>NC_046184.1:34147509-34473343 GCF_011004875.1 Balearica regulorum gibbericeps
CACATGAGGGGGGAAAAACTGACACTGGTCCAAAGAGTTGGCCTGCAGAGGAAGGTTTGGTTTTACTTCGCTGCAATGCTACTGGTTTTCTGTATTACCTTAGGCAAGTCACCTCATTTCTTTTTGCTCCAGCTCCTCCTCTACGCAGTAGAAATCTCTCCTATCTCACTGGGACACTGTGATAATGAATGCATTAAAATGTAAAGTACTCAACTGTTGCAGAAAGAAAAGCTACATCTATATCACAGAATGGATGTTTATCATTGTAAGTCCAATCTATGTTTATAATATACTTGTTCTAATTGCTTTCTTTTGTGTTATATGTACTGTACTTTATTCTACTCTACTGTATTCTGATGCTCAGAATAAACTCAATTTTTCAGCAAGTTTTGCAGTGGAAGTATCTCACTGTTATATTTATTTGTTACATTGTGGTTTTCAGTTTCCTTTCTGTTAATCTATCAAAATGTCAAGATGAAAGCAGAAAGCCAGGTTCTTGCCACATATGACGGTATTCATGGTCATACCACTACTGACCATATTCAGGCTGTAAAGCACTTACTTTCATCCTCCTCCAGAGCAAATTACTTGAGAAGAGCAGAGATTTTCAGAAAATAATTTCAGGTAGCAGAGTAACTTTGCATTTCTCAAGGCTACTCTGACCTGGTGTCAGCCAGTACTTCTGGAAACCAAGTCATGAGGAAAAATGTGGAGTGGACCTCTTCAAAGCACCTGTGCTACAACAGACTGCATCTCAGCATCCTCCAGATAATTTTCCTATGTCAGAAAGCACTGAGCAAAACTGTCAAGTCTTCTCATTTATCCAGAAGATAATGATAGGACTGAAGTATAAGGAGAGGGACCAAATCCCAGATTAGCAAGCAGAAACTGAGGACTTCCTCCACACTTAAGGGTCTATTAATTTTCTCAGAACTTTTATCTGGAGCTTCCCTCATCCTTTAAGAGGCAATGCAAGTATAAGCTGCATAGCTGTAATATGTTTCATTGAGAAATGCTGCTTTACAATAGTGTAATTTTTAGAGTATTTAGCCAGGAAGAGCACAGTCTGGGCATCCAGTGTTTAAAAATCAGAACCAGATTCTGCACTGCTTTACCTACTCAGGGCTACAAATTACACACGGTATGCAAAGTTCTCACAAAGTAGAAGACAGCATTATATATCTATTTTATCAAGGCAAAAGGTCTTAAAAGAGAAGAATCAGGCCCACAGCACACAGGCGAAATTCAGTTCAGCTAGACAGAAACATGGTGCTCACCATGCCTGCTGGAGCCAGTGAGCCCAGCTCAGTGTTTCATCACCAGCACTGGGGCTTCAGAGCAAGATGCCAGAAAGCCTACAGGAATTCCAAGCTGGTATAAACCAGCATACCACTGCAGAAGGCAAGTGAGTTTATCATCTAACAATAGCAGTCCTTCTGCTTTTCCTTCTTAAGTTTTATGTAATATGCTGCCTGTTCATGCGGTTGCACTCTTAAGTCAAAATAAACTAAATTAATTTTAAAAACCTATGATTTGATTACATTTCATTTTTTAAAATCAGTGTAATGATGGAAAGTGATGATTTTAACTTTTTACAGGCAACATAAGTATATTTCTTTCAAGCACACTCATTAGATGATGTATCTTACGGTGTGATGTTTTGAGAGTACTTTTTCAGTTTTTCATTTAGGATAACTTTGGAGGAGAACTCAAAATACAAATGCAGATTAGCACTTCAGATGGTCAAACTAAATCCTTTGAAACCTGTAAATTACGGGAATGGAAACTTGCTGATAAAACTCTGCTGCTGAGAAGTTACAAAGGAAAAAGCTACCATGACCAGAAGTCACAGATCAAGAGTGCCATCTCACTCTGTCTCCTTTGCAGCCATGGGTAAGAGTTTTCCAGTTTACAGAAACAATACAGGATTTTCGTTCTTTAACACTTTTATGGAGTGTTAAAAGGTACCCTAAAATGGAGTGCTCTCTTCATCTCTTTCCTTGATAGGTGCTGTGGATACATGCTGGTTTTGGAACTGTAAAAAGGTTCAGCTTATTCAGGTCAGTCCCTGGTATGCTTTTATATTCCTTTCTTTCTGAGAACTTCTGGTGACCTCACCAGAATTTGGGACTACGTGAGCAATACAATTAGATTCCAAAAAAGTCTGATATTGTTCAATTCTCTTTTCTACAGCTTTTTTTTTTTTAATTTTAAAAATCTTGGACTATGCCAAGCTAGAGCATAGAGTGTTAGAGCACTTCTAGTCCCTGCATGATCTATAAAGCATTTGCTAGTTCAGAAAGATTAAAAAAAACATTTTGCTTTATCATGTTCAATAGTCTTACTAAAGACTTAGATCAAGTATTCCAAAATGCCATGTGATTTGAGGGGTCCAAATAGGAAAGAGCTTATTCCTCAAAAAACTCACAGAAAACAGTGAATAGTCACAAAAATCAGTAAATTAAAAACCCCTACCTAGTATGAATTCGTTAGTTAAAATAACCTTCCTTAGTCCGTGAACGCTAAAATTCTTATTCTGACAAAACACTCTTTTGCCCTATGACTGCATAAACAAGAAACATAACACACAGCCTGACCACCCCAGCCTTGCTCGCAAATGCAAGTGTCCAGTCTGAACAGTTCCCCCCGCGTACGTCTACGCTAGAGAGAAGAGACTCTTTAGAAACCACAAAATCTGGCTCAGCAGGACAGTTCCAATCTAATTTACATTTATGGAAGTTCAGACACCTAACAGCCCTCATCACTTTAAAACATGTAAGTCAGATCAGAATCAATAGATTCCTACTAGAATATATACATCTTTGTTGTACATCTACATTCACGGGAGACTTTTTTCTGAGTGCATAATGCATGAGAAAACCTAGTATTTTTCACTGCTCAAATATAAGAGCCTGATGCTTTTACCCAAAGCTCCCTCTGAAATCCCTGGGAGCTGTGGGATCAGAAGAAACATAGGATCGGACTCCCAGTCACCAGGCAGACCTGAAACACTTTGCTAAATTCACAAGTACCACTGTAGGGCGATCAAAGAATTAATCCTGGAAGCAAGCATTTGAAAAATTCGGCAGTCAGGAACTTCAGCAATACTCAGAAAAAGTTTATCTATAGCAATAAGTGCTGGGGCATCTGCTATCTCCCCTTTTACGTGTATTCTGTACACATAAATGTAGCATTTTCTCTAGAGATTTTTTTTTGGGGGGGGGGGGGGGGGGGGAAATACACCCCTAATTCCAGAAGGATGATACTTGTCCTGTTTCCTGGCCTGGCCTAGAGTTAGTTAAAATAAACATATTTAAATAACCAATATGCTTAAGATAACACTTCTGGCAGCTGAGGTCTGGAATATTCAAGAAATGTTAATGTACACTTCTTTAACTCTCTCCTGTCAACCTTTAAAGTACATCCTGCTAAAGGATTAAAATCTGTTTTGGATATTGGAGAACGGTTTGTAGGATTTAACTGAAGTAAAAATATGCTTGAAATCAACTGTTATTAATTCTGGTTCTAAAACGAGCCTTTTGGTTTCATACCTTAAAGCTTTACTTCAATAAATACTATTCTGTTTGATTTTCACTTTAAGCACACTTAAAACTGTGTGATCATATATAAAAATTCTGAAGACAGCACACAAGGCTGAAATAAGTTGCTATAGTATAACGGAAAGGCAAAATTCAATATACATAGTAAGTCTGACACCGAATTTTATGAATTATGAATTAACTTTGAATTCAACTTCAAACAAAAAATTCCAAAAAATGCTTTTAAACGTTATTCATGCCCAGACAAAAGAGATGTATAAGAAAATCGGCACATTCAAGAAACAAAACCTGTTTTATAGAACTATTTCTTTCCAATTCAGTGACACAGCTTACTGCGGGCCTGTCCGGTAGAAAGTCACAGCCACCCCCCGCGACAGCAAAGCCTGTGGGCAGGCCGGGCCGCCGGAGAACGGCTCAAACCGGCCCGAGTGACACATCCCACCACCCAGCAAAGCGCTGGCTTTCACTTTAACACCCGCCCGAATGGCTAAGTACAGACCTTTTACACAGCAGTTGGCGGTAACGCTCTTTTACCGTCCCCTCAGGCTGTGAAGAACTAGTAGACCTGAAAGAACTGCGGTTGAGGGCAGTTAAAAGCACTGATCGCTACCAGCGCAAGGCTTTGCCGCACTCACTACGCCCACAGGTGCGCCGGACCGCCTAGTTTAAAGCCGCCGTCCGGCTGCTCCTCACCAGCTCCTCGGGGTTCCGCACTGGCGGCGGGACTCTTCGCTGGAGACCCGCCGGCAGCACCCCGCCGCGGGGAGAAAGCCCCCGGTGGTGCGGCACCCAGCAGGGCACGGCGTCCCGCCGCCGCCTCCGGGCTCGTCGGAGCGACTGGCAGGAGGGGAGCGGCCGCGTCTCTCTCTGCCGCCGTCCCCGCCGTGCGGAGGTTGGGCCTGACCCGTCGCGAAGCCCCTTCTGCCCGTCTGCCCGGCGGCGGGACGCGGGAAGGGGCCGGCACTCACCTGTGGCTGCCGGCGGGAAGACGCCGCCTCTCTCCGCCGCCGGAGCCCGCTCTGGCAGGCGGCCGCTGTCCGCCGCGGAGGGGTTAAGCACTTGAAAAGCCCATCTTGTCGGGTAGGGACCCCCTGAGGGGTTGATTTGTTCCGCTGCGGGGCACAGCTTGAGGGGGACGGGGCTGGCGGGGAGGGGACGGAGCTGGGCAGGGCTCGGCGGCGCCCCGGCCCGCAGCAAGTTCTCGATGAGGGAAACTTTTGCCCAGGTTGCCGAAGCCCGGCGCCGCCGGCAGGTTGAGGAGAGCCGAGGAGCCCACCAGGTCCCAGTACAGGGCGCTGGGCAGCATAGCGAGGGCTTTTACCCCCCCTCGCCTTGCCCGGCCCGGCCCAGCCCAGCCCAGCCCGGCCGCCGCGGCCCCTCACTGGGCTGGGACGGGGCGCCGGGCTATGGGGCCGGGCGGGCTTGCGGGGCGCCTCCCCGAGGGCTGAGGGAAACGGAGCGGAGAGCTCGGAGGCGCTCTCCGTGGAGACGCGGCGCGCCTCTTCGCCGGGCTGGAAGGTGTGTCCAAGCGCATTCATTATGTCAGCCGGGGACGGGGAGTGATGGACGCGGCCAACAATGCCGCCTTGCCCGGCAGGCCCCGGGGGAAACGGGGGGGGGGGGGGGTAGGGCGGGGAGCTGAGCGGACCCGGCCGCGTCGTGGTGCGGGGGTGGTTGTCCCGCTTTACCCGCCCGCCCTGCCGGACCCGCCGCCATGTCGGGACGCCGGGGGCGTCCCCCGAGGGGCGACCCCGGCTTCCCGACATGGCGGCGGGCCCGGGCCTCCCGCAGTGGGGGCTGCACCTGTGTGGAGGGGAAGGGAAAGGCCTCCGGCCTCCGTCCCGATGGGGAGGTGGCTCCGGTGCAGGCCGCGGCGAGATCATGTCGACCTAATGATCCCATGAGGTAATGGGAAGACAGTCATTAGCTCAATCCCTCTGGGCATTTTTATCTGGGCTTTTTTTTTTTTCCTTACCCCTCCCAAACACACACACACGCTGGATTTTCAACATTTGTCTCAATAAATCTGATTAGGATCAGTGTGGCGCTGTTAATCATGTTTTCCTTGAGATGTGGGCTTTCTGTGGCATAAACATCCTTTGGCAAGGGTGGCTTTGTTGGTTTATACTTCCTTGCATGTATGCTTATTTATTCTCTTACAAACCATGTAATTCGGCAAAGATGTCTCATTTTCCTGTTCAAACGCACACGTAGAAAGTTAAAATTGGATGCTGTTCCCAAAGACCTGAAAGCATCTCACTGTTCTGCAGAGAAATCCTCTCATTTCAAAGCAGCTGTTCACCAGTCTAATCTCGAGGATGTTCCCTGCGATATCCTCTGGAGCAAATGTCCCTTATTTTTCTATAGCAGTAGGGGCATAACTCCTTGGATATCAGGGTAGTTCATAGCTAAAACTAGCTGGAGAAGTGGAATCGTCCATGTCCTCAGACACCAGATGGGAAGGATGGTGTAACTGCTATAGTACTAAGTAATACCTTGGGAGATCGGAATTAAGTGCTTGGATGTCCCAAGCTTTCCTTCACATCATTGGATAGATTGACCCTGCCAGAGTTTGGACACAATCTGTTGGCACCAAGATGTTGTTACCTGTGGTGAATGGAAACCTAAGAGTTGGTAAGGATGCTTTGTGCCAGGGGTCCATGTAGTCTGACCTGTCTTCAGCAGTGACTAAGTATGAGGAAGAATAAGAGCATGAGGAATGTATCTGATAGTTTTGCCCTGATACAGTCCTATTTTCTAACTGTTCTCAGCCTAAAGCTTAAGCACTTGTATCTGAAGGCTTTCATTTTTGTAAACTCACGGTGTTAATGCAAGTATTTTACCTGTGAGTATTTTGAGACTGGAGTTGCTTCTTGCTATAGAAGAGGACAGAATCTAGCCTAGTGGATCTCAGAGTGCACCAGAAGGTAATATTTATTGTCGTAATATTAAGATGCAGCAATATATATTTGTCACATTTCTAAGGGAAAGAAACGAGTCTTCCCAGGAGGACACCTGCTTTGAGCATTGCAAGTAGCTGCCTTTCCAATTACCTCTTATAAATTTATTCTTGCTTAAGGATTTATTCTGTCTTTCCTTTCACTGACCAAGTTCTCACAGAGTTTCCAAGGGCTTGAGACACTGAAAACCATAATTCAACACTTGGGAAGGTGCAGTTAGTCCATGCAGCTGTGCTGCATGAATAAAAGGTATTCACCAAGGAAAAGATGGTTCTAAGACAGTACCCTTCAAAGACAAGCTTGGGGTTTGGTTTCCTCCAAAGCCATTTCTCATGTCAAAGTGGCTACTATTGTGTTAATCTCGGTAAAGTATGATTAGCAAGTTGCACATTTCTGTGAAATACAAGCCCAACACAGGTAGCATTTGACAATTGCTGTGCTCCATGGAAGAGTGATCCGTTGTAACATGATAGGTTAACAATTCAAGTCAGGTTTCATCTGTAGTTCCAGGGTTCAACCCATTCATTGCAACACGTGTTGACGCAGTACCCTTCCTCTGTCACATTTTCATCCATCAGTGGCCTCTCAGTCATATTCTGGCTCCACTCATAGCTGTACTAACAAAGCACCATGAAACAGATCAGAGAGCTTATCCAGGTTTTAAATAAGACAGTCAGAAAAATCTTATTTTTCAAGAGATTCCCCGTGCAGGCCTAAAACCAGTTATGTGAATCTAAGTAAGGGTGGTAGAGTAGAATTTATGAAACCAGGGCAGCCCCCTGAGCACTTGGTCTTGGGGACACATCTATAACCTTGCTGAGCAGTAGCTAGCAAATTCTGTTTATCCTCTGGGCATGCAGTAATTGGGTGCAGTCAGGCCCAGACTGCACCAAGAGATGGTACCTGTCAAAAGCTGGAGAGCACAGTACAAGAAGTACAGGTTCCTTGCTCAGATGTGGAGTATGAACTAATTTGAGTGTAAAAACAAGTGGCATCCCTAAACCCAGATCCTTTCCGATGAATGCAGCCTAGAAATGTGTGACAAACAGATCCTTAGCCAAGGACCTGGAAAGTCATTGCTTGTGTATTACCAGGATACATACAGTAACTGGAGATGGTATTCACATGATGAATAGCTCTCATTTCATTTGGTTCTGCAAACTTGGAAGGTACTTACTTTGTATTTGGATTTTGCCAATTTATTAATTTACTTTTACCTTAGCCAGACTAAAGGAGCAGAAAGTTTGCCTTAACTGGATATCTTGGCTTGCATTAGGTGATTGGAAAACATGAAGATGCACTTCTCGGGTTGCAGAGCTCAGAAAATGGGGTACATGGAATATACATGAAATGCTCCACACTCTCTGTTATGCCTTCCCCACTGAGAGTCCTGGATACACGCTTACCGCCAAGGCAGACAATTTATTTAATGTCCCAAGCACAAGATCTGTGCAGCTAAATCAAAGTCTCCCTCCTGATCCCTCTTTTACATCAGCTCTGCCCTTTCTCAGATGGCATTTCCATCTTTGAGCTGGGGGATCTCTCCCTTGCAGCTCCTTCCCTGTAGCAATTCACGTTAAGCTGAATCCTGTCATTAGTTCAAACTTTTCTTACAAACCTTCTCATTGCTTAACAGGAAGCATGCGTATTAGCCATCAGGTGTTAACTTTCTTTCCAGTAATTTCTCACTAACTTGTTGACATTCTACTTTCTTCTAAAGTTACCAAATGTATGGCTAGCCATAAGCTGCAGTAGCCAACCACAAAATCCAAATAACAGAAACAATTCTTTATTAATGTCCTTATTTCACACTCTACCAGATTCAATCACCATCTACATTATTTGCCAGATTTACATAGATGTATTTTTTCTGCGAGTGCTTTTTGACAAGGAGAACCTCCCTGGCTAAGACAGCTGCTTAAGGTTTAAGCAGCTAAGGTTTAGGTCTGCACTCCAGTAAATTACTTCAAGGTATCCAAAGGATAATGGGGAGGCTCCTTTATTTTACTGCATGGGCTATGTTGGAAACTGGTAGCATAGGTATCTCAGGAGAAGATGTATTTTCCAGGACCTTGTGATGGCAGCAGCTGAAAAGCCTTGTAATTCAAAAGCAGCATGCAAATAGGGTAAAAGTCCTACCTAGCCCAGGGTAAATTCACACTGACTTGAGTCTTCCCAAAGGCATCTCCAATCAGCATGGATAAAATACCTGAAATTGATTTAAGAAAAGAAATTGGTCATTTAAATTCTCTTTACATTCTATTAAAATCAGATACACAAAAACTTGAGCACACCTGCCATTTCTGGGTGTGAACACCTCATGTGTGAGCTGTCTGCCTCCCTGCCTCCAAACAATTTTCCTCTTAGGCAGCCTGAGGTGCTCAAACTGCATTACTGCCATTTTATTCCATGTAGCTAAGAGGACCTTGATACAGAAACAGACGCACACTTGCAGAAGACGGAGATGAGGTAATTGAATACAGGTCTTTTCTAATGCTCTCTTTGCTTAGGCGTGCTAAACGCAGCTCTACCCAGTCATAATTTTACTGGATTCTGTGTATGACACTTCAGAGACATCTATTTGAACTCACTTATTAATTATTCCCAACTTTGCTTTTCCAGCAAAAATAATACCATACTTTCTCTCTTTTCTGCTTGTAAGCTTTGGAATGACGTATTCTAGCTAAAGGAATAATACGCAAATCCTACCAGAGTGTACATGCACTTCTTGAGATTGTTCTTGAAGTTCTCTGGCAAAAAATGCCCTGGACCTAGGCATCAAAATGCACTTCTGATAACATAATTCTCTGCCATTTTCTAAGTGAATGCATTTTCCACACTCTTGGAGATAGGTGCCTCATACTGTTTTGACTAACCTGAGCATGGTAGACAAGAGTCTGCAAAAGTACATTCTTCAAAGTAATACCAAGCTTGGCAGGCTCAGGCTGGGCCGTGTGATCGCTGCAGAGCTGCTGTAGACTTTTTTGTTTATTTTGCTCTAAATTTCCCCTCCTCACTCAAAAATCACTCCTTTGACATTTTGGTGATGATCATATATGGGGAGCCTGAGTGTCACGGCCTGAGAAAGCAACTCACTGTCAGGTTCTGCTAACCTGGGTGCAAACCACTGTGGTTAGCTCCAACCCAGCGACCGCACAGAACAGCAGTGATAGAAGTAGCACAGGTACTCAGCAGACTAGGAGCAAAGCTCCAGCTCTGCAGGAGGGATTTAAGTTTTGACCGTAAGTTTATATCTATGTTCTAGTACCATCCCCGGTTTACACCTGATGCTTTGTGAACCATGAAGTTTAGGACACAGTTCAAATAAAAAGTATGGCACCTGTGTAATGTGTGGCATGAACCTGTTATAAAGTGACTTCTTAAGTGTAGCTTACACCAAAAAATGTTGTAGTGACTTGCCCTGTGCAGACTTTGCTGGACGAGCGTTACCTGCACCACTTTATGATTGGGTCATCATGACTTTATGATTTGGTCATCACAGACAGCCTGGGGAAGCCTTTGGTATCTTTTTCCAGGAAAGGGCAGGGTGTGGAAGGAGAGTAAAATTAGATTTGTGCACTCTGACCAGGCTGGGGTCCTGTCACCGCTCAGTATTTTCTCCATTTGGCTTGGAAGTATTTTCTGTGAGTTGAGAGGCAGAGGCAGCATTCACAAAACAGAGTAGGAAACTATGCTGCTGTCTTGCTCTGTGTGTAAATATGCAAGGGGCAGCCTCAAGGAGAGCCTGGGTGGGCTTGTGTTGGATATGGGCTTCCGCTGTAGCTGCCCACACAAGCCATTGCAAGTCTCCCAAACCTTGCAAGCCACAGCTGCCTTATGAGGGAGGAGCAAAACTGGCATCCAGCCCACAACATTAGAAGATTTGGGGCACCCTGTTGTTGCCATTTTAATTTCTGAGGAGGCAGTTCGCCTTGACACTTACTTCTCTTCCTACCTCCTGCTGGTTTTTTTTTTACAGTCCTGACATCCTGAAAGCAATATAAACTTTGCCAGGTTAGTCAGGCTTTTGAGAAGTCTAGATTTAGCTAAAGCATTTCACAGCACTCCCGGCTGAACTTAACCATTCACCAGGAAACTCTGCTGTGCTTAGGAATCACCATCATTCTGAACAAACACAGATGGAATTAGCATTCTTTCAATCCAGTTCCATAAAAAGCTTCAAGAGCTCAGTTTCAAATGACTGAAGTCATTTCCGTCAAATCTGGCTTGGCATTAGATCTCAGCAAGTTGCAAAAAAACACACAGAACTGAAATGTTGAAGTGTGAAAAGAAATTGATTCCCTGTCAAGTTATCTTGCAGATGTGCACAAAATTTTACTGCAGCATGCACCCTGACTTTCGTGCATGATTTTAACACATGTTGAAAGCTAGCTATATGGATGTGACTCAAACTTCTAAAACTATGCTTCTCCCTGCAAAAACCACACATGGAAAACTTTGGTCCTACAGGATTTTACTTGGAAATTTCATTTTCATAGTTTGGATTTTTTTTCACATCTGTGACATATCGGGAATAAAGCAGAGTGTGTGAAAGAGAGCTTATATGATGGAACTTGTAATTCACATTTAATTAGACAGTAGCAGGATCTACTGCTCCCATTCTGATACAAAGGATTCAGAAAGTATATAAAACATACGATGATTTCTCAGAAGATTACTTATATTCCTGAGAATAAATCATATTTACAGCTCTGCTGATGTGAAATACAGAGCTTATCCAATAGTCTGTCCAGCATCATCTTCTGTACCTTGGTATGATTTACAGCAGTGTTGATACTTCAGGCATCTGGTGATATAAAAACCAGAGCAAGGTGTTTTCTGAATGTCTTGGGTATTTCACACTTCTGTTGTGTACCTTTGTCCTCTTGGGAAAGTGATGGGGTTAGAGACTTGTGTAATTGTTTTAAGGAATGTTTTTCAATATTGGATTAACCAGCTGAAATCCATGTAGTACTCAAAAGTACCAGCTATTTCTATGGTCAGAGCACTGTGATCCTCTAACAGATCATAGTTTCAGGCTGTATTTTTAGCAAAAGACTAAATTATTAAATGTCCTTCTAACAATTTATAGATTTAAGTAGTTTAAAGAAGGCGAGAGGGTCACAGTTTTCTTTATTTCCTCTCCCTTTCCAGGAGCCAGGAAACGGGGAAGATGGACCATGGGAGAGAACAAGCTGTTTCCTATTTTACAGCTGCTGCCACTGTTTCCAAAGCTTTAACATCTCCAGGTCAGAGGGAACAGCTTGCTGCTGCACCGCTTCAGCACAGGTGAGTCTGTCTCAAAATAACTGGGACAGACGGACAGTCTCTATTTACCTACGTATGTTTCAATTACTGTACTGGTTTCTTTACTGTACCTAGAAGAGCTCTACAATAAGGCACATGCAGATAATGCTATTAAAAGAGAAATCAGTCACCGTCATATTATCAGAGGGTGTGTACCCTCTTCATGCTTCCTTTGAAAAGAGCAACTTCAGTTATTTTTTTAAACACTGTTCCTTAAATGTTAGAAATATTTTTTCCCCCAAAAATAGCAGAGAATCAAGTGTGGGGGGTGTGTGTGAAAAAGAGAATATTTGCCCACTTGTTGACATCATTTATTTCTTTAAACTTTGTAACATAGCATGTGAGGTGGGTTACCACATTCAGAAGCATTTTACCCTCAAGAAGTGAAGGTTCACAATTTGGTTAGATCCCAAATGGCTGACTTGGATGACTGACACTTCCTGACTGAAGTGTCGGGTAGTATAATGAAATTTCAAGGCAAAGAAAGACACAAATAGAAAAACACAAATTCTGCAGTTGCAAAAGAAGTAAAATCTTGACAGCTAGGTCTCAACCCAACATTTATGATACAATTACAAGGTTCGTTAGTCAAGCAAAAGTCCTGCTCAGGTAACACTGCATAGAAAGTACTGGACTGGTTTCCTGTGGCAGTTTCTCTTCACTGGACACCATCATAACATCATGGAGATTTTATTTTTTTCACCAAGAGAATCAAGGCTGTTACTAGAATAACAAAAAAGAAATCTACATTCAGAACAAAGAGGAAAATGTGGTCTGAGCTGGACATGCTTTGCAAATGGTGCACAAGAAACAGAGGTTTGGCTACGTTTTCCTTAATAACAAACAATTAAATAAAACAGCATTGTTGTGGAATATAGCCATTCATTTATCCAAGGAGAACATCCTTTCTCTTTCGGCAGGTGGAATGACTGTAATCTATTTTCAAAGGAAGAATGGTGCAATTGCCAGTTTGATATTAGTAATTGAGCACTTTGCCTGCACAATTCAGGGATCGTCTTTTGTGTGGGTCTAGCCAAGATGTTAGTAAAGAAAATAGTAGTATTTCAGTGTGGTATTCTTGAAAGGTTCGAGCCTACCTGATCCAGCTAGCTGAAAGGTTACATGCTGTGCTGATCATGGTAGCTGAGCACCACTAAAGTCGAGATGACCGTTCATATTAGTTAGGCTTTTGGAGAACAGGGCCTTATAATTTCCCAAAGGAAATTTCACTCTTTAGCTATCAGAGTTTTGCTACGTTGTGGCAATTTTTCTGCTCACAAAGGAACCTTTCATTATCACGGTAAACAATAACAGATTGAAGCAAAACTCCCAAATATCCTGCTTCTTAGGAAACAAGCATAAATGCTTCACAAACAATTTGGGGGGCGGGAGGAGAGAAGAAAAGGTTTGCGAAGCTGCAGTCGGCGTTATGGTCCAGCAGGGGGGTAGGTGGAGAATCTTGCATGGGTGCTGACTGCTGGACAAAGATTTATTGCTATGAGCAACGTAGGGTCCGGGCAGCCTGACTGACCGTGCTGACCCAAAGGAAAGCAGGATTTCTGCAAGCAAAGAGAACAGAGCTCAAATCTACCCACCCTAATTTATCCTACTGGCTTCAGTGGGGCAAACTGACAAACTGAGGCAAGGATCCTGCTAAATAATCTCCAAAATGATATTTTGCATTTCAGTAGTATTTTCTGGGAAAGTCTGGCCTACGTGGTACAAGCCTATTTTGTTGTTGTGTTTTACTTTGTTTTTCCCAGACGTAACTCTTTGACGTGTATAGGGCACCATGCCATGTGTGTCACATCTTTTCTGCACGTGATCTATAGGTCTGTAAAATACCCCTGTTTTTCACAGGAAGGGGTAGTAGTCTAGTAACATCCAGTAAAAGCAGGATTGGAAAAATCTTTCAAGATTAAATACTCCTTTATTGAAAATTAAATAACTTAAATTCTGGAAATTCTTTCTATTTATGAACTAGAGCTATCACAGAGAACCATTAGCATTTATTAAAATTCCTCTGGAATTTTTTTGTTCACCAGACTATGGAAAAAAAAAATTCTAGTAGTTCCTGATATGAATAACCAAAAAGATGTATTTACTTCTGTGTACCAATTTCTTACCAACAGTGCTCTCCTCTGTTGTTTCCAGAGCCCAAGACACCTGAATGTTTAAGTGCTTATCTATATGACTTCAGCCTTGTCTCATGTGAACGTCTGCCAGGCAGGAACTGGGCTGTCAGCTTCATCCCATCAAAAAGCCTTCCAGTGCCATGAGCTGAAGGCAGGTTCCAATTGTTAAGTCATTTTGGCCTGGGCTGAATTTAAAGGCAGGCTCCTGTAGCTAGCGGAAGTTGCTGGAGGCAACGGCTCAGCAAAAGGCATTAAAATCATATGTCTCATAATTATTCTTTTGACTCAATTACCCATTTAGTCTTTATTTTTATATCCAGTGAAACCTGAGGGCAGCAAATACTGCATAAGGGGAACAAATCCTGTATAATAGTTCTTGTTTTGGTACATTCACTTAGTGGTGATTTATTAAGGGCTGCTGAATAAGCCTGATTAAAATGCATAAACAGTTCTGAACAGTAAACAACCATGTCTAAGGATGAAAAAATGGGACCCACATGCTGTGCATGGAAATTGCCCTTAACAACATGGCCTATTGTTGAACAGATAGGAAGCCAAAGGTTGCTTGTAATCAAATTTGAAGTTTCCCATCACTTATAAAAGCAACACTTCCTTGTGTAAATGTTTCAATTTGTTGTTGTTGTTAAAAACTGCTTCCTGACTTAATCTCTGCAGGAACCCACGATTTCTTTGATTGTCAGGTAGAAAGACAATTTCAGATAAGTAACTTTTAGATTTAGACAAAGTAAAATAAATATGTTTAGCCCAAGCATTCCCACAGCAATAAAATCTGCCTATCTTCCTAAGATTAATTAGAAAAAATGACCTGTTGCATCCATTTATTCTCTTCTGAAAATTTCCTCTGTTCTTGCAATTAAAATAATGCAAAATAGCAGAGATATATAGAGCACAGTACAGCAGTGCTAACCCTCCTAACTTTGTACGGCAGCTAGAAGATCCCTGCAGATTTTTTATTTTTCCCTTGATTAACAAGGTTAATTAATTACAGAAATTTTCACATTAAATATCTGATTTAATGTACACTAAAAAAATTACAGTCTTTCCATTGTCAGGCGGGCTTTGAGTCATGCTTAGAGCAAACATAGGTATATTTCAAAAAATAAAAGTTGCTTTTTATTACTTTGAGAAGTACAGCTTCAGAGCAAGGAAATCCAAGTGCTAACTGAACTATAAATGCCATTACATTTCCCTCTGGACACAGCAGGAACTGTGCTAGAGGCTTCCAGCAAGCCAAGATTTCACCCACTGCATTTGAGGTCTCTGAACAAAATGACGTCTCCCTAACATTGTTAAAACTTTTTTTTTTTCCCCTGTAGCAAATAGGAATAAATTGTATTTAACTATATCCTCGTGTATAACACATGATTCTCTATTATCTGTCATCTTTGAAAGGTCCTAGAGAATTAGAGGTCCCTAACAACTGGAGACAGGCAAATGTTGCACACATCCCCAAAAAGGGCAAGCTGGGGAACTACAAGAACCAAGGGAACCTTGTGAGATTCAGCAAGGACAAATGCCAAGTGCTGTCCCCAGGAGGGGAACAGCCACCCAGGCTGGGGGGCAGCTCTGTGGAAATGGCCCCCCTGGGGACCCGGTAGGCAGCAAGGGCAGCCAGCTGCCTTGTGAACAGGGATGCAGCCTTTGGACTGTGGGAAGGGATCGTTACCCATTTCTGAGCACTTATTAGACCACATCTAGATACTGCATCCAATTTTGAGCCCACCAATGCAAGAAAGAGATTGACAAACTGGAGTGGGTTCAGCAGAGGCCCCCAAGCTGATTGGGGACTGGAGTACTTGCCCAGTGAGGAGGCTTGTTCAGCCTGGAGCAGACACGGCTTCAGGGAGCAACCAGCAGCCTCCCAGTACCTGTGGGGAGGTTAGCAAGAAGAAGAGTCAGGCTCTTCACAGCAAAGCATGGAGAGAGAAAAAGAGGCAACGGGCATAAATTGAAACAAGAGGCATTCAGACGAGATAGAAGGAGAAACGTTTTTCCCTTGAGGACAGTCAGGCAGTGGAAGAGGCTGCTTATACAGGCTGTGCAGTCTCCATACCCGGAGGTTTTCAAGACCCAATTTGATGAAGCCCTGACCAGCCTGGTCTGAGCTGAGAGGTGACCCTGCTTTGAGCAGGAGGTTGGGCTACAGACCTCCTGTGGTCTTTCCAGACTGAATTATCCTGTGAGCCAATTTTAATATTCAGGAACAAAGCTTCTGAGGAAAGGTCTGTGTGAACTACGACGCAACATCAAACCAATTTTTAATAATGTTGTAATTGGGAATTTTCCATGTAGTAGGCTTCACAATGTATATTGGACCTCAAGAGAGAGCTGCCTGAGCTGAAAGAAGGTCGTGAAGAAAAAATATTCCTAGGTCTTCCTAGAAAACCTCTACAGCCCTTACTTACAGGTCTTCATACTGGGATAAGACCTGCATCCACAAAACCTCAAGTCCTTCTGTATTTAGGCATCTTCTGGGTAAAGATTGTAAGCTCCTATTTTTGCAGATACCCTTTTTTAGACAAAAATACTGGGTTTTTAATTTCATATATCACAAGCCATGGCACTTAAGCTGAGCACAGTGAAGACTAGGAGTTCTGTGGGGCAGGAGAGAAGACATTAAGAAAAGCCCCACTCTGCGACCTGGGGATGAGTCCTCATGTTCTACTCTGGCATTGCTTCTAGGTTTTGCATCAGCTGGCCCGAGGCTGCCTAGCTGTACACTTGGCTAAAGCATAAAAAATGAGTATTTGTCACTGAATGTATTTTGACTAAAAGAGGCCCTAACTACTGTATTTAATCTTAAGGTTTTCCATCCATTATACCCATCCTTCCAGAGATGGCAAACCAAACCTACCTGTAGGCTCCAGTGAAGGCTTAGGCATGGAATGGACACTGGGGTGCTGACCTCTGCCTTGGGGAGTGACTGACTACCCTGGGCCGTGGGAGATCTCAGAGCCCATGGGGTGTTTAACTGTTGAAAATACAGGTTTTGTAGTTGCCCAAAAGCTGGCGAGAAGTCTGGTTGTGCCAGTGCTGTAGACACAGGGTCCTGTAATTGTACTTCAAAGGTTATGTCTGATTAGGATCTGGTTGAAAGCATATGATTAAAATTTCCAGGGGTTTATGTTGGAACTAATTGTAGCTAGAATGATTATAGCCAGTAGGAGGGTACTTACGTCTTTGGAGATTAACTATATTATAAGCAGTATGAACCAGCAGTAGTATTTTTCATCCTAACCACAGAGATACTCAGGGTTTATGAAGTCAAATATAAAAATGAAAGTTCTATCTCACCTTTGTTTTGGGTCTTACCCAATTTGAGCATTTGACTTAGAAAATTCATAAGTCAAAATTAGTGAAAAGATCATTATCTATTTTAGAAATACTTCTTTTCAAATTAGAATAGTGCTCATTGTCTCAGTGTACTGATGGCTTTTTCCTGACTTGGAATGCTATTTCAAGCATGTGTTAATACTGTTAACCTTTCATTTAAGATTAAGGTTATACCTTAAATGTTTTGAAAGTGATGGGATTCAGAGTATCATGGGGTGCAAGTCTATGTGCATAAAACTGTGCTGTGGTGAAAATACAGGATTGCATATAAGAAATCTTCTTTTTCTTCTTTTCATACCTGACAAGTCGGCATGAAAAGAATTGTTGTTTCTGTAGATTAGAAGCTCCTCAGATGTGAGATATGCTGTGTTATTACCTGCACTCGATGTCTTTTGCATTCTTCACTTGTCTGCTTTTAATGCGCTGCCAAATTAGCATACCAAGCTGTAAATGTTAATTTAAATTTTGCTTTCCAAGCAAACAAATAACAAAGCTATTTCCTTCCCCAGATTTTTACAAGTATCAAGTGATGTATTTGAATTTCTCTTATTACTCTAAAAAACTTTTATTGATTATTTTCACAGAAATGCAAGAATAAATTTTGACAATAAATGCGATCTAAGGTACATTACTTTAAAATATCTATCTTTTCCAATACTTTCACCAATTCATTTTCTTTCTTTTCACTAAAATTCAGCCTTACGATTTTTTTCTGCCTTGCACAAATGCGCATCTGTTATGGAGTGTTTATATATTACTGGAAAAAATGCTATACCTAATTACAATTCTAATGACATCCCTCAATTTATATCCATTTAATACATCTCTCATTTCATTTAAAGAACCATTTTTCCACAATGTCACCATCAATACCGCATTTGATGATGTTACACATCAATCTTTTATGTGATGCTAAATCAAAAATCAACTTTGTAGTCAACTTCAGATGTCTCTTACTTCACACCTGTCAGTTTTTATTCTCTTTCCCATGAAGAAGTTAATCACGTTGGTTAAACACAATTTTCCCCTTATATATCCATGCTGACTAGTGCGTATCGGTTCAGATGTTTCCTTATCTTTCAAAATAATTACTGAAACATTTTTTGTGTTTTGGGTTTTTTTTTCAATGTAACAAATTATACCCAGGTATTATGTATTTGGGAGGAGATCAGTTGACTGAGACACTGGGCCAAGAGGGAAAAAATATTTAGGAGATATCCTAATGTTACAAAGAGATGTAATTGCCAGGGAATGGCACTCGTACATGTTTACCATGTTATTTAACCTATCACTGTTTGTTAGTCTGTCTGTCCTATTTACATAAACTTTGATTCTGCATTACCCATCTGTAAGCACATTACTGCACCCAGTAACTCCTATTTAACCCCTCTTCTCAGGTCATTGAAATAGAAGTCAAAAGGACATGATAAATTACTCAATTAAGGTAGATTGTAATCTAACCAGGTATTTGCATAGCACCTACTCTCTTGTATACAATTACTTCTTCTCTTCTGTCTTCTCCACACACTCACGTACTTTAAATGTCTTATTTTTCTGCTCCGCAGAAGAATGAATAACATCTCAATGGTACCATATAAGAACCATTTGCTTTTCATTATTAAAGTCATTAAAGCTAGTCGAACACTTGCTGACAAAATGTTTTGGGTTGGAAAACACTCGTTTGAAAATACCACAGTCATTTTTGTCTACAAGTTCATTAACAAAACTGAAACCTTACGTTTTGTTACTATTGTCACTTGGGTTTGATGTTAAAATTCCGAGTAATCGCTCTCATTAAAATGAAACAGTAAAATCATCTACATGTTTCAGGGTCAACACTTACCTGAAATTTCTCTTTATAGGAAATGATAATGTCCCAAGTTATTATTCCAGTTGGGAATGCAATTTCAAAAGGTCAGAAGTGATTGTGAAAGAGATTACTTGCAGGGTTTATGGCTATGTCGTTTTCTGACTGTCCTCATGACAGCCTCAACAGGAGGGACGTTTTTTATTCTCAAGCTACTTGAAATATAATATTGCCGGTCACCACTACAGAATCTTTTCTTCGACACTTCCAGGTAATACCTCATCAGCTGCTGACAACGTGGGGGTTTTTTTACTGTTGTGTCTAATTTACAAAAATGTTACTCTGTTTTGATTCAAAATCCAGTTACCTCTTTGTTTTTTTCCTAGATATCAAACCCGTAGCTGTACTTGAGTATGCTTTCATAACTCCGCTTGAAGACGCATTTGTAATATCCTAGCCCTTATTAGACCCCTGCCCAACCTTTGCACCTCATACAATAAATCTCTCCTTCTTTTCAGATCTCATGCAATCACCCTTTTCTTTGGTCTTACTTCAACCCGCCTTTATGAATTTTTTCCCATTTGATACCACTTTAGAAGGCCTACTACTCTTATATCATTGTACAGGATCATTCCATTGTATGGGGTTCTGTCGAATTTCATGTATGATCCTTTATAGGTGCTGTACATCTGGTTTGTTTTTTGTAAAGGTAACACTAGAAAGCATAAATTTATTTTACAGCTATTCTAGTTGTCCTATTAGTTATCCTAATTGATGTTATTATATTATACTTACTATATTATATTACTTTTACATTATCAGTGGTAATATAATCGGAAGTCTAGAAATCAGCTGTTCGTGGTCCATTGTGCAAAGAGCTGTATATGCAGATATAAAAATCGATGAGAGTTTTATTTAGCCATAGGTACATTATGACTATTCACTGATAGCATTTAGAAACCTCAATTTCTATTTCAAGTAAGTCTGAAGAAAACTTTGAAGTTGAGCAGTACTATCAGATAGAGCATGGACCCTTGAAACACAGCGGTGAGGGTCCCATGCTATTTGTAAGATTTTAATACATTATTCCTTTATTTCTTGCACCCATCCATGGTGGTACACAGCAGGCACTCCTTTTTAGCTTCTGCCATCTCACCAAGGACTTGTACCTAGGCACCTGGGAGTGAAATTCTGGTGAACACAACAGAACCCAGAGTGAAGATGCAGCTTATTTTTTATCTAATATAAAAATATTATCCTGAAAAATGCTGAAAGAATAATGTTACACACAGCCTGTTTAAGAATGCCAGTAAATCCATACAGGAAACATTAAAATCGTCAATGACCTACTGGTGATTTTTATGCTACAATTTATCTAACAAGCCTTCAAGCCACATAATTTTGCTGTTAAGAGCAGTGACTTTTAGTGGAGTCAGTTCAATTAACTGCTGACTTAACTTTTCCTCTGTGTTGTAATTAAAAACAACGGCAGCTGGAAGAAGTGTTTCTGCATTTGTTTGTTTGTGCTGGTTCTGAGAGAACAAAGTGAAAATCCCAGATTATTAATGTGATAGCTTCAGGAGCCTTCCTGTTTACAGTGTCTTGACCATGTCTCAGACTAAATATATTTGGAGGCCAAAGGCCAAAATCCTAGGCCACAATCAGATATTCACTGCAGAAATGACACTTGTTTGAATGCCACTGCCCTTCCATGCCCCCTTTCTCTGCATCCCCAAAGCAGAGATGCCAAAACAGATTGTGTAAATGGCTCTGCTTCTTCCTGAATCCAAATATCAGCAATATCAGATAAATTTAATGGGCTGTGAAGAGGTGTTTAGGAAATATTCAGTGCCTTTGCAGTGAAGGAAGCATGAGTCCTCACATGAGCCATTTTAGATACATTGCTGTTTGAGGCTATGTTGAAATTGCTGTTAACTGGTTTCATGCTTTGTCCTTTGGCCCTCCCACTTGTCGAAGGGACTGAAGTTGTGTGTGGCTGCTTATCTTCAAAAATTCCCCATTTGTGCTGCATGTGACCCAGACAACCAGTGGTTCCTTCCCTTTTCTACCACCTCACCTAATTGCACCCTTCTCAGCATCTGCCTTCACTCTTTCAATTGCCTTTGAATAAGGCACAGAATTTTCCATTGGCCTCTTCCTCCCCGCTCCCTCATAATTCCTTTCGAAATTATATTAACTATTTTGGCTTAGTTAAAGGTAAGCTGAGGTGAGACAGTTGGGGGCTGGAGCTAAGGAACTCTGAGAGTTACAATCTTATGAGTTGAGGCAATACATGGAGATGGCATAGTAACTAAAAAATAACCAAATTGTGGCTGTGGAAATCCCAGGATTTTGTTTTGTAACGGCTCTCAAACAAGCAGGATACAGGCTTTTCTATGTTAGGCATGATCATGGATAAATCACACTTGATTTGCCAGGCAGGGTTCATTGACCAAGGATTGACTTTGAATTTATATGTCAGCAAACGTACAGCATTCCTGCACTGTGCCAGTGACCCAAATCCATTCTGGTGAGTCCGAAGGGATATGGCATTTCCTTAGCAGACTGTTTTGTTTGTATTTATTTTACATTGTATCCACTGACAGCACCAAATTGACTTACAGGGTACCTCTTTTTAAAGTAGAAAAATTCCACATTGACTAACAAAACTAGTTTGCTCATAGCGAAGATACACAGGTGTCATGCAGTGCTATTTTTGTGTTGCTGATATATTAAAACAGAAAAACAAACACTTGCCATAAGTTTCTCCACTGATTTCATAGCATAATGTATACCAACATAAGGGGATAAGAGGAATACCCCACCTAGATGCCTTATATGTGGGAGCAACAATTTTCTTCAGCTTCCTACACCTGGCCAAACCCAAAGCTATAGTTATTTTAATGTCAGCTGCCCTTTCTTAGAGCAAAACCTTGCACAGTGAACATGGGAAATGGCCAGGAATCTAAATAGGTTCTGATGAAAGGTACCTTATTGTGAAATACTGAAAGGAAAGTTTGCCAGACAGAATTATCTATACAATTTTCCTGTTTCCCTGAAAAATAAAAAGCCCTTACAGTTTGATGAAAAGTGGGTCCCTATGATTTGCAAATCTGTTGTTACTGTCTTTACTGAAAGTGTGGGAATTCTGAAAATGATACCGAAGGCTGCTGCCTGGCGAGCTGCCTGCTGCTGCCCAAAGCAATGAGAACCTGCTTTCAAAGAAAGAAAAATTATTTAAAAATCAATACTTTGAGTTTTCATGTCAGAGTCTTAAATAAATAAAAAAAAAAAAAGAAAAACTAGTTTAAAATATGGTCAAGACACTACCTACATCGTTGTGCTTAGAGGCTGAATGCTGCAAAAGCCTTAACAATCCAGTGTCTTATGTAGAGAGATGTTGTATACGGACCCCAAAGCCACAGTGAACTGTGTTATCGTCCACTAATGGCACACAGGATATTTACCAAAGACGCTGACAATTTGTAGAGACAGGTAGACAGGTGGACTACGGCCGGAGAAGAGCAAACTTGTTTTGTTAATAGCAGAAGAGCAGTTCTTTAGTCTTATCTTGGTTAGGTCAGATTCTGACAGCCTTCTGCAGCTTTTGTAGTGCCTTACTCCTTCGGTAATTCAATTGCAATCCAGGAGAAAAGGAGCATTATTCAAGACAGGTAAACAGAGCAGAACCTGGCCCTCAGTCAATAAGTGATTTGCAGAAAGGTCTTTTAAAAATGTACTGTGAATGACTGTTTACTTGCCTTGAGGCAGCAAACAAAGACAACCTCCAAAGCCCACTGTAGCAATTGGCAAATGTAATCCTAGCCAGCTTATTTCAGTTCATTTCAAATACGCTGTCCTAAGTGAAACGGGTATTTCAAGGAAGCAAAGTTAAAAGATGCTGGCAAATGAGTCTCTGCTACAAAGGCTGAAATGGGGGATTACAAATGAGCGATCCCTTTAGTTAGCCTGCTAAATTGGTGTGCAGGCCTGGAAAAAGAGAACAATGAACACCTCCTGACACCAGGCTGTTTGTCTGGTGAGTATCCCTCAGTGCAAATGTTGGTACTGTGTGAGTATTTTTTGTGTTTCTATAAAGTCCTAATGAGCTCCTTGGGTGAGAGTGAAACCCTTTGCTTTTTCACACTGTGCTCAAGACCCTTAAACTTCATGGGGTCAGGCCTAAAGAAAGGGTAATGGACCATGAGGTCCAGCTTAATAGACCTGATATTAACACAGCAGCAAGAATGTCACCAAATGCAAAGTTTAGGGCAGGCAATGAATGAAGTATTTGTTACACTTAAATAATATACAAAGATTATAACAGAGTAGTAGCACTATATCAATGTCATCATGCGGGACTTTGAAAATCCCCCATGTATGAAATAACTTTGCAATGCATCCTTGTATTATAAACACCACAATTTACCTACATGCCCTAAATGATTAATTACATTAATGTGTGTTAAATGTCATATCTAGCCAATAATATTCATCAGAACCTCTCATTAATCTTGGACCTTGAAAAACCCGTGTGTAAAAAAACCCTCTAATCTATCAGATTGCTGTAAGAGACTATTTGCATATGAGAAGCAAAGAGCTTATTCATTCAGTGGCTGACATTCCAGTACTGGCAGATCAACAATTTTATTAGAAAGTGGATGAGATTTCTCACTTGTAGTTTAGCCCTGAAATGCTTATTTGTGCAAATAATGTTTCATCTGACTAATGTGAAGTTAATTGATAACTCATGCTAAATTATGAACCAATGCTCAGGGGCCTGAGCCTTCTTGACTCTTAACATTCATTTTAATATGAAACAATAAAGTAGCATGTGCTAATGAAATCCCTAATTAAAGCAAAGGAATAAATAGTTATTCAGGAACACCAGGGATCAGCAATTTGGCAGCTTATTTAATAATTATTTAACTTCTCTTCATAGGCATATGTTTGTAAGCCCGAACTGCTTAACACTATATTTGAAATAACCCTATATTAAACTTTATTTGTAGATAAGGAGCTTTTATTATTGTCTCCATTTTGTGTTGTTAGAAGAATGAAAATGTACGTATAAATAGTGATTTGCTGAGCTTTCTGAAAGTGGCAAAAAGGCATTTCTGAAAAAATAATTTTCCATTGGGCAGAGTTTACTTTCTCTTTTAGTGACTGAGAACAAAATACTTTCCAATAGTATACTTCAAGGAGCAGCTACTCTATGAGGAGTGTGTATTGTCCCATTGAACTAAGGCCCCACACAGATGTGCTTGAAATGGGAAACAAAAATTAAGCAAAACAAATATTGGTAAATTTATTAATTATATTTAATTTGAGAAAAATAAAAAAATCTTTTTACTTTGAATGAAAGACGTTTTCTCATTTGACATCATTCTAACCTGGCATTCACCAGTATGTGCTTGCAGGTGATGGGAACAAAGAATGACCCCAACCTGCCTGGGGACTCCTGACGGACAGGAGGGCTGGTCTCTTCTATTGGTCAGCAACTGAAAATAATGGAGCAGCATCGACTGCTTTTCTGCCATAGGACAGTTGCAAACAGGGTATTTAAAATACAGATTTTTTTTTCTTTGTTCTGAGGTTAATTAAAGGTTGATAGGTTGATGGAAACAAGTCCTCTTCCGGGGGTGCCTTTCTTTCCACAGAGACTTTGTGTAGAAACTCGCATGCTGCTGAGCCTTCCCTGAGTTGATCAGGGAGATGATGGGAGATTCTGAGCTGGGCTGGTCCAACGTCCAGAGGTGGCAGCAGAAACTTCACAAAGCTGGGGTTGTCTTACTGGGGGACTCGGGTGGAGACCTCCCTGTCCAGCATGAAAACTGAGCCCATGACAGTTGTGTTTCTAAAGCCAGCTGATGAGCTTGGCCACATTTCCAGACTTCTCAGGTCTGGACAGCAAGCCAGGCTGTACAATGGAGTAGGAGGCTATGAAAAGCAAAGAGAGAAATTGCTTCACTGACTTCTCTCATGACTGCTAGAGAAAGATGGGGAACCAAGGTAATTGCCACGGCACTCAAAGAGGGTTAATATTACTAACTTTACTATTTGCTGCCTCTTGCAGAAGAATTCGGTGCTCAAACTCTGTTTTTGAAAGTTAGTGGTTCAACATTTCATTTAATCATTAAAACATCATAAAACATAATAATTCTTTAAATATTAATCATTATTCTTAAATTATTTTGAAGGTTGTCTGTGTTTTAAAATTTTGAACTCAGTGTTCATGAGTAGGGAAGGAAAGCTCGTTGAACTCACATATTCTAATATGATTTCCCAGACTTTGGTATAGCTCAAAGCTTTGCATGGAGAAGCCCTATGTGGCTGAACCTGACACTTTCCAGTAGCAGCACCACTGGCAAGTTACCACAAGAACAAGGACACCAGAATTATAGTCAAGAAGGTGATGCTCTGCTAGACCACCATGCTGGATTGAAATGCAGCTCTATTGCAGGAGTATGCATGTCTGCATCAATTATGAGCTTAAATTTTATCAACACTGAAAGTAACATCTTCAGAACATCTTCCCTGACTTAGGACTCTGTTCCATTTTGAATTTGACTCAAACACAAACAAAAAACCAACTTCCTCCCTCTGTCAGTGAGGACATACTCAGAGCTCCAGGACAGTAGGTGCCTTTTTTCCCCACTGCAATGTAAGCAAAGTGACCAGAGACTATCAGATCAGAAGGTGTCCTGGTTTTGGCTGGGATAGAGTTAATTTTCTTCCTAGCAGATGGTATAGTGCTGTGTTTTGGATTTAGGATGAGAATAATGTTGATAACACACTGATGTTTTAGTTGTTGCTAAGTAGTGCTTACACCAAGTCAAGAACTTTTCAGCTTTTCATGCCAGCGAGAAGGCTGGGGGTGCACAAAAACCTAGGAGGGGACACAGCCAGGACAGCTGACCCAAACCGGCCAAAGGGATATTCCATATCATATGACATCATGCTCAGCACCTAAACTGGGAGCAGTGATCGCTGCTTGGGGACTGACAGGGCATCAGTCGGCCGATGGTGAGCAATTGTTTCTCATGTACATTGTTTGTTTTTCTTGGGTTTTGTTTCTTTCTTTTGTTATTTTCCTTTTCATTAGAATTTTATTGTTGTTGTTATTTTATTTCAGTTAAATTATTAAACTGTCTTTATCTCAACCCACAAGTTTGCCCACTTTTACCCTTCCGATTCTCTCCCCCATCCCACCGGGTGGGGGAGGAGTGAGCAAGAGGCTGTGTGGTGCTTAGTTGCCGGCTGAGGTTAAACCATGACAGAAGGAGAACAAAGCGACTTTCAAGTTTATCATCTGAGGTTACTTCATACCATCCATGGTTGGCGAACATATGTTGCAGCCTTGAAAGAAAACAAAACCTCTGCAGGATTTTAAGCTTTTTATTGAAAAATTATGAAGCCAGCAATTCAAAGTTAATTGAAATCTGAACCAAACTATTACAACTTTAGGAAAACTAACTACAATGAAACAATCCAGTTATGAATCAAGCTTAATGAGAATCAAAGTAATTATTGTATAAATAAAATGTTATGAAGTCACAAATTATTTTGAGCAGTGGGTGAAATCATCAAGGAAACACTGCATTAAATCAAGAATTTAAGCAACACAAACTCAGAGGAGGACTTGAAACCTGTTCTCTCAGTTGTTGAACAAGTGGTATGTGAAGTATTGAAATAGGAGTATATATGCGTATATGAGATATGCCTTAGTTAAAGAGGCACGTAGGGGTGTTAGGCTTTTCTGTCTTGCATTTTCCACTGGTTAAGCTTAGACAGCTTCCTGCTCGTCATTTAGGTCTTCTAGATCACTTTTCAGATGTGATTTCAGGTGGTGGGTTTGAGATGCACTGATTGAATGGGGACCTATGCTCTCATTTTTAACGATCTGAGTCAGACCACACGTCTTGTGAAGTTTGGTGTGGATGATGCAGTAGGTAAGGAAAAAGATAACATCTTGAGACTATGGTCTTTGGAACATGCGGGTTAGAGCTGTGGCCAGCCAATTTCATTTCTGTTTGATATTTCATACTAGTTTACTTCAATCATGAAGCTCCTCAGGCTAACATGGTATGTGACTTCTCACTGTTCTCATTTGGCCTGAAGACATTGGTGTTTCCTGGAGAAAACCATGTGTCCTGGGTTTTCTAATTCAATAAGAAAGTACAATCCATACTCAGAGGCATATACTCAACTGGCCATAAGTCTAGCATGCAGCAGACTTGCACTCAAAATATAAAATTCATGACCTCCAGAAGAAGTGACACCAGAAATTGCTTTGTCTGTCTCCCAGCTTCTCTCTTGAGGAATAAAAATATCTCCTAAGGAATTATAACAATGTGTGCATACATATATGTATACATATATATGTGTGTGTATTTAAAAAACATGCAACATACTTAGAAAAAATAATAAACCTTGCAAAATACAGGAATATGAAGTTTATACATAGTAAGTTTTATTCCAGTTTATATCTCCCTGCCTAGATATGAGGGCCTCACCTATGTGTCCATGCAAGTTTTGAAAGGGAACTAGTCATTTTGAAAACCTATTATATTGTGCAGGGCTCTGAAGAGCAGGAGGATAAACACTCAAGAGTCTTTTACAGAACGGAAGCAGACCATCCCATTTGTAGGTGAGGAATGTGCTTTTATAATGCTTTTTCTCTCTCAGGAGCTATATAACTTCTGAATTATATTTTAACATTTATACTACTACTACTGTTAATAAAATAGTCACTTAGCCAGATGTCACTCCATCTTGCTTCACTGTAAATCAAAAAAATCCATTCTTTACCTGTGTTTACACTGTTACAAATAAGTGAGAGAGATCTAGCAAACTCTGAGGAACTGGAGCAAACTCTCCAGAACATGCATTGCTGTGTATCTTGGATCTTGAAGTCTCTTGTATTTAGATTGTAAGTATTCATTCCAATAATGTATTATTTCATGTATCACTTAGCTTTTAGCTGAATTTATGCTCACTCCCAGCAGTCAAAGATGTACTATAAGTGCTGGTACACTTACATAAGTGCTCACAGAGACCAGAACAGATCTTATCAGAAGTGGTCTATCTCACTTGTGGTGATGGAGAGAACAGAAACAGGATGCAAAAGCCATTACCACAAAAATCTACCTTTGTAGGAATGATGTAGTGTATAATATATGTTACCATATTAATATACTTAGAATAATAACATGCCATTTCACAACAGTCTGACAGCAAACATAGTACAATCTTCTCCCTGACAAAGATGACAGAAATAAAATATGGCGATAACCTGTTATCCTGTTACATTCGTTTGCAACGACAGAGCTCAATAAATGCATTTCCAGTAGCAGCTTTCACACAAGGCTGTGCACTAACGCCAACAGACAAGTCAGGGCTGTGGCCACGTTTCTCCCCCAACTGCCACCGAAATCCTGGACTGCATCTGCCATCTGGAGAAGAATGGGTATGGTAAGGCTAACTCGACTTCAAACTCAAATCATAATAGTCAAGAGTACAAGTACACATGACTCCAAACCAAAAGTATTCCATCTTTTAAAAGTTAAGAGTGCAAACGATGAAATTAGCAATACCTTTCCTTTCCTGGAAATCTGGAATCTGTTTTTTCATCCTGAAAAAAATACCATTTTTCAGTATAGCAATGGTAGCAAGAGCTCTGCCTACAAAACTTTCTGAGAATATAGGTAGCCTGTCAGGGGAAGGTGTGCCTGTTCAATGGTCAGTGTCCTGGTCTTAGATTGTCTCTTCAGTAATGGTAAACTAACAGTTATTTGTTCAGACAGAATTAAAACCAATGATAAAGTGAAGAATAAATACTCCAGTCTCAAACTAAGGCAAATCCTCAAAACTACACTCAAATGATCAGAATAATGGATCTTCTCTTCCTAGCGTGAAGGTGCAAAACGTGTAACAACAAATATTTTCCCATCTGGTTAAGTACCAAAGGGTATCTTACTTCTACCCTCAAAGAAGCATCACGTCAATATATCATATCTGTTTTGCATTGTGCTAGAGGGAAGCCTGGCGAGGACTCTGAGAGACAACATGGGACGTGAGCATAACTTTCCTCTATTTTTATAGCCCGTGAGATATCATTTCCCTTGTAGGCAAAATCAAACATCTGAATCACTCCTGCATAATGGTTGCATCCTGTCTGAATTCCTTTTATTTGCAAATGGATTTGCAGTCTAGTGAGTCAGATTAAGTACCAGTCTGTCACAGTGAAAACAGATAATGCACTTCTTCGTGTGGCTGAGACTAGAGGAGGAAGGCTGTAAAATATAAAGGCTAACACTTTGAATCCAGTTATTTTACTTCAGCATACAGAACTTGGGTAGATTACTTTCACAGCAAAATGGGGTCCCATAGTGGACTCACTAGGGTCCTATAAGGGACCCCATTTCTTCTGCTAAGGCAACTGCTTCTACTTAAGTGTTTCGCAAAGATGGGAATGCTGGATAAAGATAACCTCCATTTTCATTTATTTTCTGGGGAAAAAAATAATGCCCCTTGCAGACAGAGGAAAAATATGTTAAACCAAAAATGTAGTGAACACATAGCCTCTAAGCACCACTCTCAATGCAAAAAACATGTTATCCAGCACACAGGACTCGTGCTCAGAACTCAGTTTTTGCATTTGAAAGCAAACAAATGAGCAGAATCCCAAAATGTTATTGCATTGTCCCTCTTCCTTGCTAAAGGAAAGTTCCTATAGGTGTTCATCTGCCATTACTTTAACTTAGCGCATCTCCGTAGTGAAGGTCCCTTCCCTCTCTGTAAAACCAACCTACATGGAGATCCAGCTGGTGGAAGCAGCTACTTTTCTGTCTGCCCCTGGGGTTTCCTTGCTGAAGAGGCGAAAACGGGCACGTCAGAGTTGAGGAAGGAGCTTACCAGGGACTGAGAGTAGCTGGACGTGGCAAACTGGGGCTCTACAATTTGGTTTTCCACCAAAGGGAGGTCCAGACAGACCTTGCTTAACAGGGATGGGACATACCTGTCTCTGAGTTTCTAACAGCATCAAGTGAATGAAACTCAAGAAATTACTATAAGCTTCTTGACAACTTCTCTTACCCTCCTTCTCCTGCTGAGCTATACTGAATGAAATTTGAGTGGCCCAGCGGGGGAAAAAAAAAGTTTTTTAAAAAACCATAAGGTAATGCCTTTTTGGTGAGGTGGATTTGGGATAAATGCCTTTGGTGGGCTAAGGTTGGAAAGGTAAGAAGGTAAGCCTTAAAAAAAAACCAAAACAAAATGTTCAGGATTTCACTCTTAATTTTCTCGCTGTTAAATTTTGCCTATTTTTTAATTCTTGGTATGGGGATCAGCAGGAGGTATGGATGGAAACTCCATGAGCACACTGCATCACCTTCTCCTAGTTGCAAATTTATTTCCAGTACACAGATGTCAAGAAAGGACTCCCTGGGACCAAGACCACTTATTTGGGGGAACAATTTTCCACAAGTCTGTTCCTCAGGTTCTCATGCGGTGTTCTATTTTGCACCCCCCAGGCTGGGTTGGCAAACCTACATTTTCAGTACTACAAGTTAATTTGTGCAAGTGAAAGCTTTTCTTTCCTTTCAAAAATCATCTACTAGGCACTGAAATAAGAAACTGGGAGGCAAAATCTGACTAGAACTTGTGTATTTTCTTGTGTATTAATCCTTTGCATGGTTAAAAATACCATTGCATTCTTATTCCATTAAGTTATGAGTTAAATCCTGGTTACTAAAGGAACTTACATACGGTGGAAAGAAATCAGTTTATTCAAATACTGAGTGCATACATGAGCATATAAATGATACAAAATATTTTCCTCCTTATATTGTGTGTGGTCAAATTTACATTAAAATGCCAACAGATGTCTGGTATTTTTTTTTTATTATTTTTAAAGGCCTCCAGAGGTTTAAAACAGTAATTAAATATATTTTTATTTTTCTAGAGAAATGTCACCTGCTCTGTTTAATAACATTTCCAAACCCCAACCTGTTAGCATAACAAGCCTCCTTCTTCCCTTCCCTTCCCTTCCCTTCCCTTCCCTTCCCTTCCCTTCCCTTCCCTTCCCTTCCCTTCCCTTCCCTTCCCTTCCCTTCCCTTCCCTTCCCTTCCCTTCCCTTCCCTTCCCTTCCCTTCCCTTCCCTTCCCTTCCCTTCCCTTCCCTTCCCTTCCCTTCTTTATTTTCCATTTTCTTTTTTCTTTTCCTTTTTCTCTCTTTCTCTTTTTTCTCTTTTCTCTTTTTTTTCTCTTTTCTCTCTTCTTTTTTATCTCTTCTTTTTTCTCTCTTTTTTTTTTTTTTCCATTTTTTTCCTCCCTCCCTTCCCCCCCCCCCCCCCCCCGCCAACTGCCGCCCCTTCTCCGCCGGTTGCCGGGGCGGGGAGCGCGGTGCGGCGCTGCTGCGTGCCGGGGCGGTGAGCGGGGCCGTGCTGCCACCCTCAGGCCGGCTGCCTTGGCGCTGGGTTTCCGCCAGCGCCTCGCCTTCTGCTTCAAAGGTAGCTATAAACAATCCCCAGCTCTTTGACAAGGCTCGTGGGTATATAAATAGCAATGAGAAAGACCTAATGAGCTACCTCAGGGCTGCATATAAATTATGGCTAAAAGTGACTTTAGTTAAGTGGCTATTAGTGCCTACACCGGGCATGCATGAGTGAGTGTGTGTTTAATTGCACTAACATGACTGCCACGTATTGCTAAACACAGCGGTGGAAATCACGCCGCATTAGCGGTGACTTTTTCAAACCAGGATCAGGAAACTAAGAAGTGCCCAGATGAAGTAACTGTGTACTCTTTCTTATAAGATCACAACAACTTAATCTTATTAGTAAATTAATTAATCTTATTAGTAAAACATTGTATTAGGATTTTTTTTTTTAGTTACTTTCAGTACCAATTTAAGTATATTTCTAGATTACAGACATAAGCATACTTACTGGGCAGGTGTAAGCCTCCTAATGCAATTGGAGTCACTGGAGCTACCTCAATATATGCCAGTTGAAGAGCTTTCCCTAAGAATCTCTCTGTAAAAAAATGCTAGTACTACAGCTCCACACTGCCCTTACAGTCTCTGATAATCTATTTAATGTTGTTTCTAGAAAAATTTATACACCAAAAAAAGAAAAATAGAAGATTTTATCCAATGCTAATGAGGAGTTTCCTTTTTCCTAGAGAATCTAACTATCCAATCCTGGACTATTCAGCTAACCTTTTCCATAAAGACTCATTTTTATAGACAGGCACAAATCCTCTTGTAAGTAAAACATACTTGTCTTTACAGATCTGTGAGTCTGCATTCTTTCCATTGCCTTTCCTTGGTCTATCAATGATAGACCTGTGATCTTGGGTGAGTTTCTTAGCCTAGCGGTGTCTTGTGATCCTTAGATCAAGATCAACTAAATAATCACCAGGTATTAATCTCTGTGGGACTGGAAAGGAGTTCTGAAGCATACTGGCCTTTGCTTCCAGACGAAATGCCTAATTCCCTTCTCCAGGAGAGTGCAGTAACAGCTTGCTTCCCACAGTGGTGAGTGACATTATAGGGGTGAAGCAGCTTACAAATGCCATTCTCACACATAGCATCTCAGTACCGTTGTTACACGCACCATCTTATAGATCCTAATGAACACTACTTAATAAATTGTTTCCCTGAAAAGCCATCCCAGGTATGACTAGGGGAAGGGCTCGTCTATAGTTCTGATTAGCAATACGATTCATCTAGACCCCTTAAAACACCCAAATATCCATAATACCAGGTAGACAGTTGGCTCCTCCACTGAACACTGAGACCGTCTGAAGGTGGCAGCAGGAGATGGGGACAGTTACATACTGTTCGTATGTGCTGGCAGGCATGGCTGAAGGGTCCCAATCTCCCAAAAGCAGCCGGAAGACATTGCTTGCCTGTGCCCATTGCTCTGCCTTCCTGCACCCCTCCCAAAAGCCAGACAGATCCCAGCAGTTTGGCTTACTTGATGGGTACCTCTCCTGAACCCTGAAGAGGCAGTTTCTCAATGTCCAGATATTCAAAGCCCGTAACATTTGCATGGCCATACCTGTTTCAAAATGTAAATAGGAATGGCCAAATTTCAAGGGTCACTCTATTTTCTAGTTTTATTAGGAGCTAAGGGGCAGCCTTTTTTTCTTTTGTACTGGTGGTATTTATTCTGAGACTATTTCCCCTACTAAGCTGTTCTCCTATTCACAAGAGATAGTGGCTCCCCTTTGAATTTGTGAGTGCATTGTACCACTGGCCATAACAAAAGCAGCCAGAACCATCTGGTAATTCATTCTTAATGAAAGCATATGTTTAGAAAATTATCATTTTGCTTTGTTTTCTCTCTGTACCCTGTTTGTGTCAGCACCTTCATCCCATATTCTGCACTTCAAAAATGATAAACGCATTTTAAATACTAAGTCTAGCCCGGATTTGCAGGGATGAGTGCAACTGGAGAAAGTTTCAAAGAGCTCTAGGAAATGGAAATTCACTGAAGAACTAACTAGTCCCACAAGGGTCAGGCTAACGAATGCACAAACAAACTTCACAGGAACTGCTGCTAGTCTGTGCTTCAGGCTGGAGCTTCCTACCTACTTTAATATACAGTTTCCCTTGGTGACTCATTTTGTGTGCACAACCCCTGAAGGCCTTCTGCTACAACCACCCTTCCCTTTTTCATACATCGTGGTGTACGGAGTCTCTTTAAACTTTGACCAGCTGAGTCAAAAGGATGCTCCACAGGTGCTGGCCCTTTGAGCTCATAGGAAAAGAAGATTTTTCTCATCTGAGGAAGCTATCAGGAAGCTTTGCAGATTATGTAGGAAGAGGCTTTCCTCAAGGAAGTGTGAACTACTGTACAGGTGAGAAACCCACCAGAGAATGAGAATCTAATGCTCAGACTCAGTTAGACATAGTGTCTGGCCTTCCATGATGCTTCCATGGCCTACTATAGCTCCTTGTGGGACCAGAAAGAAACTCTACTCCTAGCTTTCAGGGTTCCAAATGCTACTCGAAGCCAGTTAGTCTGGAAACGCCATTGCTCTTCCCAGTAAGGGGCAGAAGGATCTTCCTCCAGTCTGACCAAGGTTGGAGCACCTGGGCGAGACACCTCGCTCCCGTTGGCTGGGCACAGCACGTCTCGGTGGAGAGATGCTACCACTGCCAGCTGGGTCTGTCCTGGCTTGGTGTGAAAGTCGTTCTGGTTGAGGTATGAAACAAGCAGAGGCTATGATGATGTTTCTCTCTTGCTGTTGTTGCTGTCCTATTAATTATTCATAGCGTGGTACATTGAAGGAGTTTCACTTTTTTTAAAATAGTTACAATTTAGGGGGTTTACCTTTTTTTTTTTTTTTTTTACAATTTTTGCATTTTTAAGTGGTTACAATGTTTTTAAATGGTTACAATGTGAATTGCCACCTGCCAGACAGGATGTGGCTGCCCCAGCCCAGCTCCCACCCAGAGCCTGCTGGAACAATGGCAAGGTTGTGGGGAGAGGTGCTTTTCCTTTTTGGATATTAACTGCTATTCAGTGTTTGGAGTCTTACTGGAAGTTTCCTTCAGGAAGAAAAATTGACGTTGAAGTCAGATCTTTTTCTGATTTTTGTCCTTTTTACTTACAAAGACTAAAATGAAATTTAAAAAAAGGGCAAGCACTTTCTTCTCAATTTCAAAATTCTTTCAGCAGAGCTCTCATGGAAAGTCATCTCTGGTTATAGATTTTTTATGAGGCCATGTGCCTAATGCTTGGTCTGGTTATCTCCTTGCTTTTCTGATGTTTCTGTCTCAGCCTGTGATAGTTTTGCTACTTCTCTTCATGTCTAGCTCCATCAAACTGCCCACACCTCTGCATTTGTATTCAGCCCAAAGAAAACCTCTTTTATCTTGGATCCTTACAATGGTCTGTATTGCTATGTTCTTGGCAATAGCTCTTTTTGTTTCAGCTATCTAATTCCATGAAGGAGCTTTACTGTTTCTTACATTTTATTCTGAATGAAAAACAGCTGTTAGGGCAGCAGCTACAAGGAGATTTTGTCCAAGCTCTAGCCTAATGCACCCTAACCCTCACTGAAACCATCTTTCCGAATGAAATTCTGACTTTGAGATTTGACGTCCCTTATGACCACAGGAGACTCTTGTCTTATACTGGGTTCCTGTCGTCATCCGACCCATCAGCACATCGGTCTCAGCTCACAACCAGGTGTGCCTGGCTGTAATTTTAAAGACCAGTGCTGTCTGATGTCGCTTAGTGTGGCAGCACACTCAGATGTCTCTTGCATGTCACAGAACATCACTGTTTCTTATCCCTGCAAGGCCACACCAGGAGGATGATCCCCAGAAACATCTGGGAAAAAGCAGGCTTAGGGCTCTTTGTGGGACCGGGAGAGGTGTATCTCCAAGGACAGAAGCACCAGAAACATGAAGGATCTCCAGGGCCCTAAGCAGAGAGACATGCATGGAAGGGATGAAAAGGGACCACATTTCCCTCACACCAGTGTAGAGGTGAGCCCCACCAAGGGCTGCCCCCTCCCCTACCCCTGCTAACAGAGAGACGGATGGATTCCCACATTCCCTGAGAATGAGATAGGAAGGTTTAAAATTCTCATCTCCTCCCTGAAATACTGGAGTGCCGTTCATGGCCCTCTAGACTAGAGCAATGGGATGTTTTCCTTCTGGCTTGTACAACCTCCTGTGTCTTAAACCAAGCCCAAAGAAACCAAATCAAAATCCATTTTATCGGTGCTGAGTTGTGCTGAAGACTGTGTAGGGATTCACAAGGAGCTTCTTGCTGCAAACGCAAAGGGTAGGTCACTGCCAGGGCAGCCTACTGCTGGTCCGTGTGCCTGGCTAAAATACCACATCCTCCTTCTTCTTAATGCATGACCTTGTGTTAAAAAGGTCTTACTGACCGTCAAAACATAAACGCGCATTGGCAAACACGAGGGAAGTTAACAGCGTTGCATTCGCAGATACCTGCAGCATGTGGACGTTGTTTGATAAGACTTCTAAAGAGCTGCCAGTCACATTTGGAACCAGAAAAATCACAGATGCAACCGAGTCCAGCGTGGAGCAAGACATTTATACTCAGTGACTGAGAATAAAGCTGGATACAATATATATTCTGTGGCATTCCTGTGGCTGACATCCATCAATTACAGAAACAATCAGGGAAATTATTTTATTGAAGTTTCCTTCTCTGCTGTAAATGATGCAAATGCTGTACGGACAATATAAACAACTGGTTTGTTTTACATGTAGACAGACTGCTGTTGAAAAAACTTGGAAGTTGTAAGTTCAGGAATCTCCAAGTTAGAAAAGGCTTTTGCAACTTACATTCTGACACTAACTGCACTTACATTATAAAATACTATTTTTGCCACAGGACCCTTGCTTCACCCATTGGACAGCAAGTGTGACCCACTCGGACACCATTTAGCGTTTTGCTTTAGTCGTGCTCTCTGCGTCTACCATGGTCCATGTGCAGGGTTGGGTTCAACTAGTTCTCCTACGGGCTCTGCTGTGACACTCCTTCTCTAAAGTGACTCTCTCACAAGCATTTATTCATAAGGCTTCCCGTGGCAGTGCTCTAATATTATCTTATTTTAGCTAGCTAAGGCTCCATTCCTGAGGACTAGTTATTATGTGGACTTTTTTGTCCACATAATAATTATGTGTAATTATGTTATTATTATTGCTTTTCCCGTAAGACTTATGGGAAAAAAGTAACATGATGCTGTTTTATGGAGCATAAACTAAAGTACGTACACTGAGTAAATCCACTAAGGATGTTCAGACAGCCAGCATTTTGGCATTTCCTAAATTCTTCTCAATTCATATCGCAGCCATTTCATGTTGTTTAATTATTTTTAATGTCATTTTATGAAGAGTGACAAATAAGAGTAGTTTGACATGCCACATTCCTACATCCAAGCCAAGTTCCTCCTGGCTAAAAAACTGGACCAGAAAATAATGGATTATTGAAAACAATTTTAGCAGAAATTAACAGCATTGATATTAGTCTTGTCCAGTTAAAAGAAGGAGGTTAGGAGAAACTGATGTTTGCAGTGTAGGGATGGATAATTAGAAAGAAGGTAATCTCATAACAAAGAAGTAAATAAAGGTTAGTGAGCCAGGCCTAATATTAGACTTTGCTGCAACAGTTCGTGTACAGGGCAATCAGAGTGTACGGCCAACAAAAAAATCACTCGAAGTGAATACAACCTCTTGGGGAGCCTTGAGGCATAGGGAAGGGTCCAATTCTGATTGCACCCTGCCCATGGTAAGATGAAGGCTGTGCTGCAGTATTTCCACAGAATTTACTGTATCTGTTTAGAAACTGAACTTCATAATTTATGCAATATTAAACCATGGTGCTGAAATTGCAAATGAATAGATAGTGAAAGTGCAGATAGATGTTTCTGAAGTGAGCTTGCAAGTTAATATAAGCAGAGTTGATTCTCCTCTTACTTGTAAAAAGGCTGTAACTCTATGCACGACTCTGCAGGATATGCACAAAATTGATCAATGCAGAGGTGAACACTTCACTTGAGCTGTGGTTACTGAAAACCATTAGCTCCTTTCAGGGGAATCAAAGTTGCTGATGGCAATACAAATACAGCAAAAGCATCCCATATCACATAACTGATCGTGCAACAGCAGCTTCCACAAATGTGTTGCCGTGAGAGTTAGCGTGATTTAATGGGCTATCCGGCGTGGACAGAGCAACCTGAATTTTCTGAACTGATTCTCTTTAAACTGGTTTTGAAAGGACCACAGCAATGATATAATTTCGTTTTTTCATACTTCAGTATAATGTGGGAAATAATATGCAGGGCTATTTTGGGTTGCAAGGGCATGTTGGCTGAGAGAGAGATACCAGTACATCAGACATGCTACCATGTTTATGTAGCTTCTGGACTGGCTGGCTGGCATCTAGTCAGCTCATAGCTTGGGCAAAATAAGCTCAAATCTGTTCACACCCTTCTGTGCCTTGGCAGTGATGTGTCTCCACTCGCATCCCCATACTGAAACATCAAATTTCACAGAAAATACTCTTGTGGTATTTGACTTTGGATTTACTGTTTCCCTAATAATTTTGCTTCAAAATGGAAGGTTAGGAAAAGTGAGAATGAAGAAGCAGGAGCTGTAGTGATTTGGTGTCTCAGACCCATGCTTGAGAATGGTCACACCTGTAAATGGGGAGGATTTCTTGCTTTGAAGCATTCATTTCCAATTGCAACGAGCAGAGTTCACCAAGCAATCACAAAGACTTCAAATTGCAGATCTGGAAAACTGCTGCAAAGTGTTGAATAGATACCCTGGTACTGTGCAGGATCACGATGTGGCCTTGGTCACTTTGTCACCTCTCAGTTCATCAGCATCCTGGACCCTTTGGTTAGGCACCTTTTTTCTGTAAGGAACTAGATGGGTATAGCACCTTTCAGAAGGAAACTAGCTTTGAGATGGAAGGGGAATGGTGACAACCTTTACCTGGAAAAGTTCAGGCTACAGAGGAGCGTTACGTATTTGCTGTATTTCCCCTGGCCTGAATACAATACCTGATGTGATGATGTTTCTGCTGCAGCGTGTGTGGTCACAATAGAAAGGAGCTTCAGGTCTTCACACACCAGCCAGAGCAACATTTCTGGTTTTCCTTAGAGGAAGTCAACAAGTTCCTCATCTGGACAGTTAACCTTTGATCCTACAGTGCTTGAACCCAACTAGCTGATTTCCAGACCCTGGGAGTTAGTAAAAAAGGTCATGCTATTTCTTTTTTCCACAACCATCCCCAAGCCATTTCTGAGTACGGGATACTTGGCACAGTCGTACCTTCAGTTTGACCAGCTACTGCTGGTTGTCACCTCAACCATCACGTGAGTGCTTTCAAAGGCTTTTATTTCTTGTTGAAGGAATTCTATGTGCCTGCATTTAGGGGAGAACAAGGTTCTGGTTTATTCCTGTTTATCTCACTCTTGAGTTTCTCTGGGTTGGTAATAAGTCAGAAGCAAGTTGTTTGCAAGACGTCATTTCACAGCCCTGTGAGCATGTTCATGTAAAGCCACATTCTGCCCTTGTTTACACTCTGCAGCTCCGGTGGTTTCGCTGGGGATTTGATGAGGAAGTAAGGTCGGGATGCAGCTCTCTGAGTCCAAACTCACCAAACTTACTCCGGCAAAAAAAGCTTGTGGGTTTCCTCCTCCTACTAGCCAACGCAATGGAAGGAAATGTATGCTTCTCCAAGTGACCATGGTAACTGGTGCCTGGGTTTCCAAGGTGATTTTCTGGCGAGAGGCCGAAGGAGGAAGCTGTAACAAAACAGGATCCTGGGCAGGAGAAAGCATCCACATTCCTGGCGATGCAGAAGCCTGCGCTGAGGAGGCCGAAGCCACAGAGACAAACAGAGCAAACTCCTCACTTTAAAATCACCGCAGGTGTCAAACGCACAGCAAAGAGCGGGTAACTCAGTCTGTGGTCCTAACTTCCTCACACATCTATCTGTTCCCTTTCCTACTTCTATCTGGTGACTGATATCGCTCGTATCCAACTAATATCTTAAGGCTCATATAAGGTCGCTCTTGATAGAAAATAGAAGAGAAAAATGACACAGGGAAAGAATCATAGAATCATAGAATCACAGAATGGTTTGGGTTGGAAGGGGCCTCAAAGACCATCTAGTTCCAACCCCCCTGCCATGGGCAGGGACACCCTCCACTAGACCACGTTGCCCAAAGCTTCATCCAGCCTGGCCTTGAACACTTCCAGGGAGGGGGCATCCACAACCTCTCTGGGCAACCTGTTCCAGTGCCTCAGCACCCTCATAGTAAAGCATTTCTTTCTAACATCTAATCTAAATCGACCCTCCTTCAGCTTAAACCCATTACCCCTTGTCCTGTCACTACACTCCCTGATAAACAGTCCCTCACCAGCTTTCCTGTAGGCCCCTTCAGGTACTGGAAAGCCACAATTAGATCTCCCCGGAGCCTTCTTTTCTCCAGGCTGAACAACCCCAACTCTCTCAGCCTGTCCTGATAGGAGAGGTGGTCCATCCAAAAAAGAAGCTGCTTAGAACTGACTCATACCTTGAGGTTAGGAAATTCACTCTGTAGATTATTATTTTTTAATGCTTCATAGAAATAAGAGTGTTTTTCTATCTTGCCTTTTACAAGGCATGGAAGATATGTGAAAAAGGATCAATTTCTCTTTCACGTGCAATGAGGAGACCTTGCAGAGCACATTGGTATTCCTCCTGGGGCTCCAACCCAGCATACAGCACAACCCCTCCTTCCACATCTTTCAGGAGCATCAGGACTCTCCCTGTCTGCCTATCAGCATAATTCCTCCCTGGAGCAAAGGTGAAATACAGTGAGGTGCCACATGGCACAACGGACTGGAAACGGAGGAAGGACTGGTGACCAGACCGTTTCCTTTTGCAGCAGAGAGGAACGGGAGTTGACGTGCACAAACAGACAGACATATGTGCTCCTCCACCTCCTGCGCAAGCATCAAAGCTCTCACATCATGAGTTATAGAGTCCACTGATGAACACCAGTTACATGACCACAAGCAAGTACAGACGTAGCATCTAACAGCAGAACAACCCAGCAACACGGATGTTGTTACTGAAGATTAGATGAGGGCCTGTTGCAAATTAAGACCAGCCCCAGCAGCAGAGCTGCCCATACTGATTTAGAAAGTCTGATCCGGAAAGAGCAGAAAGCTGTTGCGTTTCTGCTGGAAGGGAAGGAGCCAAAGGAGTTTGAAGCTTCCCTCTACTTGTTGGGAGGAACTGCTGAGTAGCAAAATTGCCAACATGAATCAAACTGTTGCTAAGTGTTTTCTTGTGCATTTATATTCAAGCTTTCAGCTACAAGTAAAGCCTTATGAAGCTTGATTGCCAGGTTTTTCATTAAAGCCAGAAGGTCCTAGTCTATCCCTGCAGGATACAGTTATTGACAAGTTATTTTAAGATTGTTTCATGGCCGCAGGATAGGACCAAATTATCCTTAAAAGTGCTGTGAAGTATTTTGACATTAAGTCTTCACTTATCTAATTGTAGGATTGATTTCAGAATTCCTCTTTCTTTCCCTCTCTTCAACTTTTGATGGAAAATCCATGCTTGCAATTGGTGGGGAAGATGTTCAGCAGCAGTCACTGAAAGCACTTTGCTTAGCACAAGCACAGAGCCTTTCTGACGGCACGCAGAAGAAGCACTTGCTTGTCCCGCTGGAAGTACAGTAAAAATGAACACTAGCTGCAGTGTGGGATGCACCGGCCACCGCAGGAAGGGGAGAGGGTGATGATGAGGGGAGGACATGTAACCCACATGACTTAGCCTGGCTGTGTCATGACAGCCCTTTGTGATCTTAACATTAATTAACTCCCATATGCATATTTATTACAAGGTAAGTTCAGGTTTTTATTTTGAGAATATATATCCCTCTCTTAGCGCTGCCCAGTGCAGTCTGAACACTCAGTTGAGCGATGTGGCTGTGTGTACTCCTCTCCTTTCCCATCCAGACTGTACTGGTGCTTGGACTCAGGAATGCTGCACTACACTACTCAAATTAGTTTAACAATTTCCGTGGGGTTCAGGTAAGTACTAAATGTACCTCTTTGCATCTTGTCAGAGCACTAAGACAAAATCTGCTTGCGGTCTCACAAGTATGGGACGTACCTTCTCCGTCAGTTGAACACGACGGCCAGATACCACAGCTAATTCAGAGCAGCTTGGTACACCCCCACGCAAAGGGCAGCACCACACCGAGGTGCTAGCACCAGCTTTGAAAGGACTAGTCATGTTAGTAACGTACCATACCTGAACTAACTTGTGTGAGTGACTGCCTTCCCCACCACCTAGCTATGGTAATGTTGCAGTCTCCTGAGCGCTTGCAGGGTGAGCCAGGATGACTGAGAACATGCTGTCTCTTGAAGAATGAGTAAGATGTGCTACAGTCATTTCCTGTGACTTAGGGATATCCAGACAGATGTGGGACTAATTTATTTGTTTGTAAGTACAATTAAAGTATCATAAAACCAGTATAGCACACTGCAAATGAAATGATTGTATGTGATTGTTCGTAATTCACCTGGTTAAATAACCCCATTAACTCGCTGAAATTTAAATATGCTGAGGTGAGACGTTTGTGTTAGAAAAAGAAAACTATTTGAACTCTGAGTCTATCGTTCTAAGATATCCATTAGCCATGTATAGACCTTTCCTAAGAATTGAAAGCTTTGTATTAAACAGGTTAGAAATATCAGACAAAAAGTTTGCCATACAATTACCATGTCTACATCCCACATGAAGGACAGCTAGTGAAAGAAAGTAAAATGAACACATAGGTAAGAGCCAGCAGAAGACTTGGCAGCACTTAGGAGACTTCTACATAAAGTAATTACACACACCGCTGGTCTGAGATCAATTATTTATATCCTCTTTTATATATTGTAGCTCACATTTTATTGGCAATTGTTATTACCAATTCACTTCAATAGAGGGCAAAAGAGACTGAAGTTGTCATCTCAGACTGGCGGTTGCATGCAAGAGTGAGAATTAAGAAATCTGGGAGGATTACATACAATTGGAAACATGACCAAAGTAAAAGAAAAATGCTAGAGCTGTACAGGATTTGGGTAATTTTAATTTCCCTTAATGCCTACTGCGCTCCCTATCTGTGAATCGCACTGAAATAATCACAAGAGCGTGGTGAAACAAAATTAACTCCAAACTCTTCACAGTCATTTTTTTCTAGTCTTGAACAGACTGTAAGCACTAATTTAACAGTACCAGGGAAAAAAATGTGGTTTGGTGAACTGCAAGTACGTTCTCCTACATTTTCTTTTGCTGACTTTTAACACAGCAAATTTCTGAATAATTCGGTGCACTTAAGGGAATTTCTTATGGGAAATGACCATTTTATTTGTTTTTATTTTCTCTCTGATTTTATTTCTCCATTAGAACAGTGGCTTTGCAGGCTATCTAATAGAACATTTCAAATGGTCTCTTCTCTGTTACTGAGTTTCAAACTCTTTCAGTAATGCTTTAAAATTCGCCTGCTTTCAGACACAAAGGTAAAATATCCCAGCAGTTATTAAAAAGTCTAATGTTTGATGAAATGTGAAATAATAGACTTTGTTTGGTCTCTGGGATAATTACTTCTTTCATTCCACCTAAGAATGCAGAACAGAAAGACGACTGTGTTCTCTGCTCTGCGATGAATCCCACAGTGAGGGACCACTTTGACCTTCGTATCCTTAAAGAATTCCTCACACAGCATTACGTGTCTCCTGCTATTCTTCCCAAATTTTGTCTTCACCGATATAACTTGCTGTAGCAACCTTAATACAGTATCTTTCAATAACTGATAGCTTTCCCACAAAACTCTTTCCCTCCAAGTATTTTTTTTAAGCACACTTGACCTACCAGTCCTCCACTTTTGCTGACTGTCTGCTTCCATGATGCTCGTGGTCTTTATTCTGCTATGACTATGGTTTCGGCAGTATGGATTTTGGCCCCCAGCAGCTCACAAGCACTGTGAAAGCCAACACTTGAATTCCAAATTATCTTGACAAATGAGAAAGAGTTGATCAAATGAGGAAAAGTAATAAAAACAAGGGGGAAAAAATGTCCACTTAGAAGAAGAAAATCAACTACAGAAATACAAAAGGGGAAATAGCCTGACAAAGAACTCAGCTGCAGAAACTAATCTAAGATTTATTGCAGAGCACAATAGAAATATGAGATGACAACGTGACACTGCTGCAAAAAGAGTAATTGTTGCTCTGGGATATGTTAGAAGGAGCATCACATTCACAACGGTACAGCAATAGTATTCACTGTGGGTGAGTTCTTACCTGGAATACAGTATTTGTTGTTGGGCACTGTACCTTAAAATAAAGGGTTAGGCAATGAAAGAAGGTGTACAGAGGTACTGACTTGTAATGGAAGTATTAAGATGGCAGAAATGAAGTGTGGAGATAGCTGCATAAGCACAAGAAACAGCAGAACAATGTAAAAAATGGACTATATTCATAAACAAGGACATAGTCCACAAGAGTAAAATTGAAGACTGTTGCCTGTGTTAAGCCCAGGAGGCCTGTATTCCGGTAGAACCAATCACAGTCTCCTTGTCAGCAGAAGACCCTACCCTCTTAACAACAGAAAGATGGGAAGAAGGTTACAGCACATCACATATACCATTCCTTTTCCTTTCAGCCTAGCTGAAAGGAAAGGTTCCTCAAGGAACTTCAAGCAGACTTGCCTAAAATTTATGGAGGTGAAAGTAAGTGAAATTCTGATGCAAAAGAATCATGCTGTAGTAATTTTTGGCTCTTGAGTATAAAAGACCTGTCCAAAAATTAGTTTGTTATTGTTGTTATTATATGATGAGGATCTGATACCTGATGTCCATCGACAGAATCACAGAATGGTTGAGGTTGAGGTTGAGGTTCGAAGGCACCTTTGGAGGTCATCTGGTCCAAGCTCCCTGCTCAAGTGGGGCCACCTAGAGCTGGTTGCCCAGCACCGTGTCCAGATGGCTTTTGAATATCTCTGAGGATGGAGACTCCATGGCCCCTTGTCCTCTGTGTTGGACACGAGTGACCCAGGCCAGACCACCTGAACACTTACATCCTGGTTCTTGCGAGTACGTGGGTGTGAGAGCGTAAGTGAATTAAATCATTGAGAAAATGACTGTGAGTGGGTAAAGCAAATGTACTTAGAGTTTTTGTAAAATAATAACGCTTTCTCCTTCCATAGAGTCTCACAATGAGTTTTTTACACTAACTTCTTAGCAGAGAGGAAAGCACAGAGAGTGATACGTGCTGGAAGGCTGAAAGACCTGGGTTTGCGTAATCTGGATGAGAAAAGCATCAGAGGAATTAAGGTGATAGTTTTCCACAGGTAATGTGTTATTATTAAGAGGACAACAACCAGCTGTTCTCATGGATGCTGGGAGGAGGACAAGAAGAAAACAGCTTCAGTTGCTGCAAAATGATTTTGGCTGAATACCGACAGGAGTGAAACCCTGGCAACAGCTTACGCGGGGACCTCACGGACTCCTCACCAGAGCCTGTGAAGCACGTGACCGGCAAATATTTATCACCAATTGGCTGAATACGTTCAAACCTGGTTTACTGCTGGGGCCGGACCAGATCAGCGATCGACAGCATATTTCTGATGCTCAGCGCCGGATTTATTGTCAAAGGCCCTGTGACTCAGAGACCCTGGTGCCAGCCCAGCTTTGTGTCAGTTAGAGACTCGGTGCCTGCGCCAAAGTTTTGTCACCGCTGGACTAAACAATCTCTTGTAGTCTCTTCCTGACCTATGTTGTTATGGTTGCTATGAAACATTTGCTCGTGGAAGCAATTTTTCCACTGGCTCCGTGGACTTCTGCTCTGTTTCTCACAGAATGAGAATGTTAAACCATTTTTATTTCTTTTTCAATAAAATTGAAAACAGCCATACTTGAACTGTGAGGGGAAAAAAGAATTTGGTGTAGCCTTACTTTCATTTCAGCTGACTTTTGAAAAACTGTTTGTTGGCTAGAGGCTACACAACTGCAATGCTTTGAGCGGATCTTTTGTTATTATCCGCCTGACAAAGAGATGGCAGCAGGGTGGTGCTGTTGCATTTTTCTCTTCATTCGCTTTTTTTTTTTTTTTTATCTCTGTTTTTCAGAAGTAACCAAACCAAGCTCCTGATGCTTTGGTGATTTGCCAAAAGTACACATGGAAATCTTTGCATCAGGTATAAAGTTAAAAAACAAATAGCTATGCATCTTCAAAAAGTTTTATGGGAATTTTAGACACAGTACTCCTATGGCCTTTTCAGATAGCTGCAAAACTCAGCTCTAAAGTAATCTATGACATTGAACATTCAGGTATTGAGGGCTGAATGAAGGCTAGAAAATCTTTATGTCCTGTAATTGCTGGAAGAAATCTTACAGTGAGAGCAGGACTGAAGAGGTAGATCCTCTACCTGTACTTTTAGCAGGATCAAGTTAAAACCCCCACATGTTGTGTATATATGTGTGTGTATATATATATATGTAAATATATGTATATTTTGAAATTATCTTCTTTCATACACTTTTTTTTTTTGCACTTCGCAGCTTTTTTATTACATTTTCATTCATGAATCGTGAAAATAGGGAGCACGTAACTAAGGTAACAATGATGTCCCTGGGGTGTATCCAAAAGTATCCCTGCTCTCCTCCCATCATTTACAAAATAAGATGTCACCAGCGGCACCACAGTTTGGGGAGGACCCACAAGGAAGGAGGGCAGCTGAACATTACATAATAGACATATATAAGGATGTCACTGCAACTGTTTGCCGGATGCATGGAAACCACGCGGTGTCTGTGGCTGAGTCAGCCTGGGGTAAATGGTCCTGGCAAGGAGCTGCGTAATTCGCTCTGTCCTTGTAACCTCACCAAGTACAAAACCTGACAAGTGGTCATGACAATGAGCAAGGCACATGCTGAGATGGTCAGAGGCCGACTGGCTGTGTCACAGGGCAGCGCACTGTGTATCAAACTTGGGACGCATGAAAGCATGTGTCTTATGATGTAGCATTATCCCTTACCGAGTATCTCACACGAGGCATTGCCCTCCTCTGGTTCAGTTCTGTGATGTTTTCTTTATCTAATGAGGAAAATACTCCATGTCAGATGGTGCAGATAAGGCTCGTTGGCTAATACCTGTGCTGGCATCAATAAGGTCTAGAGAGGTAGTTTCTGTTCTGATGAATTCACTTAGGTCCTTACAGACCATATCTTTTTGAGGTGATCAGTGTGAGGGAGGTCTTTGCTAAGCAGATTTGCTCCAAAACTTGCCAATGAAATTTCTCAACTCATTTTTGTCAGAAAGTGCTTGCACTCAGACTCACTGTTCTGCCAGGCCCTGCTGTGACCCTAACCCACAGCTGCTTGACAACAGATAACCGTAGTAGCAAGCAACACGCTTACCTGACAAGCTTATCTGGCTTTTGCTCCAGATTCTTGTTTATACACTTTAGACATCCTGGGTCCTGTGCCACATTTGGGTATCAGCAATAGACTAGAGATTAAAAATAGATTGCTTATAGGATATTTATTGCTTTATGCAGAAAGAAAGAAAAAAAAAAAAGAAGAAAAAAAAAGGTTATCTTGCTCTTTTCTCCTTTCCCCAAACAGGACTCAATCCATTTTTCCAGTCTTATTTCCATTTCCTTATTTCCATTCCTTCCCACTATTCAAGCTCAGTCCAGTTCCTCCCTGGGCATCCCTCCAGATGTCTTTCCATTTAAGTAACTCTATACTTTCCCCCAGAACCAATACATGCGAGTAGATTGGTACATTACCGAGCACTCTAATCCCTTTTTGCGAGCACTTTTGCCCCCTCGACATTTCTGCATAGTGACAATTCTGCATTCCCTGTGTTGCAAAATTCTCCTAGCTTGTATCTGCAGACAAAGATGGAGATGAGGACAACCTCTCACCTGCGAAACAGTCGACTGAGTTGAATACATCAGCAGAGCTCCAAAGATGAACTGTTTATTCAGTCCTTGAGCCTTCCCCTTCCAACTTCTGCTACCTTCTCCAAATAACTCTGCCAATACTTACCGGTTTGGGGCTTTTTTACATATGTGGACCTCATGCTTTCAAAAGTATTTAGCAATGGGGAGTTCTTCAATGCTTGGGTGCATAATTTGACAGATTTTAAAAAGACCTAGGTGTTTCACTCCTGTCCCAGTTTTCAAAAGGTAAACGTATGGATGAAACCAGAGAAATCATTGTAAAATCTTTGTTTTACAACAATATATTAAGATCCTGCTAAGAAAAACTGTTCCCTAATTAGTTTTAAGATGGCATTTGATCGGCTTATGATATGATCACATCTATGAACTCCATGATACGGCCAGCTACAAAAACCGGAACAAAACGCACGATGATTAATATACTGTTTTGCCAAGGGGGAAGCGCCTTCTCCCCGTTCCGACAGCAAATTGCCCGTTAGAAGGTGACAACGCTGTAAGGGCTAAGGAAATACATCGCTGCCTGTCCTGAATCGCACCTAGAGCTCACCGATCCCGAAGTTCAGGGGTTTCAGCAGGGGCCGCGCCAGGCTGAGAGCCACAGGTCGGGCTGCGACCCGCAGCCTGCCGCAGCCTGCCAGGGCAGGGGCGGACTCGCCTTGCCGGGAAGGTGGCGGCGACCGCCCCGCCCGCCCCCCCCCGCCGCCGCCGCCACCCCCCGCCCCGCAGCCCGCTGCCGCCGCCGCTCCGCCTCCGGGGCAGGGAAGGCTCGGGGCGGGCTCGCCTCCCCGGCGGCGGGAGAGCGGGAGCGGAGGGCAGCGACTTCGGGAACATGAATGCGGAGAATCAAGATGTGCTGCTGGATCTGGAGGGGGAGGAGGAGGGAGAGGAGGAGGAAGAAGATGATGATGGGGAGATCGGTGAGTAAGGGGGCTGGCGCGGGCAGGGTCCTCCCGGGACAGCGAGGGCAGCGCCGCGGCGGGGGCTCGGCTTCGCCCCCCGGGCCGGGGCTGCAGCCTGGGGAAGTTCCCGGCGGAGCCGGTGTCGCGGGTGCGGAGGGCACCTGCTGGTGCCCCCCCCGGGGGCCGGGGGGGCTGGCAGGCAGGGCGGCACCCGGGGCACGGGCACTGCGCGCTCGTACCACAGCTCGCCTCCTTCTGCTACAACTTCTGATGATTTTCCCGTGGAAAATACATGATGTCTTTGTGTGTGCTGGCGGTGTGCGCCAGGCGGCTCCTACTTTCGTAGCATCAGCACGGCTTAGTTGGCAGAGGAGCACCCAAAACTTTACCTGGTCCTTTCCCTCCCCTGGGAGAGAACCGCGTGAGATGGCACGGAAGCAGCGCTTCGCACTGTGTGTGATGCTGGAGACCTTTGGAGGAGACCTGCCTGTGCCAGGGTGCCTTGTTCCCTTGGAAAATGCGAAGAATGCCGTTGCCTCCGCACACCCCCGTGCATGCAGCATCCCCCGGGGCTGGTCCGTGAGGCTGGCGTCAGCTTCAAAGGACAGCAGCTGGCTCTCCCGTACTGCGTGCCTTAATTTGACAGCCAAGGAAAGGAAGGGGGGGAATCACACCCACTCCCCCCCCCCCTTCACACACCACCCCACCCCCCCCCCCCCAAAAAAAAAAAAAGGAGAAAATTGGCAAAGCATAAAAAGATAGTAATTTTGCTGGAAAAAATTGCATATGAAGTCTGCCAGGAATGCAGACAGTAAAATTAACAGAGAGTTTTCAATTCAAAGACAGTGTATGTTAGTCTTGTCCCAACAGCACCAGCCCAGGACAATGACATAGTATTTACTGTGGGAATGAATTCAATTAAAGTATTTCTAGAAAACAGCCCAAAAGGGGCTGGTTGTCAGCTGGATCAGACTGAAGGGGTCTATTCATTTCACTACAGAGACACAGATTTGCTTCAATTCAAAAGCTGGTTTCAGCTGCAGTACCTCAGATACTTTAAAGTCTTTTATTTCTACTTAACTTGTTAAAATGTATTTAACAAACAAGGAATGCAAGCAAATGTCAATTTGACCAGCAAGTAGAAGATAGATTTGTATAACTTTTACCAAGTAAAAAGAGTTCCTGCTAATTAGTGTTCAAAAGGTTGTGAATATTTTTACTGACAAGTAATGAATTTTTACTTTTTTTTTTAATATTGGGACTGAGTTTCTGTATTAGTAAAAAGTTCTAGTGGCATTAACTCTCTCTGGTACTTATGTTGCCTCTAAATACTAATCCTTAATAATGGCCAATACAGTTTGCCTCATTTATTCAGTTAGCTCATTCCAAAAGCGTATAAAGTTTGAGCCTCACCCAATGTCTGTGGAAATCAGGGAATGTCTTTCCTCCAACATTATTAGCCTTTGTTTCAGATGCTGTGGGAGTATCCTTTTTTTACAGCCATAGTCCAAAGACAAGTTCAGTTTTCCATATGAAGTGAGGCAGAGGAATTGTTTGACTCCACTCCCCGAATTAAAGGGTGGATCAGCACTGCAATGTATTAATCAACAGATGCCTTTTTCTTTCCATTCTTCACCCCAGAGAACAACTAAATTGTTTCCTACTCATGAGTCTCTATCAAATTTGGGGTTAGTTCAGCTCCCAGAGCCAGCAAATCACAAGCTGCATGTTTTGCTTGCAGGATACAGCAGTTTGGGAAAACACATGCTATGTGGCAAAATTGACTAAAAATTGAGCAGCGATGATTTCCTGAGTTGTCATGCAAAGCCTGTTATGCAGCGCCCAACTCTGTCACATTTGTTATTCTGCCTTGCAAAATGCATGGATAACAGTCTCGAGGTTTTTACATTGGGTATAATTACAGGAGAGCTATTTTATTATTCTGAGAAACTTCTAAAGCATCCATCTACCTCCAGTCTTATGGTACAACTTGCATCTGTATTTTTCCCAAGAAAGCCATCCCTGCTTTAGCAAGTAAACAGGACTACTTCTGAACTCTTTCCAGTTCTATTCAAGATCGATCCCGAGTGTTTATGGCTCATCAGAAAAGCAGTATTATGGCATATCAAAGTTTGTAGTCACGGCACATAAAGGCAGCGCTCTGGCTTGTATTGGCCTATAGTTGGCTTTGGTTATCCACATTGATGACTAGCAAACCACTCACGTCAGAAGCAGACGTAGGCAGGAGTCCAGAGAAAGAGCTGGGCTCAGTGGTCTTATAACACAGGAAAGCACCACAACCACGCTGCCGGCCATACATAGTTTTGAAATGGATTGTTGCGGTCAGACTCATGCTTAAGGAAGAAAATCTTGTCCCAAGGTTAGGCTTTTTTGACAAGCTGAAAACCTTTTTTCCCCAGTGCTTAAACAAGATGGGCAACATTTTATTTTGGAGTCAGGCTGTTTTCAAGAGGATCGTTACATTAGTGACATCAATTTGTTTCTGAGATATCTTGTTACCAGCCAGAAATGATGGGAAGGACATTAACCTGTGGTTGCTACAGCATTTAAAATTCTCCAAACCCATTATTTTCTGCCTAGAAACTGTCAGACAGTTCCATAAACTGTGAAGTTTTTCTTTCCCTGGTGCCAAACCTCATACCATATCTAAATTAGTTTCCTTGTGTTTTGGGATTTACAGATTATCTGAGTGTGCTCTCCAGTAAAATTAACTTCTGCAGACAATATCCAGAGGCATCCAATCTAACTAACCCTTCCGTGTGAAATACTTCTTTCTTCATTGGGATATGTTAGCATCTTTCTCACTCTGTGTTGTCTTGGTTTTGCTCAAATATATCCCCTAGTTTTTCCTTTAGCCTTGAGTGTACAAGATTTTCCCATCTTTTCACACTGCTGCAGTAATCAGCAAGCCATGCTTTATAGATGACCAAGAAATGGATGTTCATATGTTAACCTTTTTCTTGTCACACAATGTAGATACTGTGCTGATGAGGATTCCAGTTCTTCTTTCTGAAAAGTGTTTCATGCTGTTGTTCAGCACACATTTTTTGCCAACTACAATAAAAATTTACAACGGTACTGGCTTATTCAAGCAATATTACTTGTGGAGTTGCAACCTAAAATAACCAATTTTGAGCAGCCCACTGTGCAACTGGAACGCTGTCCTAAGGGGGATGTTGTAATCTGCATGGCGAAGTACTTTCACTCACTGTTGTGTTCTCTGCTTGTTTCCTCGTGGCATACACTCAATTTTAAAATATTGCCCTCCTAGAGCTTCTATTTTTTCCTATCCAATAACTTCATTAACTTAACCTGCTTCTTACATGACCCTACAAATACTATTGATATCATATACTATAGTCCAATATGAATGTACAGTATACCAATGGTGTTCTATAAATTACTCCAATGTTTGCCTTCACGATGCCGTGAAATGGTCAGTTCTCTATAGAAGTCTTCTAAAGGCAATGGAAAGTCTCAGCAGTTGGATTTCTTGACTGATAAAAGTGGCTTTGTCCTGCAATTTATTAACTGTAATCCCCACACTGTGGGAAATTTAAAAGTGGTCTGCTTGGCAGTAGGTGTAGGGAACAGATCTGATAATTGTCATACAATCATAGAATCATAGAATGGTTTGGGTTGGAAGGGGCCTCAAAGATCACCTAGTTCCAACCCCCCTGCCATGGGCAGGGACACCCTCCACTAGACCACGCTGCCCAAAGCCCCATCCAGCCTGGCCTTGAACACTTCCAGGGAGGGGGCATCCACAACCTCTCTGGGCAACCTGTTCCAGTGCCTCACCACTCTCACAGTGAAGAATTTCTTTCTAACATCTAATCTAAATCGACCCTCCTTCAGCTTGAACCCATTACCCCTTGTCCTGTCACTACACTCCCTGATAAACAGTCCATCACCATCTTTCCTGTAGGCCCCTTCAGGTACCGGAAAGCTGCAATTACATCTCCCTGGAGCTGCCTTTTCTCCAGGCTGAACAACCCCAACTCTCTCAGCCTGTCCTCACAGGAGAGGTGCTCCAGCCCTCTGATCAGCTTCGTGGCCCTCCTCTGGACTTGCTCCAACAGCTCCTTGTCTCTCCTGTACTGGGGCCCCCAGAGCTGGATGCAGTGCTCCAGGTGGGGTCTCACAAGAGCGGAGTAGAGGGGCAGAATCACCTCCTTTGACCTGCTGGTCACACCTCTTTTGATGCAGCCCAGGACACGATTGGCTTTCTGGGCTGCAAGCGCACACTGCCGGCTCATGTTGAGCTTCTCATCAATCAATACCCCCAAGTCCTCCTCCCCAGGGCTGCTTTCAATCCATTCCTCGCAGAGCCTATTGTTGTGATTGGGATTGCGCCAACCCACGTGCCGGACCTTGCACTTGGCCTTGTTGAACTTCATGTGGTTCTTACTGGCCCACCTCTCCAGCCTGTCAAGGTCCCTCTGGATGGCATCCCTTCCCTCCAGCATGTCGACCACACCACACAGCTTGGTGTCATCAGCAAACTTGCTGAGGGTGCACTCGATCCCACTGTGCATGTCACTGACAAAGATGTTAAACAGTGCCTGTCCCAGTACTGACCCCTGAGGAACGCCACTTGTCACCGTTCTCCACTTGGACATTGAGCTGTTGACCACAACTCTTTGAGTGCTAACATCCAGCCAATTCCTTATCCACCAAGTGGTCCATCCATCGAATCCATGTCTCTCCAATTTAGAGACAAGGATGTCATGCGGAACAGTGTCAAATGCCTTGCACAAGTCCAGGCAGATGACATCAGTTGCGCTTCCCTTATCCACGGACGCTGTAACCCCATCATAGAAGGCCACCAAATTTGTCAGGCATGATTTGCCCTTAGTGAAGCCATGTTGGCTGTCACCATTTTCCATGTGCCTGAGCATAGTCTCCAGGAAGGTCTGCTCCGTAATCTTGCCAGGTGTTTTCTAACATGCAAGGCTTTATAAGCAGATTCATTAAAAAAAATGTAATTCTGTTTCTGAAAGGACGATATCTTGTTTTTCGGTCTACCTACAGTCATGAGTAAGACTGCCCCAGTCCACTCTTATCACACCTAGTTTTCCTCTCTTCTCTGTCTTGTAGTCAACCTAAAAATTGTCGGGGCACATTTCAGGCACTCACTGTCCTGAAGAAGACTCTGGGATGGGTATGTCTGATGAGCTGAGAATCAAGGATTTCTGCTCCCCGATTCTGTGCTGTGTTTGTGACACTGTTCTTGTACGTGTGGATCTTGGAGATGAGGAACAGGAGCAAGCAGGAATGTAGACAGGTCTCATTTATTCTGATTTGCTATTGAGGCAGCAAGAGACTCTTCATGGTGAACTGGGACAGGTACAGGTCAAGGAAGCGCTGTCCTGTAATACTGCTCAAAACTTGAACTACCTTTCATGCCTTCATGTCCTTCCTCTTAAATCTGTTACCCTGATGGTTTACCTACATTTCTTCTTCTCTTTGTACTTCAGTAATTTTATTGTTTGACTTTCTGCCTACTTCACTTTCACCGAATCCAAGCTACTCAGGAGTAACAGCCTTGTCACCGACTGTGGTTGCATTTAGAATCATAGAATCTTTAAGGTTGGAAAAGACCTCTAAGATCAAGTCCAGTCGTCAACGCAACACCACTATGCCTACTAAACCATGTCCCTAAGTGCCACATCTAGACATTTTTTGAACACCTCCAGGGATGGCGACTCCACTACCTCTCTGGGCAGCCTGTTCCAATGCCTGACCACTCTTTCGGTGAAGAAATCTTTCCTAATATTCAGTCTAAAACTAATACTCTATCTAAACCTCCGCTGACACAACTTGAAACCATTTTGAAAAGTGCACTGCTGGTACCACTCACTTTTTAATTCTGATTTAATTATTTTTCTACAAAACTTCTAAAATACATAGTGAGAGTATAAATATTTAACTGCAATATAATTACTGTTTTGCAGCTATTTATAATTCATAAACTCTGGAGGAGAACAGAGTATTTCAAGAATCAGGCAGGAATTTAGGAAACTGATAAACTTCACAAATTTAACAGATCTTTCTCTTTTCAAAGTTTTTCTACTGTAACAGAATTGCCGGTTGTCTATTAGAAACTTCCTGTGCTACAGAAGTATTCCTCGTGCCTGTATTTTAGATTTAGCTGTATTGAACACATGAGTGCAGTTTACAGATAAGTCTGCAATCTGTAGGATGGACTTGTTATCTGCCATTTTATTAACTGGTGCCATTTGCACAACTTTAACGGTAATAGTTTTGATTCTTTTCCTGGTTGAGTCATTAATTTTATGTCAGATATTTATCACAGGTGATTCCTTAAAGTTTTTCCTCTATGTACACAGCCCACAAGTACTTTTAAAAGGAAAAATGCTCTATACACCATTATGCTCAACATTTTAGATTTTTTAAATTACTTTTCAAATATTACCATTTGTAAAAAAGAAAACTTATTAAACTTATTCAAATTGATATATGGGAAACAACCAGGCTTGTGTTACATGGTACAGAATTCCATCAATTCGGTAGTGTTACCGTTAATGAAAGTAATGCAATCAAAAACTCACAAAAAATGTCCTAGTATCAGCTGATTTGCAAATTAGTGTAGAAAATTGCAGGTAGACAGCTTAAATTTCAGGAGACCAGAGACACAGAGGGGGGTGATGTATGCATGGCATAACAGATGGCGTGTCAGTCTGCGTGTCACACAAATGGACCTTTCAAAAGTAATTAAAGATGGGTTATGAGTAAGATCTGTTACCATATGCACGGTAAGTTCAACAAAGCTGTTATCATTTAGATCACCTCATCCTAGTATTTCTTGGTACCTGCCATTTCCTAGGAAATGATGGGTTGCATGCTGTGGAATTAAGGTCTAACTTGCCACTAGGTGTGTGGCAAACCCCAAGGGGGAACTGATACTAAAGTTGATGTTTTCTGCCATGGTAAAAAAAAAAAAAAAATACGAAACACAAGGGTGATTTTGTATGAGTGCAATTAACTGTCATAAATTAAATAGTGTTTGTAATGCCTTCCAGCTTATCCCTTATAAAGAACAATGGATTTTTTTTCTTTTATTGTTTATTTTTAGTTTGAGATAATATATTCTTGTACTTCCCTAAAAAAGTCAAATAAAAAAGCGTGAGCCTAAGTTTGGGATTAACTGGGGTAGGTCAGGAAAAAGGGTTGCTTATTTTTGTGCTTTATAAATAATACACAAATAATAAAACTAAATATCCTGTGCCTGAAATGAGAAGATCTGTGACAAAAGGGGCTGCAGGCCTTAAGGATATGAAGCCACTGCAGGTGTGTATTTAACAAGATAATGCATTTAACAGGGTGTGAATGTCAAGGAGGAGGACACTGAAGAATAGTGCCATGGGTTTAGATTGTTTATTGTTCTTATATTCAGAAAACAAAGGTGGGGACAGAGATATGCAAGTGCTGAGCTCTGTATCCTAATGAATAGAAAAAATTGGCTTACTTTTCTGCTGGACTGTGACTATTGCTCCAGTGCATGTCTCTGGCACCGTCCTTTCTAACAGTCTGAAGTATTGCTCTATAGAATAGACATGTTATTAAACTGATATTTGATTGATTTTTTAATATAAAATTTAAAAAAATAATTTCACCAAGGCACGGGACTAATATTGCTTGTAAATTTTTGAGGGTTTTTAATTCAGATCCAGGCTCACTGTGAGTGTAGGTAGAACAGTTTTCCCACTGAAGAGCATACGTGTTCATCTGCTGCGCTGGGCGCGATGAGAGCCCGCTAGGACACTGATAACATTTTATGTTAGGGTTCAGGTCTGATGAATCCGGAAGCTGAAATGAAAGCCATAGGCCATAATGTCACAAACATGCCAAGCCAGCATAAATTGGCTTGGCAACCAAAAGAAGTATTCCCCCCTACAACCACCTTACAGCGGCAGCTTACGTCTTCATGGCATTTTGGCCTTATTTTTCATTGGGGTATATCAGTGGCAGCGTGGTAGGAATGCAAGGCTGTAAAGAAGGACACTGTACTCTTTATCTTATTACTGCCAGTGTCTTCTGTGGGAAATGGAAACTGGCAGTCATGCGAATAGGCATCAAACAATAGATTTTGTTTGATAGTCAGTCTAAGAATGCAAACATCTGAGCACAGAATCCTTTGTCTTCTCCACCCCTCACACTTTACTCAGGCATCCCACATCTCTCTGAAGGCTTCGTGGCAGGAAGAGTGTCTTGATTGCTTCCTGAGGAATTATACAGGCATCTGAACTATATTTTTGCTTGCTTCCATCGAATTATCTCTAACCGTTGTTCTCAATTATTCCAAACTCAAGCACTTTTTTAACAACAGTAGACATGTAGGCATGATTCCCTGCATGGACTTTGGAAGTGAGATCCTGAAGGATCACTAGAGCTAATTAAAAAAAAAAAGTCCTCAACATCAAGATGGCTTGATTTAATCTTTGAACAGTCCCTACTCCTGTACAGAGTTCAGAATCCCTCCCCAAACTCCTTATGTACACATGGGATACCTTCCCCAAGGAAGTCAAGAGGTGTGCTCCGGCCCCATGTTTGTGTATACATTATTTATACTCTGCCTATGTGAAGATAACTCACCTATGGCAGTTGTTGGTTTATCAAGGGTGGGCTACTGAGTGGCAAAGGGTAGGGAATGGCAAAGATTTACTCTTCCATTAGCATCAGGCAGCCCAGCACATATTCTTCCATCGCTTGACACCATCAAATGGGAGTGTGATCCCTTTTTCCCATTCGTATCCTGCATCTTTGTCAGAGCAGCTGCCTCTTCACAAGCCTTCGGTTCCAAAGCTTATCAATATAGATGGGCCATCTCCTATGTAGAAATCCACCTGTTGAAGGGCATAGTATTACTGAATGCAAAATAGGCAGAGCCTACACAGTTTTGCTAATGGAAATAGCCATATTAATAAAACGTGCGTGTTTTAGTTTGTAAAAGGGTAAGAGTCAGACCAGCATAGACCCCGTTAGCAGGCAGACCCAGGAAGACCAAATGGTTTTGGAAAGAGACCACATTTAAACATCTTTAAGGAATATCAGATTCAGGTTGGAAAATTAACAAAAATGTATTAAAACACAAACTGACGTAACTTTAAGCAGTGTAGTTATGAGTCTGCTGGAGCATAAACATTCCTTAATTGATTTTATGCCTCATGTGGTAGAAATTGCAGCTTAGTTTCACAATATTGTATAAAGGCTGAATAAGATTGAGCCCTTCAATTTAGTGTTTACATTAAATTTCCAACTAAACCACTAATCATCAATATTCTTTAGACATAACTGAAAATCAAAGTTTTGTAGGAACTGCCACCAATAGCAGATTTTGCTTTACTTTTATAGTTTCCCTTCCTTTCTTTCTTTCTTTTTTTTTTTTTTTTTTTTTTTTTGTTGCTGGATTTCCCCTGACCCTATTAATCTGGTTAGTCAGGTTCTCCAGCATTTTTTAGATGTGATTTGTCAGAGGACATTAAACATTTGCATAGGAGACTGCTTACAGTACAGTCATCAGAATGAGCTGGTGCGCCAGTGCTGCTCTTGTAGGAAAGAGCCACCACCTCTGCTCTGTTCTACCACTGCCTGAGAGCAGTTTCTGCAGCAGGCTGAATGTCTGATCACTTGAGTGTCCATGGTGTGTTCCTTTCGTGTGGGCTTCCAACTTGGGTGAAACTTTTGCTAAGGCATCTGACTTTCACTGTGTCTACAGGAAGATCTTGGTTCTTGGTCCACTGCTGCAGCAGAGACCCGTGATTTCTCCTTCAACCTTTACTACTTTGGGAAGTTACAGTCAGATGAGGAATCTTCACTGGGTAGGGAAAAGAATGTGGAATGAAGAGTGGGAGCAAGAAGCAGGTGTGTTGAGATGCACTGAGTCTATGGTGGTGTCAGAGCCGATGCATTTTGGTCAGGAGAAGGGGATGAGATTAGTGACTTTTCAGTGGGTGAAGGATTGTGACTTCTTTCCTTCCTTCGTGGGAGGAATGTTTAAATGAGAAAATGTCATCTGGATTGCAGATTGCAGGGTGGAAAATATGAGAGCCGATTATACAATGTTGTCGGTGTAACAACCCTGCTAACGATGCTGGGAACTGATATTAGTAATCCGAGGGCATGCTGCTGTGAGTTGGCACAGTGGAGGAGTTGAAGAAGAGCCACGTCCTGCCTGTGGAGAAGCTGGGGTCTGTTGCAGTCAGTGGAGGGAGCCTGAGATAAGCACCAAAGACTAGAACTTAGATCAGTGGGGAGACTCCTGCAGCATAGACCAGGGTCTTGACTGAAGGGTCTGCTAAAATAAGGAGTGTCAAAGAGATGGAAAGAGTAAGGAGATAGAAGTAAAGGCAAAACATCCGTTGAGACCTGCGTACAGACTAAGAAAGAAAATAAATGGGAAAGAGGAAGAACTCTGGCAGTTTTCATAAGGGTAAACCCCATCAGTGCAACTGTTCACCTGTTTATCTGGTCAGGAACTCATAAGCAGTGGCGTTAAGATTCTTCGAAGTCGGTTCATCAGGAAAATAAGCTACAGCATGGGACTAAGGTAATACAACTGTGGGTGTTATGAACGGAAATAATTCATCTGTGGCGTTTTCATGCATTTTTTAATCTATAGTAAAAACCACAATGTGTTCATAGGTAATTTATCCAGCAGCAAAAAAGGACTGTATTTACACCATTAATTATTAGCCAAAAAAAAAAAAAAAATTCCACTGCTCTAAGTTTGTCACTGCAGTTAGAGATAATAACATTTAACAAAACAAGACTGAGATGATGATCCAGAGGGCTCTAGGATTGCCAGAGAGTTTTATTAGGTTGTGTGCAATATTAGTAACATTGTTAGTGTTCCCTTTCTATGCGTTTTTTCCTTAAGTAGTCTAATGGAGTTTTTATAGGCATTAATGAACGAGGATGAGGTCAACCAATGTGCACTTTACCCTTGTGAGCAGTCCCATTGACTAGAGTGGGAATAGCATTAGTTTTGTAAATGCTATTCATAGTAGAGAATGCAGAACTACTCCCTAATGGAGGAAATATCTTTATTAAATCTTTCATCATCTCCGTATACACTGATTTATTCAAGGAAAAATAATTAAATTCATTTAATTATTCTGCTGTCTGTAAAAGACAAGAAGGAATTTGCACAAAAGGACAGTTTAAGCTATAAACGATGGCTGTGCTTAAGACAAATAGCCCAGCAAAAACTCCTACAATATTTGGTAAGATTTACACATATAATGTATTATTAAAAAAAAAAAAAAAGAACAAATCAATATGACCTGAAGAATAAATGAGTCATTGCTGGATTTTATTTTTTTTTTTAACTTGTTCCTTGCTGACAATAAAGTAAGGAGAGAAAAAGCTTCAAGGGCAATGCAGACCGGCCAAACAGAGCTCCAAATGTTTTTTTGTAAGTTTATTGGTGTTTGCCAAAAAGAGCAAAGCTCTCTTTTAGTCCTCTTATGCACAGAAGAAGGTGGTTTTAGGTAGAAGTTGGTTATTAAGCTGCAGCAGTTAGAAGGAAAATCTGAAGAGTCCCTAAATTGCTAAAACTACAAAGTATTTCCTGATTAGGAAACAAAAGTATACAGCTTATTTCTAAACTCTGAGTCCAACACTGGGAATGCTTACAGACATGAGCCTTTGCACCTATACACACAAAGTAGTTCAAAAATGCCTGTAGGTTTTGACTTGAGACTTAATATTTTCATAGCCAAAGTAATTAAAAGTATCTTTCTGGGTCCATCCTGTAAACACACCATATAACAGCTGAGTGTAGGAAATACTTTAAAGCAAACATTCTGAGAAACTCATTACAGAAATTCAAAATATCTCCTTGGAGACATGTAAATTTAAGAGCGATGGGTATAATTTTATAAACATATTTCAAACTTAAGATTTCTAATTAGATAACTCATTGATCCATAGGCATTGAAGTCTAACCAAACAGCGATTTGCAATTACAATTTTGGTTAATCATTTCAGTTCCCACTGAAAAGGTTCCACAGCTGCCTGGAGGCTTGGCATTGGTAAGGAACACCATGGGATCAACTTGGCTGCTAAAAAAAAGCTGGTTTTGTAGCTTGAGGCAACCACCGTGCTTGAGGCTGCCCTCCCGTAAAACACACCGAGGGCAGGGCACGCTCGTTCCCCGTGTAATTGGGCAGTAATTTTGACAGTATGCTTGGGGTTGTTCTTGGCAAGCCTGTCTCATGGCAAAAGTAAAAGTGGCTTGTTTTCTTTATATTTCCTGCCTAAGGACAACTGATTCGGGTTAGTTGCTCCGGGATAGGAAAACAAAGCAACCTCACATTATTTAAAGCACTGAAGAGAACTCAGCTCCCTCAGGTTCAAGAAGGCACTCGGGGACTGGCAGCAGTCCGGGTGCATTTGTGCGGTGATGTGCTTCAGCGCTGGAGCAGGTGAAGAAACAGCTTATCATACTCGTGACCAGAGGGTTAATTCTACAGTCCCCGCTCAAGCGTTGGGTCACAGTCCTTCAGCAAATCAGCCTTCAGAGATACGCACGTTTATTAGGCCAGGCTCTGGGCACATGTGTGATGGGGGGTAGAATGCTTGCACAGAAATGATGAACGGCTTACGCTGCTTCTTGGTTTTATCCTTTGTACCTCTTAAAATATCAGCAATATTGTGGTTTAACAGAGCTGATTTAAGTCAGATCTCACTAACAGCTCATCTGAAATTTCTCAGGGAAAGAAACCCTGTATAAACAATGACATTTTATGATGTTTGGACCCAAGTAGTGTACTGCTTCTGATAGTTGTTACATTGCCCAAATTTCACATAATCCTCTCAGCCCATGGTAGGAATCCTGATTTTTACAGCATTACCTGCAGTTTGCTGCTGTAGTCCTCGCACAACAGCATAAGCTTCTGAGGTAGCAGGCTGCTGCTCACCTCTGCACACCAGTCGCGTAGGGACGTGTTACAAGCCAAACACGACACAAACACGAGAACAATCCTTTGGAGTTAAGTGGAACCGTCAGCATCCATAAAGTTATTTAAGTGTGTAAATGTTACAGTCCCAGCCCCCAGACACTGTATATTGCTGTTCAGAGTGAGATTTTTTTAGTGGTTTTATTTCAGTGGTTTATCTTGCAAAGCTATTCTTGATGGAAGCATAAATACCTGTCTAAACAACGGTACTCCATTTATCAGTTGTGGCTGGTGTATCCTCATCTTTCTTTTTTTTTTTTTTTTTTGTTTCCTCTGAGTTTATTTAAATGTTTTGGGGACAGACGTTTATCCTGCACTCTTAAGATAAAACCACATGTGTCTTTCAGAGGAATTTCTGCATCTCTCACTGCGTACAGTTCACTGAACAAACACACTGACCGTTCTCCTCAACAGGATGTTCCTCAGGAACACCTTGCACGCAAAAATAAACTCCAGAGAAACACTGTTTGCTTTCAGGATGACTCTTTCAGCTGTTTTTCATCCCCTTCACTATTTTCTTCACCATTTTATTCTGTCACCTTTAAGGTTTTGTTGATGTAGAATGCAGGTCAAAAATATGACCATAAGTAAGATTAAAAAGCTTTTCTTTTACATGATCAGGCAGCTTTCTAACTGTGCTAATGTAGGCAACTGAAGTCTACAGAAGTGAGAAAATGCATATTAAATACTAAAAAAATTCCTTGTGAGCAAACTTTACTTTCAGGGAGGTTGAAATGTTGGATTATACATGTTTCTGGGGATCAGCACTGCCCTTTTTATCTTTGAAGGTATACAAGTGGAATTTTCCTCTTTTTTTTTTTTTTTAACTGAATATGTTTGCTTCATTTCATAATACAAGGGAAAAGAAAATGCCAGTACTTTTCTAAATGTGGGATTTTCCATATCTATGGACCGTTGTCTAACATGTCCCCTTGATATGGAATACCCAGAAGTCAGGCAAAACAACTCTCAGCTAAAAGTTTTGGTCTCAGGTGTATATCCGTGCTTTTCAGAATGTGCATTGCTGTTGAAATCAGTGGAGATGTTTTGCACTGTTCATTCTAGGCACAAAAATATGGCTTGGAGTTTAGCTGGCCCACCTCAAATATTCCTCAGGTGTGTGATATTTTTGTTTTTCCTTAAAGGCTTGGTCGTGCCTCTTGCAGCAAGCTCAGAGGTGAGGCCACCAGAGATGCTCGGCCTGGGACTGCCCCTCTCAGTCCCCTCCGTGTGCATTACAGGATGGGTGGACAACTGACAATGTCACCTCCTTGCTGTCGCTTTTTGGTGTTTGCTATGCCTGAAGCCCTCTCCTCCTTCTCTGTCCCACCTCCACTGTGTGAAGGGAGAGCAGCATGTAATGTTTTCACTCTTCTAGCAGAAGATACTGGGATTGATTCATGTGCCGCAACATCTCCATCAACCTGTTACTCTGAGGACTTTCAAGAAACTAATAACCAGTTAGAAGGGCTGAGTGTTAAATCCTTCCAAAATGGAGTTTGGATTTAAACTTACAGCTCTAAATATAATGTCACTGTGAGTATTGGTTTATAAATACTGTTAGGCCTAAAAAAACCAAACAAACAAAAACAAAAAACCCACCAAAACCAACCAAACAAACAAAAACCAAACCAAAACAAAAAAAAAACCCAGTATAGAGAAAGTGGATATTGGTTTGTCTTTGGATTCTTCTGTTTCTGTATGCTTGCTTGCAGCATTTGTTTTACAGCCTGTGTCATTTTGCAGTAAGTTATAAATGAGTATGTCCATATGTCAAGTGAAATGAAGTCCATACTTAGGATAAAGTGTGAAGAGAAATTTTTGACGGATTTACTGGATCCTAATTTGTTGTCTGATTTAAGAGGTCTCCTTGATATCGTTCTATCTGTTTGCAGTTCAGTAAAATCTTTGGAACTGAGTTTATTTGCCTTCAGCCAGAAGTTGGAGCTGACACAAGAGATCGGAGGTGAAATCCTCTGGCTTGTGTTACAGGGATCAGACTGCTTGACCTCGTTGGTACGTTCTTGCATTACAGGCTATGAGCTGGATTCACACATTTCAAAACATCATTTTTGTTCCCTTTGACACACAAAAATAGAATCTTCAGTAAAGCCACTGTGGTCTCCTCTTAAAAAACAAAACAAAACTCAGCATAGCCAGTGTCAAGGGATTCTGAGTAGCCTCCTAACAGCCCATCACACTTGCTTTTTCCCTACTGTTATAATGAGATGTGTAAGCGACCTTACCTAAGCTTAAATGAAAATCAACTTTGTAGAGGCTGCTTGATTTTCTTCATCTGAAAACTGATTTTTTTACATCCTCTCACTTCCACAGTTTTGAAGAAATTTATTAGAATCTCAGTGGAAACGAGTTTGTGAAGAGGGGTATGGCTGGGTCTCTCAGCACTGCTTAGACTCTCACGAAGAGCTGTAATGTTGTACGAAATGAGCAAGCTCTACGGTTGTTCCTCTGTTATTGCCATCTGGTATGTTCATAACATTGTAAAACAGTTTAGCAGGACTCTTTATAGACACCAAAGTAAAATGTCTTTCCATACTTTCCAAAGCAAAGCCTGCATCTCCTCTTTTGCCGGCTTTTTTTAAGATTTCATGGAATTACACTGTGGTTTAGGTGAGATAGGAGGAAAACAAGAAAATGTCTGCTTGGCTTTTTCCTCCTTACTAGTCTTGCTGCTTCATTTTGTTATAGCTGAACAGTAGGTATCTAGGATTCAAAGCCAGTCATTTTTTTATCAGCATTATTACTGTGTACTCCTGACTTCTTTTTGCTTCCTCCTAAGATAAGCTATCAAAATACCTATTTTCCATATTTTATGCTACCTGCCAATCAAAAGGAGACTTGTACTTTAAAATTCACCTGCATTCTTTCCTGACAAGTTCTTAAACTGAATTTACTCACTCTGGGATGGCTAACGTAGGAAGGTGCAACCATTGTTAGAGAAATCTAGAGATGGCGCACGCACAGTGTGACACCACGCTATCATGTGCCTACTTTGGTGGGTCTGAAGCTGCCTCTGTTCCTGCTCTGAAAGACCTGTTCACAATGGTGGTGGGTGACCATGCTGAAATCTGAAGTATGACTTCACCCAGGGAATGATTCTTATATATATATTGCTTATAAGCACAAATCTTAAGGTGACATAATATCTAGATACCAAATACGTTATTAACATTGTTGCACATCAAGCACTCAAAAAGCTCTCGCTAACCCACGGGCAGAACTGTTGATACTTTTCCTCAGGTATCTGTGGCATCTGCCTCAGAGTGTGTAGTAATATGTAATATGTCTGAGAAGATTTCTAATGTGCCACCTCATGGAGTGGAGGTGAATAAAAACTTACTGCTCCTCGCTCTTCCCAGTGCCAAGAAGTATAAGAAGCAGTTGCAGGTTCAAAAGCTGTGGAGAGAAATTTTGAATTAAAAAGCCACAAGATGATCTAAACCAAGAAATATACAGGTTTTGTCTGATTCTGTGGGAGCTTCACTGCCTCCGTGCCCTCATCTTGCACTTGAGAACATTGAATGGTAGTTTTGACCCAGAGCACTATTGGTCACTCCTGGGGACAGGAGGCTGGGCTAGGTAGACCACTGAGATGATCCATAAACACATTATCGTGTTCTTATGTGGCCTCGTTCTTCTCTGGCTGCACACAGATTCTGTTTCTTAAAAACCAGTGACCTTGTGCAAAACCGGTGAACAGCCTTACAGTCAAAAGGCAAGGCAAGAGCACGGACAGAAGGCAAGCTGTAGGTCAAAGGCTCCATTATAACATAAAACTGAGGACTGGGAGCGGGGAGTCTGTCCAAGGACCAAAGCCAGGAGCTAGCGCTAAGCCCTACAGCTGAATGAGGGCTTAGTGTGTTTCCTTCTTACGTCTGACAGAAAGGACAAGCCACCCATCAGGCTCACAAGCCAGATGACAGATCACCCATCCCAACAAGAGGCCGATTGCAGCCAGAGGTGTGGTCTGATGGTGGCACTACCTTGGAAAGCTAGTAGCATCACTGACCCTGCCAAAGCTCAAGGCTTGGTCTGGTAAACGTGCAATGCCTGATCTGTGCATTGGTGTCGCCTAAAGCTGGGGGCTCTTTGCCAGTGACTGAAATGACCAGGACCTTCAGCACAGCATTCTCTCTCTCCAAAGGCATCCACTGCATTCTTCCATCCTTGTCTTATAAAAGGACTGTAATAACTGTTGAGATCTTACCTCCTTCTAATTCCAGGTTCTCAAAGTCTAGGGAAATATGTTTTTGATCACTCTGGAGTTTGTTTTGATTGCCTTAATATTTTCCAAATGTCTTTGTGTGTAAGTTTCTTGAGTTGGTATTTTCACATGACTCTATTTTTTTCCTTTAGTTATATAATGGACTTTCCAATGCCAGGCAGAGAGAGCATATTCTTATTTTCCATCGGTCTGCCCACATTACTGTTACTAGACAGCTGTGTGCACACGTGCGTCCTTCTTGTTAATGCCTCTTTTCCCAGAAAGTAATTTAGAAATCTCTGTGTCTTCAAAGCCGCAGCGGTTTGGCATGAAGCTGTCAGACCTTGCCCAGATGTAGTTGCTGGGCATCATGAATTGAATTGTCAGCAGAAACCAGAACTTTTATTCATAGTGATTGTAATAAGCTAAAACACACTGGGTTGTTTTTTGTTGGTTCGTTGTGGGATTTTTTTGCATCATGGTACTGAATTTACACTAATTACATTATTCTGGACTGACTTTTAAAAGTTAATAAATTTGATACACAAGTTGCTAAGGAAAAGTGTGTATAGTTATTATGGTTACTTTTCTTACAGTGCATTTTGAAATTACTCATCAGCAGCACAGAGTGCTCCTACACATAGACCACTAATCAAATTGTCTAATTAGGTGAAATTCTAGACTTTCAGCAAAGATTCCTCGTGCCAAATTGCAGCAATAATTGTTCCATCACTTCTGCTCAAGGGAATCTCTCAAATGCTTCAGATGATATAATTTCATTTCTAAACTGACTCTATAATTAAATAATACAGAATAGCCAGCAGTAATCCTTCTCTATATTTAAACGTAAATATTACCAGCTACCAACAGGAGCCATAGCATCCCTAAATGGCTGCAGCTAATTATATATTATGTCTAAAGAATGTTAACATTAAGGTTGCGAAGTCAAGCACTTAGAAGTTGGGCGAAGTCAGCATTAACGTTGCCCAGGGAACTTCAGTTTTCCTGCCATTTGTTTGCATGCATGTTACAGTTTTTAATTACACAATCACTTTTCTTTTTTCCTCTTAAGTCCACTGCCTCATTCAGTAAACTGGTAGTAATTGCAGATTTCTTTTTATCTTCCTCATTAAGAGCATGGCTCCAAGCCTTGTTTCACTCAAATTATCCAAGCCTTGCACAGCATACATTTTCATTCCTTTCCTCTGTGTTCCTATAGTGTTTTTACCACATCTGAGCACTATATCCAACAGGGATGCCAGTGTCAGGTTGCCTTAACTCCCTTTTTTTAGGGAGAGCTGGAGTTTCAGGAATCCAGACCCTCGTGAGAGGAATGCAGGCTGCTGAAGTGATAAGATGTGGGGAATGTGAAGCACTTCTGAACGGGTTGTGCAAAGACAAGGCACTGAACAGAGAGACCCACACCCCGCCCTCGGGCCTCCCTAGAACACATCTACTGCAGGGCCACGAGAAAATAATTCATTTTCAACCACTTTTGTACAATTAGGTCTTACACCATTTTGGGTTTATGGCTGATAAACTCTCTGCATTTCACACAAAGTTGTCTAAAAAAAAGTTCATCAATGACAAAAGCTTCAGGACTGATTTTTTCAGAAATAAAAGCATTTTCCAAACTTGCTATTCTAAGTACCGCACAATACTTCTCCAGCTAACTTAGTGATAAATGCCCAGCTCTGCTGTAACAGCGCTGAGCTTTGCGGCCGTAACAGCCTGGGCAGTTAGCTTGAAAACACTGACGTGGAAAGCTGGGCAAAACTCTGTTCAAGCAGCTTGCTCAGCATCACGTGTATTAAATGCTGAAGTTAGGGCACAGGCCACTTCTCCAAGGCTGCACACAAATTCTTTGAGAATCAGATAATCTTTCTTCCTTTCAATCTTCCTACAGGCTCTATATCCTATCCATCTTTTGCAAAAACAAGTTAAAGACACAGACAAATTTTCTTCCTCAGCCAAACCTGGACTCATCCTTATTGCATCTTGTATACAAAAAGAAGGTCAGGTCCTGCAGAAAAAAGAATAACAATTTGGGCTTTATAATGAAAAATTACTTCCTTTGCTTTAAAATCCACCAGCATCTCCCGTGCTAGATCAAGTGGCATCGCTGTGTACTTTTTACATTTTATGTAGTAAGAACCACTTCTGAAATGGGAAGACCAGGATCCAATCCCTTCCTTCTTTAAAATAAGCATCAGTGGTGACAGAGAGTCTTGAACCAGCACTATTTCAGAATTTGTGAGTTTGAGTTTGGAGTCTTATTGATCTGCTCACTTGCCTCATTTGGCTATAAATTTCTGATTTTTTTTTTTTTTTAAGAGCCCTGATAACCAGATTCTACCATGTAGAGCAGTATTAACCAAAGTGAAATGATTGAAGCTAGTGATTTAATTTACAGGTCGTACTAAGTAGCAACCTGTATAGAGTTTATAATCATGTTTTGAATTTTTATTTTAAAGGCTTTTTAAAAGAAAGAGGTTTTTGTTGTTGATTGGCAGAGCAGCTAAGGCAGTAAACCCCTTGTGTTCTGTTGAATAATGATGGTGCTGAGGGCACCACAGGGGCTACACCCAGCCTGGTCCCTGGTCACCCCCAGGGGAAATGCCCGCAGTGCTGTGGTTTTGGTTTGTACTTCTGGACATGAATGTTTTAGTTACTCCCAAATCTTGTTTTAGGTGCCTACACCCCTTCTTCAGCTCCATACACACACATGTATTTCAACAGGTATACAGGTCAATATACACTTACTCTGATTTTTAATTTGTTGTTGAATGACTTCTTATCTACTACATAATAACTATTTACTCTGAACTTGTATTTAGATGCATCTTGCTGGGAAGCAGAGTTAATTAACCGTAGAGAAAAACAGCATGCAAACATGTTTATTAGTTATCTTAAATAGGCTGTACACTTAAGAAAGTGCATTTATCAAACATTCTGCATTTAAAATAATTTATTAAGCAAGGGAATCATTAAGCGTAGTTAATTAAATTGATGGATTGATTAATGAAATTGATGGATTCATTCCGGTCACTAAGAGCCATGTGCTGCGTTTGATATAATTTGGCATAAAAACTGTCAATCTGCTTGGACGTCTTTGAATACCTCAGCAGGAATTTATCTGCAACTTTATACACCTAACACCTTCTGCAAATCTGTCCTAATGCCCTTTGGGTTTTTAGAATTAGTGGATCTCATCCTCTGCCACCTGGATTTTATTTACTGCAAGAGAAAAACAGCAGCCTGTTCTTCTTGATCCCTTTTTCAGACTAAACAGATTATTCCAAGTAAAGAAATTTTTTCTCTCAGAACCTACTAACAAAACTAAAAATCAAACTTGTCTGTAATCTGGTGCTGGATTCAGTAACCCAGCTGATCCTTTATGTCATAAATTCTTAATGCAACTGAGGTAGTTATTTTTCTTAACCCTAGAAACTAAAGAACTTGCATTTCTGACAATGTTTGCACTGGTGTTAAAAATGAAAGAAGTAAAATATATATGTTTGTGTGCCTCGGTTTGTAACAATGTGACATAGGTTGAATCAATCATGAAACAGGCTCATTTGGCAGTCAACATTACAGCAGTTTTCTACCTGATTCTATATATAATTAATACAAGCAGCCCTTAATTGAAAAATTTAAGAAGGCTCATTTGTTGCATTATTTTAATATATTTAAATTACTTAATAAATTATAAGTAGATGTATGTGGAGAAGAAAGAATGATTCAAACCTATATTCCAACCTGAGATTAATGCCTGAAAAGATTATCAGTCTGAAGCCTTCTGGCTTAATCAGTTTATTCCATTATTTTATACTCTGACAAAGCTAGCTAGCTGTTTGACATGTTTACATTCAGTGTACAACCAAAAAGCAAACCAGATATTGTTTAAAATTATAGTAGGTAGGCGTGTTAATACATTCTAAAACCAAAAATTGTTTCAATATCTATATATTGCCCATTGATAGAGGAGAGCCAAAATAATTCTTTCTGACAGCCATTTCAACTGAAGGTGGGTAAATTGTTTAGAACAAGTATTTAGAATAGTCTGATTAGCAGCTGAATTTCTGCAGTGATTTACAGTCAGCTGGTGTCTGATGTGCAGACTGGATGCAGGCGGGGTGGTTCTGGCGTGCATCGCAGCAGTGAAAACCAGGAGCCAGCATTTGCATTTCTGCGGGTTACTCTGGATTCATAGAACTGTAACTAAAAAGTCATTAGCCCACTGTTTGTTTTAAAAACTGAAGTTGGGGCTAGTCCAGGTCTCATTGAAATGCTTTAGGATTTTTGCCACAGGTTTTGGGCAAGTGTCCCACTTTGAGCTCTGGACACGTAAGCACTGCTTGACGATTTGGTTACTGAGCCCCTTAAACCTTCCAACTCAGTGCCTCTTAAATATTTAGGCACTGCTGTCAGCAGAATCATTTCCACAAAGTCTAATTTCTTGTTCTATAACTCCCTGCTAATTACTTTATTGTATTTGGTGAGCTACCCTGACTCTGGGCTGGCCGTTTCAGGACATGGGGTGTTAGACTAGCAATACTCTGTATTATATTCCCAACTGAAGGTTTTCCTGTTTAAGATTAGTCATGAAAGAGTATTTATTTTTGAAAGTCATACCACACGTTCCCAATCCTTTGTTTGCACAGCTGTAAGAGAAGATAGCTTAATGGCAAGAACAGTCTTTCAAATGAGAAAGGATCATTTTCCAAGACAGCCATTTTACTTCCTTTGTGATCCAACAGCATTGGTAGCTTCATATTGGGTATGCTTGGGCGTCTGAAATTAAAATCAATGTTGCCCTTATTATGTGGCATAGATTAGGTTTTGGGTTGACGATACCTGTAGATCTGCTCTGTGTGAGTGCACAAAGAACATAATTTATTGACAGCTTGGAAAGCCATTTGGGCATCACTAATTGTCATTGGTTTTCTCACGGCTGTAAGACTGCACGTGACCGTAAGAAAAGACCAAGACTTGCACGTGGAAGGGAGGTGTATAGATCTCTTATTAACTATAAACAATAGGTTATAAAATACAGTTTGTTATAAAAATAATTAAATTTCACTTCAAGTACCTAGGTATTCAAAAAGGGAAGAATACTGGCTTTAGTGGCTTGTGTTCTTCAGATAAGATCTACAGGTATAAAATCTAATCTACAACTAATTTAAACACATTCCAATAAAATGACTGAACTTAAAGAAATGAATGCTACTAAGTGCAAGCTCATTGTATTTTGGTGGAATGAGGTAAAACCATTGATATTTTGTGCTCATAATGGTTGCCATCATGAGTGGAGATGAGGCTGTATCCCAGAGAAGAGCAAGCCTGGAAAAGTCACTTCAACCCAGACAGACCTTTAACCATCAAAAAAATCCCAATCATAATGCCTCCACCTAGCAAGGAGCAAGGTAAAAAGATCAGACCTGCATTTTGGAAGGATAAGCTAAGACATTCTTTTCTTAACTCTTTGTGTTTATTCATTTACCCTGTGAAGTGAAAGAAATCAGGTTAACATGTCATCCTCACTAAGGAGGAATTTTTTTTTTTGTTTAAAATTGTTTAGGTTATTAAATGAAACTATTTTATATGCGATGTGATATATAAGATATATAAGACATTTTACATTTAAAACTGATTTTTTTTAACAAAGGAAGTAGCTCAAGGAAGTACATGGCCTAGATTAATTTTGTTTTAGAGCTATGGATCTCATTGTCTCTTTCTTTCTTTGATTCATAGATTTAAAAAAGAAATACATATTATTGCTTTTTCAGCTCCTAAACAGTTTCTTAGCTCTGAGAGTACTCCTATACAATGAACTGAACATGTAAAATAAACTACAGTAAAGAAATATTCTGCACCAGCAAAAGAGATCGTGGCTGTCAAAAAACAGTATATCAATCCAAAAGTTTCTTTTTCCAGAAAAATTCGACTTGCGCAATGGTTTTACTTCACTTCCTCAGATTTCTGCAAGCATTACCTATGGCTTGAGTAGTTTACATTTAACTGAAAAAAAATTTTTGTTCTATGCTTAGCCCTTAAAACAGGTTGTGATTTGTTCTGATAGGCTTTTTTTAGTCATAACTATTAGATTAATTTTTATAGATATATTTATATATAATTTATACATTAATATGTAATATCTGATATGAATTAACAGGAAGGAAAGCTGTTGTTTTGCCTAGTCTAAATAGTGTATATTCAAAGTTTTCTTTGTTCATAGCCCCAGGGCTTGTAGGCATGTTTATAACAATATCTTCACTTTCTGGGTAAGTGTTAAGATTTGGAAAAGCAAAATCTTTGCTCAGTAGGGAAACTTTGTGTTGTCAGCTCTCCGCCATTTTGATCTTGTGGGGCATTTAAACCAACATGGAATAAGTTTATCTCTTTCCTCCACTCCTTTTCTCCCCAAAGGCCGGGATAGTATCATAATTTTATTATTTTTGGACTAAGAGACAGAAGGCTGGACCTTCTTAAGGGAGCTGTTTTCTATGTAAAGTCCTTTTTAGGACAGTGGCTTTACTGCAGTCCCCAGCTGACATTCAGGAATGACTCCAGATCTTTACACTGATTCACCTGAAAATGATGGTCTCCCCTCATTATTGTTTCCTCAGTTTTGATACAGACAGTGACTGCCATTTCCTCATGTGGTACCCTGTCTTGGATGTGTCAATACTCATCCTTTTTGAGAAGATGAATCTCTGAAATATTAGTTTTATTCCAGACAGCAGTAGCTTGTTCTTTTTTATGAAATAAGATGAAAGTAATTTGACTTGATTAGATGATGGGCTTCAGAGTAGTTTCCATTCAATCCAGACTCAGTTCATGTCAAGTATTTTACCTCATGCTTCCTTGTGGCTTCTGAGACAGAACCTGTGAGGTGAGGCTCCTTGCTTGGTTGCCTCTTGGGTGCCATGCATGATGGTATCACAAAACCGATCTTCTGCTAGCACGACTGCAGCCCGCCAAGGTGAGGAGACACTACCACAGTGTAGGTCTGTTTTCCTGTGATGCAGGATCAGCTCTACTTAGAGAGCAGTATCTGGGCAAAGCTCACCATCTTTGGATCTTCTTGTTTATCCCAGCAAATGGGAACAATCTGACTCCATCCAGTACTCTGAGCCTCATGGTGGCAAATCTGATATGATCTTTTAGTTTGGTTTTCGTTAGGACAGGTAGACTTTATTAATGACTATTTTTTTCTGTTCTAATGTGGAGACAGGGCTGTCAAACATTTTGGGATTCCTGAATGTCGAATGTTGATTCAGATAAAAATTGCATGTAAATATTTCCCGATGTTTTCCAGTCAGTGAAATATTTTGTTATATTCATTTTCTTCACAATCTATTTCTGTCTAAAAGACCCACGTGTGTCTATGTTTTTACATTTTTATATGCAGCGAAGGTTGTTGTCTAAGGCACGGCTACTGGAGGGCAGTGCTGTCAGCTAAGACAGAGTGTGGGTTTGCAGCACATCATCTACTGTGTTCTCCTTCAGTAAATGCCTGCTGCCCTTTCCTCCCATGCATTGCACCTGCGTTTGCTGTGGGACAGCACTGTGCGTGCAGCCAGGTAATGCAGATAAGTTGATGGGCCCCAGCGCTGCGGTCTAGCTTTGCAACAACTCGTCTTCTGTAACCATACTATAAACTTCCCTGCTTATGGAGGAGGTGCTATGCAGCAGGCAGATCCCACCGAGGGGCTGAGCAGATACTCTTGAGCACATCAGCTTTGTACTTAGGAGAGCACAATATTCTATTAATTTATTTTCCCCCGTGTAAGAACAGAATTTGGGACTTACATTTTTTAAAACTTCTGTGACAGACAGTCAGTACTTTTACAAAATACTCAGAGGAAAGTGAGAGGTGGTAAGATATCTACAGCAAAGCAGCAATGCCTGGGGGTTCCAGACATCACTTTCTGGCTTTGCATTCGTGATTGCTCATGAGGTAGCATGCTCAGTGCCAGGGCCGAGATCTTGTCCTTTGCAATGTCTCACAAGTTTTTTGAGGGAAGTGAGTACCAGGTACTATGAGTTCGGTGTTGTAAAACCTTTTTGACAACTGAGAATAATTCTGTGCCTATTAATTTGGCTTACGTGGGTGATTTACAAGCTTAAAGAGTGATGCTGCCCTTTTTTACCTTTGATTATTTCCATTAGAGAGGTTACCTATGATAGCCAAGAATTTCTTTGGCACAAAGCTTGGCAACTTCAGGCACGTTTTGTAATGTCCTTGCTTATAGAGCCAAGCCCAGTGGTCTTTTCAAACATCAGCTTATCCAATATCTTTGTGATTTTCTTGTCATTAATGTTTTTTTGGACAGCATCTTTCTTTTCACTTCTGGATACTGCATGTTTTCCATTCTCAGGCCTCTTAATTTACAGTCACAAAAAATCTATTTTGTGCCTACTGCCTGTGCTTTGGGCAGCTTCTATTATTTCACTCCAAGGAAAGGTTTAATTCTTCTATATATTTATTCCAAAGGGAGAGCAGCTTCCATGCCTATCAGTGTGCACAGCCTCTCACCTCTGCCATAACAATAAGCAGAGAGTACTAATAGAATCATAGAATCACAGAATGGTTTGGGTTGGAAGGGACCTCAAAGATCACCTAGTTCCAACCCCCCCAACTAGGGGGATTTACTAGTAGTAATCTTCAGGAAAGCCTTTAAAATTGAATTATTCAAAGAGAAGATCACTGATCTTACAAAACTGTTCACTGTCAATATCGATTAGCTAATGAAAAGACTGGACATTTTCCATTGGCTGTCAAGGAATTTTCGGATCTTTATTCATTCCAGTCAGAAATGCTGGCTGATCTGTGAGAAAGCAAAGCCATAGAGAAAACTCCTGAAACAATTCACTGGTAGTATCAACAGCGGGATTCATCTCCCATGGCCTGGCCTAAAGTGTAGGATGTACACAGGTTATAAAGAAGCAGCATGGGATTAACATAGGCAATACCTGTGTATAGGCATATTTGAGGTAAGCTGTGAAATACTGACAGGGCAATTCAGTGTCCTGGATTGCAGAATGGTCTCTGGGCAGCTGGGAATACCACTGATACATTGGCAGCTCAGATACCACTGAGACTTTCTTGTAAAGTAGCATGCACAGGTTCAGTACTTGAATTTTTTACAACAGCATCTTTTGTAAGGACTAGATCAAAGACCAACCTGTATCACTGTGCAGGAACTCAAAATCTATGGAAACATTTCAAAGACATTTGATAAAATATTCTGACAAAAGCATACGTTGCCAGGATTGCTTGAAGGTAGCACTTGATCTTAAAATCAGAGCATGCCAACACAAATGCAGTAGATTTCTTTGCTCCTTTACGCCTTCTTTGCTTTACTTGACTAAGTGGTAGAACATAAACATCTACACTTGATATGCTCTGACCCAAACATTAACAGGAGTGATAATGCCTCTGAAGAAGGTTATCAGGAATATTATTTTACTATAAAATCTCAGCACGGTGGTCTTTTTTGGATGTAACTATGAGAACACTATGGCCAGACTTATACTCAGGGGAAACTGGGTCTGGAAGGGACCTCAAAAGGTCATGTAGGCCATCCTCCTAAGGTTCATGCCTGATTCGATTTGGCCTAGATCATTCCAGCTTATTTAATTAATCTGCACTGAAGCATCTCTGATGTTGAAGACCTCACATGACATCACCTGCTGCCCCAGGCAGTCTCTTCTACTGTTCTCACTGTTAAAAAGATTTTTCCTAATGTCCAGACCCAAACTTTTGTGCTGCAATTTTCTTTCTTGTCCTCCCTACTTCAAACTGACCTTAGTATAATGCTGGAGGGGAAGTGGGAGAAATACATTAAGCGATTTTGGGGGTAGGAATAGCACTTTGTGTGGGCGCAGCTTTTTCTGACAAAGTTTTTGCGGGTACCATTTCTGTCTCTCTGAGAAACTGGAAGGGTCTCTTCCAGCTAAAAACTGCACAAATTGGCACAGCTGTCCTTGCAAACCACTGGTAGAACAAATCTGACCTAAGTACACACTCAGGTAGTGTCAAGGCTCTGTATTTTTTGCTTCACATAAACATTAATCTCTATTTAATTTGAGAGAAGTTCTGGGCTGATGTCTCAGAAGAAGTGAGAGCGGCAGGTCCCTTTTGCAATGGTCCAGGGACTGTACTGCATGGTATTTCAAATTAAAATGTGTTAAGATGATAAATATTGATAAATATTGATTAAATAGTAAAGTGTGCATGATACTTACCATATCATGGGGACAATATGCTGGCCAGAGACACTGAGGCAGAAGCAAGTTGTAGTCATATAAATTTTTACAGAGGATGTTCCTGGCCAGCCCCAGATCCATCAGGATTTGGGAGGACTGAAGTTATCCTTCCTGCTGTGAATGCCACGTGTCCCCCTTCAGGTCTGGCTGAAGGGATTTCTAGACAGCACTGATGAGGGGGGTGTAGTTATACCTCGTGAGGACTCAGCAAAAAGGCCATTTTAACTCATGATTCTCATTACTGCAGTTCAGTGGCTGGCAGAAGTCTTCATGTCTGCGTCCACATCTGCTTGTTTCATGTAATGGCACACAGAGTTTCAGGGCAGATGTTTATATTTCAAAGCAGGATGCTCGTATTTCTCCTTCACCCTGTCCATTATATGTGGGCAGAAACATTCCCTCTTCTGTGGGCTTGCAGAAGCACTTTGTATCTGGATATCTTTCTGTCCAGATAGAGAATAAAGAATGCCCTAAGGCACGTGGGGTGATGCCAATTACACTGACATCAAGGATATGTATTTGCCCTTCTCACACTAGTCTGACCTGAACCCATTAAAATATAATGATGTGCATATATAGCAATCTTGCAGTAACTGCTGAGCTATGCTCATGTTTTCTGAGTCCTCATATTATGGTCTCAGCATGTGATGTTTGTGTGCTGCACTAGTCCACATTTTTCTGCCCTTTTTTTAAATTCTGGGAAACGTTTCTAAAGATATTAATGTTTTTGAGAGCTCATGGACTTTGATTATTCAACTGGGCCAACCTTTGGGTTATGACTCAAATGTTTCTGAAGCAATGTTGATGGAAAAATTCATGGACTTGCTTTTGTCTCCTTCCTAGAGTGTGCACTATCACCACAGTAGAGATCTGGAAACTGACAGCTCAACATCTGGAACAAAATCCCTACCAAACTCTGTGAAAGAGTATTTAAACCAGAGAATTTAGCTGCTTAGAGGCCATGAGAGAATTCTGTTGATTTGTAAAGAGCAGTTGTCTTGTGCTCTAAGTGTTTTGACATATCTTCAGCTGCTATAAATGAGCATCATCAGTGAAAGAAAACTTCTTTAAAATTCTTGAGAATTTGGCCACATATCAATGAAGTTTTTAAGCCAAAAAAAACCCCAAACCAAACCCAACCCCCCCAAGCATATCAGTTATGTTTGTCCTGGCGTTGTATCTAACAGGCATTGGCATTTAGCTATTCTAAGAGTACTATAGATTAGATTATTTTAGAGTTTGGGGATTTGCTTTTAATATGATAGTATTTTTTGATAAGTTGAGGCTATCCTTTCCAGACAACACTGGCATTTAGGTACCATTGATATCCATGACCCTCTCCTCAGTGCAGGACCGACTTGACTAAGATACCTCTCTATTTTAGGGATCTAAATATAACACATGGGGTCCATCTGCGTGAAAGCAGCCTTCTCCCTTCAGCCACTTGATGTTATCTTCAGCCTGAGGATGTTATCTGACTTCTTCTTAAGATCCAAAAATATTTGTTAAGACACTGTGTTGGTTTTGCGTGGCAAGGTTTTGGTAGCGGGGGGGCTACAGGGGTGGCTTCTGTGAGAAGCTGCTAGAAGCTTCCCCTGTGTCTGACAGAGCCAATGCCAGCCGGCTCCAAGACGGACCCGCCGCTGGCCAAGGCCAAGCCAATCAGCGCCTCTGTGATAACACATTTAAGAAAGAGAAAAAAACAGTTAGAGAGCGCTTTTGCACCCAGAGAGAGGAGTGAGAAGATGTAAGAACATCTGCAGACACCAAGGTCAGTGAAGAAGGAGGGGGAGGAGGTGCTCTAGGCGCCGGAGCAAGATTCCCCTGCAGCCCGTGGTGAAGACCATGGTGAAGCAGGCTGTCCCCCTGCAGCCCATGGAGGGAGGATGAGGGGGTGTAGCGATTCCACCTGCAGCCCGTGGAGGACCCCATGCCGGAGCAGGTGGAGACACCTGAAGGAGGCTGTGGCCCCGTGGGAAGCCCGCGCTGGAGCAAGCTCCTGGCAGGACCTGTGGATCCGTGGAGAGAGGAGCCCACGCCAGAGCAGGTTTGCTGACAGGACTTGTGACCCCGTGGGGGACCCACGCTGGAGCAGTCTGTTCCTGAAGGTCTGCACCCCGTGGAGGAGACTCACGTTGGAGAAGGCCGTGAAGGACTGTCTCCCGTGAGAGGGACCCCACGCTGGAGCGGGGGAACAATGAGTCCTCCCCCTGAGGATGAAGAAGCGGCAGAAACACCGCGTGATGAACTGACCGTAACCCCCACTCCCCGTCCCCCTGTGCCGCTGAGGGGGGCGGAGGTTGAAGCCGGGAGTGAAGTTGAGCCCGGGAAGATGGGAGGGGTGGGGGGAGGTGTTTTTAAGATTTGGTTTTATTTCTCATTCCTCTACTCTGTTTTGCTTAGTAATAAATAAGATGAATTCCCTCTCTAAGTTCGGTCTGTTTTGCTCGTGATGATAATTAGAGAATGATCTCTCCCTGTCCTTATCTCGACCCGTAAGTTTTTTTTTTCATTGTACCTTTTCTCCCCTGTCTAATGAAAGAGGGGAGTGATAGAGCGGCTCTGGTGGGCACCTGGCCCTCAGCCAGGGTCAACCCACCACAGACACTAAAACCAATACCTTGCAGCAATTGTAGACCTTCTGTAACTTCTTTCCAGCAGCTTTATTAGGGTGAATTTGTGCTTGATCTGATTGGCCAGTTTTCCCAGTGTGCTTGATAATGGTATCATGGAGTAGCATACTTCACGAGATCATCTTTATTTTATGCTGTATTTTCAGGACAGCAATTCAGTTTGCAGGCTTTTGGTTTTTAACAGGTATTAGGGAAATACACATTGAATGTGGAGGTGTGTTATCAGGTTATGTGAAAATCATTCCTGTTATAGAGTCAGTGTTACAGCATCACTGCCTGTATCATACCCATTCCAGGATTTCTGAAGAATTCCCTGGTACTGTTATTTATTATTGCCTGACAAGTACAGTCAGCATGAGGTAGGGTTATTTGTGCAGGTGGAGCCAGTTCTGGTATCCTTACTCATTGAAAGATAAACGTAACTACTGCTAGAGTGTGGATAGATTTTCTGAAACACTGAATAACACAAACTAGCAAGGGGATGCTTTGCATCACTGTAGCTTGGCCAGGATGGTCTCCTATAGCATTAACTTGTCATCCTGGTGAAATTTATGTTTTGCTCTCTTGCCACCTGCTGATTATAACTGAAGTATGAAACACATTCTCTTTCTGAAGCACTAAATAAGTGCAATAAAGTGGCTTCTCCACAAACCCTTAATAAAATTTTAGAAAAAAAACCCACCTACCACACAAAATGCTAAAATGTTTTAATTTTTTTTATGTTTATTTTTAGTCTTGGAACTGAACCAGATTATTATTCCCACTTATGGAACTGTGCCGGATCAGCAAAACCTTCATACTCCTGAATGGGTGGGTACTTCTTTGCTTTAACTATGACTACCTATAATTTTTTCTCTTATAGATATGCAACAATCAGTAGCTGTTCCAGAAGACTAGCATTCCTTTGCATTTGCAGCACATGCAGTTCATCTGTGTGACTGAATATGAGTTGCTGTATCTCTGTTTCCCTAAAGGTACCTGAAGTCATTGACTCAGATGTGAAAGTGCAGGTTGACACAGTCACTGGGCTCAATTAAAAGTGACCAATATATGTTCACTGTATGCTGATACACACACATACACCTCCTCTCTATATATAATTTTGTACATGTATAGGATTTCTGTGTGTGTATTCAAGGATAAATAGTTATGAACATACCCTACATATAAACACACATACCATATAGATTTATACACACTCAGGTATTAGTTGGCCAACACGGGAGTTCAGGATTCATTTTTACAGAAAGCTTAGAGACACCAAGGAATTCCTTACTAAAGTAGCAAGAAGGAAAAAGACCTGGAGGTGTCCATTGCCTTCAGCCAAAGTTCAAGTTCCCCAATGTTTTCTGTGGCCTAATGTTTTCTGCAGCAAACAGGCTTCTTCTAGCTCAAGATCTCCTGCCTCAGATCTCATTTATCTCTAAGGACTGGCCAGTTGACCCTAACAGGCCCTGCCGTGGCACACACTGTGCCAATGTGATGCCCAGCTGGCGTGCTGATGTGTCCAATTTTTTTTTTTCCACTAGAATGGTACAAGTGTGGTCTGCACTTGCACAATGGGATAGCTATAAATCTGGATTCAAAAAGGTGTAAAATTATATACTTATCCTATAGCTAATAGAGCAGCTCCATATAAATAAATAAAAAAGTCTGATTTGTGTTTCATTAATGACAGAGGTTAGTGTCACCGGCTTTGGGTTTGTATAGGTTGCTGTTCAGGCTACTTCTGCAGGTGGCTCAGTGTTACAGGAGAGCATAAAGACATAAAGAAACAGGTTCAACAGTGTCAAGAATTGCTCGTTGGACCAATTTTCAGCACCCAAGATCTTCATGATGGTTTTCACACAGATAAATCTTTCAAGAAACTACTGTAATGGTGGCACCAAGTAATGAGAGCTGGATCTAGTTCCCAGTTAGCCCAGTCCAAGGCACTGACATTTAAAATATCAGCTATTTACAAATAACTGAACCTGCCTGTGCATTTCATTCACCGCTGTCTACTAGATACTACTTCAGAAATGACAGCCACCTACTGCTGCTACCAGTTATCCCTCCAGTTTACACAGAGAAGGTCTGTGTTACGACTGCGGAGGTCCAGATCCTGCTGATTTCTCTGTCTATAAGGAAATACATTGTTTTCTTTATATAACTAGGAGAACATACAATACACTGAAAAATGAGCATTCAAATTCAAGGGGATGAATTAAGCCAGCCCTGTCTTATGTAGATATTATGATGGGAGCTTTCTAGATAATTTATTTTTCATCCTGGCCATCAAACCGAAAGCTATTTTGATTCATATCAAACTGAAATGGGAAACAGAATCATAAAAGAAAGAGGCAAAGGATTTCCATAGTGGTAATGTGTTTCAAAAGCAGTGTAAATGAAGGGATAGATTCGGTCTTCATTGCAGCAAGGTGCACCAGAGCCTTGGGGAGCTGCTCTAGCAGCTTAGCTGGCAAAGTATATATCATAGTTATGGGTCAGGGGATTTTGTTCTTGCCTCTGCTGTAGGAAACAAATACCCAAAGTACCAGGAAATTAGTTTCCTTTTGGGAGCTGGATACCCTCACCTCCCTTGCCCCAGTGTTTTGCAGCAGGGTGCTCTTCGTTAGAAGCTGCTTTGGTCTCTAGAAAAAGATTTAAACATTTTTTGAACCATGAAGTGGAACCAAGAGCTTCCATTTCCCAGCTGTGTGGCCTGAGTAGAATGTTAAAAAAGTCCTTCTTAGACTCTCCTTGTTGTTCAATGAAAATTTTTTTCATGGATTTATATGAAGTGAAATAGCATCAAACCAGCCCGAATGTCATATACCTTGTGGTTAGAACATTCTCTTCCAAGAGTCTTGGTAGAATTTATTTTTATTTCTACTGAAAATCAACTGTCAAAATCAATTTTTATTTTTGGTTGCTCATGTTTACCAGCAGCTGGAATTTCTGCTGTTTTAGAAGCATCTTTCCTGCACTGCTCCTTCCATGTCAGGTCCTCCTTGTCAGCCACTGGGCAGTTTCAGTGGCTTGGAGGGGCGAAAGATAAAATTGCAATCTACTGAGCCTGTCTGTGAAACGGATGAGTGCTAATTGTAGCTAGAAATGGAAACTGAATGGGAAGCCTAACCTTACACAATTGAATAGAAGGGAAGTACTGTGTCTGTTGTCTAAACAGAGATCATGCTTTGCAGCTGGAAGTATTCTGGAAACTTGATTTGATTTTGCAAGTTGTCCTGGAGTAGCCAAAACTGAGTAAGTTATTGGCTAATAGAAATGGTCCCGTTCTTCTTCTGGTGCTGTCTCTAATTATAGGATCACATGCTAAGTTTGCCGCAAGATCCCTGCCTCATTCAACACGTGAGTAGGACATTAATCTCCAAAAAGCCCAGATTCTGTGAGGATGTTGTTTGTAGTACTTCAGCAAGGTGTAAATGTGGCAGGAAATTGCAGGGAAAAAATGAAAGGTTCTTATGACAAGAGAAACTGAGTGCAGTCCTAGATAATTGGATTTTATCCCTGCTTCTCCTATAGGGTTTCTGTGCAAGACTTGCAAAGTCACATCCAGCTTTTGTTTATTTCCTGAGTGACCCTGTTCGCATCAGTTGAAAATAGTCGCATACTGCGGACCTGAAAGTGAGTGGATTGCTCTTTGAAGAGAGAGAATTGCTCAGCTCTCTGGAAAGATGTCAGGTCCTGGTGTCTCAAGCTACAACTCCAAATTTAGGAGACAGTCAACAGGTTTTGGCATTGGTCTCTAGATACCTTATGTGATCACTATTGAAATGAGGGTTATACTCTTACTTTCTCTCCTGGGGGATCTTGTAAAATTAAATTTCTCAACATTTGTAGAACATTGAGATTCAACAAGGAGAGTACCACAAGCATAGTCAGAAGGAAATCCCTATTTTAATTGTTTGGGCTATTTAGATGAGGTGTAACAAAAAAAGACATTCAATAAAGAAGATAATAAGGAGTATTCCATAATTACTACAAGGACGGTAGAAGTATGGTATGTGGTTGTGCAATTCATGTATTGTAAACAGTATGTGCAAGGAAGACAAAACTGCATGGACAGCATTAATCCAAGCCTTTTCCAGCTCTCAGATGTTTATTTTGCAGTCTTACCTGCTTTATAGGTAGATAGTTTGAATTTGAATGCAACAGTAAGATTTTTTTTGAGAGTCAACATCTGAAAGGGGAGGCTAACTTCTTCAAATTGTCTATTACTGCTGCCCCTCAAATACAATTTCTGCAGCGAGAAAGCTTAAGGGAAGCCTGAAAGAGTGAATTTCCCAGCTCCTGCATCCAGAGAAGGATGGGAGATGCTGAAAAGCAGCAGGTTTTCAGCAGAGTACTGTCTTCCACCTTTCTTTAAAAGTAGGGATGTTTGGTCTCTAATCAGGAGTGACTGGAATTCCTCCTGCAGCCAGCAGCAAGGTGACGCTCAGACAGGAAGTCAAGTGGGTGTCTGGTCCAAACTTAGCGCAGGGGACAAGGCATCCCGATGCCTGGCCGGTTACTAACCGCTTTCTGCTGACAGGAAGGTATGACTGTAATGACACCCCGCATTTTTCTACTCTGTCTTTAGTCTCAGTTTATTTCAGTTTGTTACATATCAAAAATTTCTTTGCATGTTGAGGAAGCGAGAAGAAACCCTTCTGATTAAGTGCTTGCTAATAAGCTCATTGTTGCTAAAACCAGAACTGAATCAGTCCTCTGTTGTTATTAGCAAATATGAGTCACAAGGGCAAATGTTAAAGGCACCACAGTTTTATGGCCCATGGAGACAGACCAACATTAGTATGTGATATGCAAATAAACTTATATCTTCCAGAAGTATCTTATATATTATATATATCTTATATGTTACAGAAGTAAATGCTTGTGTTGGTCTCAACGTCAGAAAGTTGTCTCTATTGGTCACTCAGAACATAAAGTAATAAAAGATCTTGTTATACAGCTATGATAGTGAGAAGAACTTTATATTTCTGTAACATTTTCTTCAGATAAGCTCAAAGCACTTTACAAATAATTATGTTTCATGATATCCTGGTAATACAATTTGTTTCCTTTTTATTTACTTGATTTGAAGTTTCCTGAGACCTGTAGAGAGAAATAACTGTGCTTGTAAACAGGCACTCTGAAATTTTCACCTACGTAAAACCCACAACTGAAGTGTAACTTGCGGGTCCCCCACAAGGCTGTCGCTGTGGTCCGGTGGGAGGATTTTTTGCAGGTCCCTGTCAGCAGAGGCGATGTTACACAGGCTCGGCTCTGCTCTCTTGTTTCCCGGTACTGATTTATTCCCTGGCGTGCTGCAGGAAGCTGTTTTGAAGCATATCTGAAAAGTACGTGAGGTTGCAGACAAGTAGTTTATCCCTCCAGTAATAATTACATTTGGTGCTATTGACAATCACACCAAAGGCTCGTGCGGACAAAATAAAGCTCTTCCTTTGTCCTTACAGTTAGATAAGTCATTCCTGCAGAATCTCTTGTTATTTTTTAAAAAAAATCAGCTTGCAATACTGTGCTTGTTCAGGGTGTAGTAAACAATAAATAACTGCAATTCCTATGCACACTTTTTTCTTCATGCTTGTCTCCGTGCTGCCCTTCCCACCATTATCTCCACTGAATGTTTAACAACATAATGCCCAGAGAAGCCTGGAAAAGAGAAGGCAGGTCTCTTTTGTAACGCCACCGTTACTTCTCCTCTGGCATGGAGCATTGCTGTTGTTGAAGGGAGCTTCCCACTAGAGTGGTCTCCTTTCATCTGCTACAGGCATCATGTGTATCCATGACTACAGGAATGGTATCAAAAGTGAGACAGGGCAGCTCCCCTTAGATTCCGGGAAGCCTGGTTATACGTGAGGGGCAGCACACGGTAGTCTCCCTCCTGGGAAGCTCTGAGTCAAGGGGCTGAGGACTGGTTCCATGATGTGGTCACTTGGAGCCAAACCAGTTACCTCAGCCTTTACAGCCCTGTGCGGAGGGGCAAGCTTGTCTTCATGTCCCACTTGTCCCTTCTCCAAGCGCCACTCTGTCCTGAGGGCTGGGAGAGCAGATGCTGTTTACCAACCACTGCTTGTGCTGGATTAGCAAAAGCGCAGGAAGCTCCTTATTCCTTTGCGGAGGTGGCCACGGGGGGGGCGGGCAGAGTTGGGGAGGATTAAGAGAAGGTGTGTAAGCAGGGGGGTGTGCACGGCAGAGGGCTGCTCAGGGTTGGCCAGGGACCTTCAGTGTGATTGCATCAGTGCAGCACTTCCCAGCTCCGGCAGGATCCCACCAGCTGTGCATACATCACCTGGTAGTCAGGACCAGGCGGTGGGTCTGTAGAACAAGGCATTTGGTGCTGAGGAGGTGGTGGCTGCATTATACACATTTCTGGGCTTTTTGTTACCGTCAACTACTTCCCGTCTCATTCCTTGGAGTGAAGAGCCACTGATGCTCACCTGATCTGACCCTGCTCTGAACTGAAACGCAGAGGTACACCCACATGAATGTGGCCATGCTGCCTCTAGGCTAGCCCATGTAGGTGTACCCTGAGTGTCTCAAAAAGCTTTATCCACGACCTGGCCCTCCCCTCCTTCAGATTCCTTCTGTTAATAAGGCAGCTAATAGTTCCCCGTCTCCAGTGGTAGGCAAGCAGTTGATCGTACAGCACCTGGAGAGTTCAGAAGTGCTTCAGAGTGTGTGCTAAATATAATTAGTATTTTACAGCTAAATGAATTACATTTTTTTTATTTATTAATGATGTTAATCAATATTAACCTGCTGTCCACTAGGGTATTATTATAACATTAGAGTGCACAACCGATTGCCTCTGTCAGTACTTAAAATGTGATTATGGTGAGGCTAAGAAAATTAGAAAGTGCAGTAAGTAGACCCCACGTTTGTTTCTTCCAAAACCAAGAGGTATCAATGGGCCTGTTCATTATTTTGGGTTATAATTTGCTACTGATACTTAAGAAAAATTATGTATTGGAATTTCAGCCCCATTAACTTATGTGTCTATGCACAAAAGCTTGTGTGCATTTGTATGATAATAACATTTGTAATATTGTCAAATAATATTACATATTAAAAAAAACCCCAAACCAAATATTGTCTCAAAGGAAATATTAACTCCAAAGTACAGCACATCTTTTTGGTTTCCAGTCTTGTTTTTCCCCTGGTAATTATGTTGAATAATATATGATTTTTCATTACAAACTAACCAGTAGGGATTACAAGATACACCACATATCCCAGTTAATGTGATTGTCGGAACCTTAACTATTGCATTCCCATTTGCATTTTACTTCTTACTTTTAACTGAGCAACATTTAATGTTACATTACAATGCATTTGTGTGGGCCTTAATCTTGATCTCTTAAGTGTTCAGGCTTAATGACTCAATTCTTTATTATTTGATTGATATATAAAGTGTCGACTTTAGGTCGACAAATTGACAAATTGGCAAAAGGTCAATTGAACAATGTCCTCATGATTAAAAGCAATAGAGATTACGTTTAAGAAGTTAGCTTCATAAGTATGAACTTCTGTGTATATCTGGATTGCTGTAATCCAATATTGATTAATCTTTCAGCTATATTCCGTTATATATATATATGCATAATTTGAGATTAATTGAGATATATATTTATATATATGTATATAAGTAAAGATTTATGTATATGGTAACATGTATATACTCATGTGAATGAAATCATGTATGTAAGTAAGTTAATGAATGAGAATACTGATTAACAGGCAGTCTTTGCATCTGGTTATTGACAGTCCAGTTACGCCAGTTATCGCTAAGTTACATACTAGTTTTATAAGCTTAAAGAAGACTACATTTAATGCAAAATTATTTAAATGGTAAAATTATGCAATCACAAATTACAATCAAAACTTGTTAGATCAAAACTTCACCTGATGTTTGCTGTCTGCCATTTCTTTCTTTTGTGGGTAGGTCATATAGGAAAAAGAGCTAAAAGCTGTAGTGAAAAAAACTCAAGGCTATTACTACTTTTATGCCTTCAAGCACTTGAATTTCACAACTAAACTCTATCTCTTTAAACAGAAGTTATTATAATGCTGTTTCTCAGATTCAAAAGACAAAGAAACCCAATTAAAAAACTTTCTGGTTTATGCAGTGGCAACACTTCCTCTCCTTATTCATGATCACGCGGTTCGGGCTCTGTGTTTCCAGCGTTGCAACACGAAGCAATGTTAGCCCTGGCCAGAGCGTGCTGGGGTCCCGGGGGAGAGCAGGGCTGCGGGGCTGCGCTCTGCGCCTGGCTGGGCTCCGCTCCCCGCGCCCTCGCTTCTGCTGCTGCCCCAGCACCTCCCGAGCTGTCTCCCAACAGGGGCTGTTGGCTGTTGTCCATCTGCTCCTCCCAATGGGAATCTAGTCAACATGAAATCATCATGATTATGTTTTAAATGAGACTCGAAATGGTCACAGCAGGGCTGCATTTTACACCCATGGCTAGTCCTCAGCAGGAGGAAAACTTGTCAGGGTCAAGTCTGATGGCCTGATGGGGCTATGCCAAGTCTAGCTCTCAAGAATTTAGAAATTCGCATCTGTGACCTGCTTTGGGTGATAGAGATACGCAATGTCCTTGTGGTCTGGTGATGCCATCTGAAAGTTTAAAGCATTTTTTTTCCTAAAACTTTATTCACAGTGTGCAGTTGTGTGTCGATTTGGTCACTGCCTAGGTAGTTTCTGAATCTGAGGCCAGGATGTGAAACTAATGTAGAATATATATGTATATTGGCCATATGTCACCATATATATATATATATATATATAGCAGCTGCTTGCTGTCAGGCTTGTCACAAATCTCTAGGCACAGGTAGGATTCAAAGAGAACTGTTCTAAACAAGAATCTGCTCAGACAGCAACTAAGTTAACAGGACCTCTTTGCAGCAGATCCTAACCTTTGCACATACAACAGAAAAAAAATAGTGAGTTTAAATTCCCCTGAGTTTATTTAAAATATGGAAATTTTGTCATAATTATGGGGAGACACATCTTGGTCGACTGTTTTGACTCAGCCAATAAACGGTAGCAAAACAGTCTACAGGGAGCGATTTAGAATAAAACTGGTGGGAAATTTTGTTTTGGAAACACTGACACATGTGGTTCCTAAAACACTGTATGATCCCTGGAACCGGGGTGCTCCTGACTGAAGACTGGCATTCTTCTCCGTTTTATCACAGTTGAAGAACAACCATTTCAGTCTGCTCTTCAGGGGTCTCTTGACACCATATCCACATTTCCATGTGCCTTTCTGTGGACCAGACATCCCAGAGCTCCCAAAATTGGACCTGGCATGCCTCATGAACTTTGGTCTGCACTGACAGGGAAATTTCAGGGATAGGACATCTGGGAATCTTTTCTGTGTCCCCAAAGGCACAGCATGTTCAAGAGATTATTCTGGGTCATTTTGCCTGGCCTGATCCTGCCCTGGGCCACCTTGCATGCCCACCCATGTGGAAGCCAAGCCTCCTCAGCAGTTCTGTATGGGAGTCTTGCCAGCTTTGGAGATCTTATAATCTCTAATGCAATGCTGAGTCCCATTTCAGACATTTGATATCTAGCAACTTCAGTGGCACTGCCCTCATTAACACCATGGATGGATTTGGCCGAGTACCTGAGACTTCAGTGCTCATTACATGACGATTCTGGTAACATTACATTTACTGATACATATTTCCTGAAAGGAGGGGTTGTTACGTGTGATAGTGCCCTCAGAGTACTCTAAGAAATTACAGAATCATTACTTGAGGATTCAGGTTCCCCCGTCATCAGTGTGTCTGTATCATTTCACACATGAAATAACACATTAAGATGTTGTTAGTGGATATGACAATCTATCCTACTTTCCTCTGGGGACCAGGATATGACTAGATAATGGCTTATGGTTATATTTATAGATAGAATAATAGAATCATAGAATAGTTTGGGTTGGAAGGGACCTCAGAGATCATCTAGTTCCAACTCCCCTGCCATGGGCAGGGATACCCTCCACTAGACCACGTTGCCCAAAGCTTCATCCAGCCTGGCCTTAAACACTTCCAGGGATGGGGCATCCACAACCTCTCTGGGCAACCTGTTCCAGTGCCTCACCACTCTCACAGTAAAGAATTTCTTTCTAACATCTAATCTAAATTGACCCTCCTTCAGCTTGAACCCATTACCTCTTGTCCTATCACTACATGCCCTTGTAAACAGTCCCTCTCCAGATTTCTTGTAGGCCCCTTCAGGTACTGGAAGGCTGCTATAAGGTCTCCCCAGAGCCTTCTCTTCTCCAGGCTGAACAAGCCCAACTCTCTCAGCCTGTCCTCACAGGAGAGGTGCTCCAGCCCTCTGATGAACTTCATGGCCCTCCTCCGGACTCACTCCAACAGCTCCATGTCCTTCTTGTACTGAGGACCCCAGAGCTGGACGCAGTAGTCCAGGCAGGGCCTCATGAGAGCAGAGTAGAGGGGCAGGATCCCCTCCCTCAACCTGCTGGTCACACTGCTTTTGATGCAGCCCAGGACACGGTTGGCTTTCTGGGCTGCAAGCGCACGTTGCCGGCTCATGTTGAGCTTCTTGTCAACCAACACCCTCAAGTCCTTCTCCTCAGGGCTGCTCTCAATCCATTCTCCGCCCAGCCTTTATTTGTATTTGTGCTTGGGATTGCCCCGACCCATGTGCAGGACCTTGCACTTGACTTCGTTGAACTTCATGAGGTTTGCATGGGCAATTAATCCTTTTGATTTTTGGCATATATTGTAACATGATGGATGTGTGGCATGCAACCTTTTTTGCTTGCTGAAATGTTGTGAATAAAAAGAGAAATAAATCTTTTAAGATTTGGCTGGATGGGGTGCTGGGCCATCTTGTCTAGATGGTGCTTTTGTCTAGATCGAGCTTTTGCCAAGAAAGGTTGGACGAGATGATCCTTGATGTCCCTTCCAACCTGATATTCTGTGATTCTATGATCCACATAGGTAGTGTCCATTTTGAGAGTTCATCTGCAGCCTGGTCATGTCTTTGTTCTCTGGGCAATAGTGGGTTTGGGTATTAGGGTGCATGAAACTACTGGACTTTCTGGTTTGGGTTGTTTTTAATTGCAGAGACGCTTAAACTTCTGGCAGGTAAGGGGACAGATGGGAATGGACTAATTCTGAGAATCCCATCAGGCAACAACATATCTTGTAGACAATCTAACATTGTATCCATGACTGCATGCAAATTACTTGACAGATGCGTTATTCGGGAATGGTGCTGCATCCCGATGCTTCTCCCATTGCCAAAAGCTAATATGCTATTTTTAAAAAACAAAATTAGGTCAAAGTTCTACTGTTCTTATGTCTGACAGAGACTTCCCAAGTGTTTTTTTCTCCGTTCTACTCCACGCTACTTTTGTTGTCACTTTGGTCTTCATAATATATGAGTCTGATGTGTTGAATTTCTCTGTTCACTGAAATACTGTGTAACAGGAAGCAAGTAAGGAATCGACGAGTAACTTTCTTCATATTAACCTATCCTACCTGTGTTCCAGGCTGATTTTGATGATAAGCCTGACTCCTTGTTCTTCAGCGATGGGCAGAGAAGAATTGACTTTGTTTTGGTGTATGAAGATGAAAGCAAAAAAATGACTCATAAGAGGAGTGATCGTAAAAAGCAAAAGGTAGGTTATTTTCAGTATAAACGTGAATAATTGGTTGGGTGTTAAAAGCAGTGGGCAGAAAGGACAGTGCCCTCCCCCAGAATGGCAACTGCATTGCCCTGTCCTAGGAGTACTCTTGGGAGCTGGGACGCTGAAGCCCATCAAACTGAGCAGGGAATGAGGGTGAGCTCAAGCCAGTAGACTGCTGTGTAAATGGGCAGACCACTGCACGTTGTGTCTGTCATTGTGTGCTAGGTGACCTCAGAGCATCCTCCTGGGAAGGAACCCTTCAGAAGATGTGACCAGAAGAATGCTGGTATCAGGTTCCCAGTTAGAATTAGACACCAAGATCTTCAGATGTGGGCAATTTTCTGTACCTACAGTGGTTGAATTAGGCCCCTAGTGGACTTTTGTATTAAAATCAGGGTATTCAGAGGAACCCATAGAAGGAGGCAGCTGACCAGGTGCTCCAGATCACAGTTATGAACATAGTTGCTGACATTCTGCCCAATAAAGTACCTAGATCATTTATGGGAAATAACTGTACATCACGTTGTCATCAGAATTTCTCACTGCACCACTCCTTCCCTTGACACTTCAACAGATTGGCCCTCCCTAGGGACCTTGCAAAAAATTTCTGACTCAAGCCAGTGACTGCTTGATGCTCCTTAGCAACTATGAACAATAATCATAGATTATTTTTAACTATTATTTTTTAATTAATTCAGTAGTTCTATCAGTGGACTACATTCATTATGGCACCCAGGGCCACAAAAATAAGCTCAGCCATGCCACTGAGCTATTTTAATTGTGAACCGCCTGAGAAATATCCATCCATGGGACTGTAGTCCCCTTGGCATCTGTGCGCTCCCATCCACCCACTTCCTTCTCTGATTTAGCAATTCTCCATGTTCCAGCAGCAGCCTCTGGTACAGACAGGCAAGGACAAAGATATCACTGAAAGCAGCTCATATACAAATAATGATTTGCAGTTAGGAAAGAGAAGTGTAGGAGTAAAAAGGCCTGTAGCTAAGTTGGTTGATATTCATTACACAGTGTTGTCGTTGGCATTCACGGGGCAGCCATAAGGAATGTCGTTAGTAGGGTTTCAGGGAGTGCTGCAGTGGGTGGATGTTGCATTACACATGATCACAGGATCAGCAATAAAAATTAATTGAAAGAGGTAATTAGAAACAAAAAGCTGCCCCTTTGGAAACAATTGTTTTTATCAATTAGCATTTTACATTTATGTTTGTAATATTTGGCCATTGCCCAAATGTACTTAAAAATATAATGAGTCTCTTTTCCAAACAGTGATGGAAATTAAATGTGAGCAATGGAGTAGTATTTTTAGTGCAATATTAATGTTAGGGCATTAGCTAGATGAAACCAGGAGATTATGGGTAATGCACTAGGTGCTTGCAAAAAAAGTTTACTTTCAAAGGTCTCAGTCCTACAAAGATCTGCAACCACACTGAATCTGTGGTGTGCTTAGGAAGAGGAAGCAGTCTACCTGCACGCAACGGATGTGAGAACGAGAGTATATTAGACTAACAATCAGCTAAGGTAGAGACTGAGTGGCCGGGGAGCAGCTCTGTGGAAGAGGCCCTCATGGTCTTGGTGGACAGCAAGCTGAACAAGAGCCAGCTGTGTGGCTGCAGGGACAGAAGTATGGCCAGGAGATTAAGACGTGTGATTGAGGTGACATGGATGTGTCAGAAGGAAGCCGAAAGCAGCAGTGACAGCAGTTTTCAGAGCCAGGATTTCCATAGACAGGGAGAATCTGAAGCCGTAGGGGTACTGTGGAAGGTGTAGGCAAGAATTTTTGATACTGGGAACACATATGGTGCTGAAAGGCCAGTAGAAAGCATAGACAAGGATGAAGAAGTGGCAGTTACAGAGGACTTCTAAGGGCAAGAACAAAAGTTACAAATGTGATGGTACTGAGCTGGAGAGCTAATGAGAAAATCCAAAGCTGACCATGAAACAGACAAAACGTTACACATAGGGTAAAGTACCAGAGGGCACTGAGCAGTGGAGGAAGGAGAAGAGGGAGTGAAGAGAGGATTTTGTTCAGTGAGTCTGAAATGAGTCACCTGGTCATAACCAAACTCCTGTGATACAACTCAGAAGTACTGGCTCCCTCCTAATGCCTCACATACAGGTGTCATCAGTTCAGAAATGCATTTCCTTTATGTGTTGTTGGAGGAACAGGCTTTTAAAATGTGAACAGACGTAAGCTTTCTAACTTTTTAGGATGGGATAGGTGCAGGTCAGCTGCAAGCACACAAACACTTTAGTCACCTCAAAGACAGAGAGGTCCTTCATCTCACTTGAGATCACTTGCTATGCAGGTGGAGGAAGCTGTATACACTGCAAATATTCATTCCCTAAGCAAGTGCTGCACAGGCATTAGCAGCACTGATAACATTATTCTTCCTGTGCCTCCTCCTGAGTGCCGTGCAGGGCACTGCCTTGGGACTTACCTCAGTCTCATACTAGGAGTGAAAGGAGAGAAACTGAGAAATTAAAAAAAAAAAATAAAAAAATAAATTAATAGAATATTTGAAAAGAAGAAGCAAAACACATATACTTTATGTGTGAGATGGAAAGGAAAATTGCATTTATGGTACAGTTTTTCATCCCTGGGATTCCAGGGAGTCAATTAACATTGTCACCTACCACAGTTCCCAGAGAGGTGTGGAAATGACGCTGCCCAAGATAAGATACATAATGTTTCATCAGTGTTGGCATAAAACCTAGTTGAAAGCTGGTCTTTTTTGACACCATTTTTTATTTGGTTATAGTTTTTTTCTGGGGCAAATTACTTCTGCCCTTGTGATGATATATAAGATACCAAAATGAGGAGTATTGCAATTTACCGTCAGCTTTAAATACTGCATACGTCACTGTCTGTCTCTGATCAATGATTAACTGAAGATGCCAAATTTTATAAGCAGTATCTTGTGTAATTCAAGGTGCTTTAAGCCTGAATAGGTTCCTTGCTCATACTACTCTTTCATTGAGTGTCCTGACAGTTTTATAGAGATATTATCCAGAGGTTTATTGTTCACAGAATTTGGAAACTCCAGCTTATTAAAGAGTAGCAGATTCAGTGAAGTCTGTTCTCGTGGAGTGAAATCCTCACCTCACTGAGATCAGCAGGGAGGTCTCCACTGGCCATGTGCAATGTTGCAGGTCTGTGAAATGTAGGGACCAGGAGTGCAGTCACTGGAACAAATTTGAAAATGAGAGCTCAACCTAGGTATCCAATTTACTGGATTCAGAGAAATAGGGCATAGATCCATCTATTCTTCTGCAGCAGGAGAAGAATCGGGTCCGGGGACCATCATTATATTTAATTTGAATGGCTTTCTGCCCTGTTGAAAAAGAATTGCATGAGTGTAACTGAGAAAATGGCCCAGCATTAATTTATATTAATTAGCAGTATTCTTGAGAAAACATCTCAGAGGACATAAGGAAATAACTAAAAACATGAGGGTGATTTGGATAGAAGGAACAAAAATATGGCATTCTGAAGTTCTTGGAGATGCACAGTGGTGCTGTGCTTCCCTCATTTTCATGTGTTTCTGAAATCTGGTTTAAAGGAGGTGGAGTCAAACTAGTGAAATTACATCCTCATGGAAGTTTCTAACAGAATTTACAGATCCAAAAGTTAGCAGATATGTTTCATGTATGTAACTCAATTCAAACTCCAAACCTTTGTAAGTTGGTATACAATTAATTTTGCAAGCACTAGCTAAAATCAAACTGTCAGGAGCAGGTTCCAGAAACTACATCTTGGAAGCAATTGAAATTCCTGCCCAATGCACGTCTTTTAAACCTACAATTTATATATCCTATTTGTCAGGATAGGTTACCATCAGAATAGAAATTAAATATCACCAGCCTTTCCAGGAATGCCAGTTTTATCTGTTGGGGTCCTCAAGAAACTCATTGTTTCAAATTAAATGAAAACTATAATTCACAGAGAATATTACACACGTCTTTTTAAGAATGGTCTTACAGAGAACTTCAGCAGGGCTAGAGAAGTTTGTTTTCATAAGCAAACAACAGTTCCTGCCTCTAGGCTTGTTTAGTTTAGATAAACACACACACACACAAAAAAAAAAGCTTGGATAACTTTTCAAAAGCTACTTGTACTTTGCCCAGTGTTTACCATGTGTCATACCTGCAGTGAGAGAACAATACTTGGGTTTACAGAAAGAAGGGTACCTCGGTGCCACTGTATGCGGTGATTTGAGGCAGCAGAGGACAGCGGGCTTTACATGCCTGTGGTGTGCTCAGCCAACCTACCCAGGAACAAGGATAACAAGGATGAAAGGGACCTTTGACAGTGGGAGGAGGGTGACCACACCTGCCCTGGTCTCTGCTGGAGAGATTGGTTTTGAGACAGGAACTCAGTGAAATAAAATCTCTGTTCCTGAGGCAACCCCAAACTCAAATTTTACTTCTTTGCCTAATCAATGGCAGGAAGGATGGCAGAGGGATGGGAAGACAAATGGAAAGAGGGAGTTACTCTGAAGTTACTGCATACATTCATAGGACCAGGAATGGATCTTTCCAAATAGGGCGACTAGAAGCCAGTGTTGAGAGCAGGGGTAGACTGCAGTATTGCCAGTTCTGTGTGGTCACGAATCAAGTTTCAGAAAATCACGAGGCTAGCTTAAAATCAGAGGGAATCTCAGAAAATACGTATTTGGAGGTCTTTGGGTTTACCCTTTTTTGTGTCAGCCTTTATAGCATATTCTGCTTCACATTTTTATGATTATCTTGAAACATAAAGGAAAGAAGCTTACAGAAGCAGAACTTCTTAATCAATTAATTTCTTGATGTTGACAGCTGGGACTTTCAGAAAAGCTTCCAAATACCATCAAAGAAACTGTAAGAGTTGGCAGCTAATATTGATACAGTGATCCTCTCTACTCCCTTTAGCTGATTTCCATGGGGAAGGCTTTGGTCCCCATGCTCTTTCTCTTACTGACTGATTTATCTGTTGCCTGTCAGGTAAGGCAGAGGTGGCTATTCAAGCACTCCTTCCTTATTGGGATTTTTCCCCTGAAGCCACACGGATATTGTTGTGCAGAACTTTTCTCTTTGCGCAAGAGAAACTAAACAAAGATATGAGTTGGCGTTCTTCTGTTGCTGTAATCAAAGCAAGTGCTCCCTACCATTTACAAAACACAGAGAAAAAAACTGCTAGTGGTCTGCCAATTTCCACACCCTCAATGTTGTTAGTCTCCTCAGCATGGCAAGACAATCACCAAACATTGAAAACATTTTGGTGAAAAAGCAGCTCCCAAGAGCTAACCCTTCTACATGCCTATAATACTTGACAGTTACTTACACTATGCTTTCAGTTTCTTAAGATTGTATATGATTATGCATCACATCATAGTGTCTTAGTCTATTGGCTAGCTGTTCAATCATCAAAATCTATGTCAGATTTAGATCAGCAGCATTGCCATGATTACATTGTTATTACAACTTAGCCATGCACATAGCAGACCAAAATGCCAGATACTAAAATAAGCTTTGGACAATCTCTACCTTCCAGCCTAATAAACTATGATATCTTTATGCTGTATTCCCCAGTCAACACAAAACCACTATAGACTCCTCTGGGTAAAAGTCTAGTTCCTCCATAGATCATCATACACATAATTCAATCATTTATATAAAATAGCAAAGCCCCTAATTAGCAAAGCCTCCCAGGGGCTTTGTTTCTCACTACTTGCATTAATGCATTATTAGAAACCTTAATATTGTCAACATTCCTCTAAGATTTTGCAGGCAAAATTAATTTGGGGAACTCCTTGCCATAATAAATTATTAAAGTAATCTGAATGGTAAGATTTTAAAAAAAAAAAAATCTATTAGACTTCTACAAATGAGAATTGTCCTGCATCCATCTTTGTGCTATGTAGGAAGAAATGAAACAAGTATTTAGTTTCTGCCTTTTCTATTTGCTGAAACAAATCAGAACTCAGGTTGACATATTTTCACGATTCAGTGTTATTCACCTTACAAAGAACCACATGAATATGGAAGAAACAAATGGATGAAATGGCAGAAGAGTTAATAGTGGAGTCATAAACAACTCCTGTGTTGTGTCCTACATATATTAGTGATCTGGTAAGGGGATTGAGTTATGATATAAAAAAAATTGCAGACGAAATCATGTAGTTTACTCAGAAGCCAAGAGAACTGTGAACCTTTAGCTTTGAAGGAGAATGGAGAGCACTATTATCTATGAAAAGTTGAAAAACGCAAGGAAATATGTTACTGCAAGGAAACAGTGTGTTCACATTTGGGATTCTAAGTACAAGGATGAGACTTAGATGTCACAGGAAACAGCTATATTAAGTGTCCTCTTCAGGGTTCAGCTACCATCGAAATTCTAGATAATAGAAAGTATTAGACATATACAATATATTATTAATGTGCATCTTATATAGATATACAGTGTTGTATACACAATGAAAAAATTTAAAGAACGTGTCACCAATAAACAAGTAGATTAATGGGATGTGGAGAGACACCTCCATGAAGAGTGCTGTCAAAGTTTGGGATTGTGGTTTTATTCTTTGAAAAGAGAGGAATAAGGGGAAATGTGATAAGTATTGACAAAAGAAGAAAACAGATTGAAAGATTTGGCTCTTCTTGTTGCTATCCTGAGAAGGTGATATTCACTGGAATAAAAAGGCAGAAAACCCAAAACAGATAGAAGAAATAATACCTTTTAACAAAATATGAAATTAGTCCATCGTGACCGTTGCCAGATGCAAGTGTTGCAGCTGAGAACTAACAAAGTATAAATGGGGCAGGCTCTTTATATTATTCAGTTTTATAATTATTAATTCCAAGACTTACTAGAGTTTTGGAAAAATAGTTTTTTCTGCTTTGGGGACTTAAAACAGCCTTTAAACATTAAAGAACTGGGTGAAGCTCATGTGGAGATACAACTGACCTGTTCCTGTGGAACTCCTGAAAATTTTTGCCCTTTTTGCTGAAGCATCTGGTTTTTGCCCCCTAGAGTGAGTGGATCTTGGGTCTAGTCCTGAAGACCGGTTTCCATGTACCTATCAAAGTTCCTAAGACTTTACCTAAACGGTCATTCATTGACTCTGGATCTTCACTGTAGCAACAGGCCTGGATCTTAAGACCAGATCTTAATGCAGTTAGTCTGGCTATAGAGAACCAGGTGACAGAAACCATTGGGCCATTCTTCTTTTAAGTTCCTATAGTGGTAGGTGCAGAATCCTTTAAGCACAAGGCATATAAACAACCAAAAAATTGGCCAGAGGCATGAAAGCAATCTGGGAGTAAGAAATTAGTATCACCAGGTCACTCTGAGAACCTCACTGCATGCCTAGCCTAGCCTGGCTCAGGAATAAAGCCATCAGTCCCCAGTGCTTAAGGTCATCTCCTTCTGGCAAACTGCTCACAGAAGCTCCCCCCGCCCAGCCCCAGCTGCCTACAGGTGTCCCCCCCCTTACCCATGCTGATATTTTGACATGCAGTCTGTAGGCCAGGAGAGCTGCCTACCCTTGACTTACATAAACAAATAACTCATTGGGGAACAGTCCAGTTGATGCAGATAGCTTTTAAATTGGATTACTTCACATGAAGTTCCAAAATTTCTTATAAATCTCTTACAGAGTTGTATGTTTTGTATTTTAAGGGGAGAGGGGCTGCTTGTCTCTGTGTGGTTTTTTGGGGGGAGGTTGTGTGTGGAGAAACAAATTCAAGATTTCAAAGACATTTCAGATTTTTTGTAGCTCACTGCCTGCCAAATGCTGGTAACTGTAAGTGAAACTAAAATGATCCATGAATTTAATCTTTACTGAGGAAAACTTGTCATGTCCTTCTGGGGACATTGAATGCTCCTAGAATAGCACCACTGATTCTACAAATGCTACAGCTCTTGGCTTCTTCCTCTGGGAATGCTTACCCATGGACTAAAATGTAGAGCACTACTACAGTTTGAACTACTGTGTGAACTCATATGATTACTGTGAAAGAAGAATAAAGTTACAGGTTGCTGGAAGGAAAGTGGGATGGAAAGCTCTTGAGATGAAGACTTTCTAAAGGGCAGATTAATGGGGGGAGGAAGGCTGCAGTCAGTAGTTCAATTAGTGACTAAATGTGAAGGAGATGACAAGTTGCAGGTGTAGTTGCTCTTAAAAGTCAAAATTTGGGGCACAATTTTACCTCTGTAATATACCAGAAACTAAGAAGGTGAATTCTCCACGATTGCATTTGGGGGGCAATATTGCATATCAGACAAAAAGACTGATCAGGATTAGTAGGAAAGGCTGTACCTATCACCACAGTAGCTGTCAAGTGGGCTACAGAGAGAACGATCCAACGATTCTTCGTTTTGGGAGGCAATTCCATTTTTCTATGCATACGTATTTGTGAAATTTGGAACAGATGTTTTACAGTGTTCAATACTTTTTAACAGAGGAAGAGACAAGTATATGAATCAAACCTGATAAACAATGGCTTGCAACTTGAAGCAACAAGATCGGTGAGTGCTCTTCTCTGTGTGAACGGCTGTGTCTGAGAGCAAAGCTGCCCCTATGGGAACAAGGAAACTGGATATATGAATTTACTGTAACATTTCTCTCCTCTTGGGAGAAAAAGGCTCACTTCTTTTGCATCAGTAGTGTCTCTGTGATCTGATGCTAAATATTTTAATCAATGTCCGTTCCTTCCTCTGCAAAATAAAAGATGGGAAGCTAGGAGATTACATTGGTCATGTTTGCTCAGCACTTGGAAGATAAAAATTACTGGCTGTGCTCCGAGGAGAGGTTATCCCCCTACTCTGGCTGTGTAGGACATGTGGAAGCCAGTGGGTGTCTGGGGCAGAACACCCCTGCCAGAAGAGCAGCACAGGGCTCCTGCACGTGACCCTGCTCCTCACAAGGCTTGGCACCATGCAAGTAGTTGTAACTAACATGCTTTGTATATTTTGGGCTGTGATGTTGCCTGCAGGCAGCTCAAGAGCACAGTGATAATGCACACCAGCTGCTGGAGCTGCTGTATCTTGCAGGGAGGGTTGGAGTCCCTCAGAGACCCTTTCCTCCCTGCCCTGTAGGGCTGCAGCCCTCCGTCCGGGTCTCCTTATCCAGGACAATCACTTCCAGTCTAAATTTGTTGTTTGGTAGTCTATAGTGAGCTCCAGAAAAGGTCGCTTTGCCCCTTCCTCCCAAATTAGAATCCATGGCATCATGGTGTTTATTTGATTTCTGCAGTGAGGGCTCCAGCTGCGTGTCCAAGGATGCAGTCTGGCTCTTCACATTCATAAGAAAGTAAATTGCTTGCTAGAAGCCTGACATGGCCCTCTTGCTATACTTCCATGTTGCAGTTTTCAATAGTTCTGCCCCGATCATGACTGAAAGTATTTTGAAACTGGAAGCTTCCCCAGGGTGGATCAGATATCTGACCGATGTTCCTAAGCCAACGAGCTACATAATGTAATTTCACGTGGCTGAGACTAGTGCAGGGCGTCAATAGAAGGTCTACAGGCGATGTGTAGGCAGGAGACAAGAGTGGCTGTCGCAGTTCCCGCTGCATACTGGTGCTGGTTTGGGTGTGCAACTGGGAGCAAATGTGCCCCGTGCTGCTTCTCTCATCAGTCTCAGCTGATTTCCCTTTCCCTCTCCCCATTATCCCTATGAAGCTGGGAATTCATGTTGCCCAGGAGCACCCATGGGCGCCCACCCTGAGTCCATCAAGTCACGTCACCCTGGGGTTGTACTTGAGCTGCTGGGGAGTCACTGACAGCTCCAAAGCCAAGCTGCTCTGCCAGGCTACAAGTACAAACACTCCTAATGAACCTGTATGGGGGAAGCCTTTTTCAACTTAAATTGCTTTGTAAAATACTTTGCAGATATGTAAACATTAAACATTAAGGGAACATTTAGCTGGGGTTTTTTTATATACCTTTATATGCCTTTATATGCCCACATGTTTCCACCTCATGTCAGTGCTTTTAGAGAAGCTCATGATATATTTGCTAAGAGGGACAATGAATGCAACTTTGAGTAGGTCATCTATGAGCTGGAAAGAGAAAGAAAATTCTGGGTAGTTTAAGAAGTGTTATGAAAAGTCCTATGCTTTCATTTTCTTACACACATATTTTTAATATTCTTTCATTTCAGGTTTTAGATGAAAAACTTATTTTTGTGAAAGTGCATGCACCTTGGGAAGTGCTGTGCACGTACGCCGAGGTTATGCACATCAAATTGCCTCTGCAGCCCAATGACCTGAAAACCCGAGACTCAGCTTTCAACTGGTTTAGTCGACTCTTCAGAGTGGATGAAAATATCATCAAACCTGAGCAAGAGTTTTTCACTGCCCCTTTTCAAAAGGAACTTTTGTCCAACTTTTATATTCAAGACAAAGACACATTTTTCAATCCTGCAACTAGAAGCCGAATCGTAAGTCCATGGAGTATTTCTAGCATTTAATCTTAAAAAAGAAAATATTCCTTTAATCAAAGCAGTGCAATTACCTTTATGAAAGTATTCTGAAAAATTAGAAATATTTGGGATGCAATAGTCCTGTGTCATTTATGAAACAGCCTGGACAATCCAGAAGGAAAACATTCCTTACATTTGTCCCATATCTGTTTCACCTGAATTTAAAGAAAGGATTGGAATGGTTCATATACCCTGTGCAATTAATTTTGTCTGCACTGCTTAACCTTTCCTAACTCGATTATATGCTGAGACAGGTGTAGCTGTGTACAATTACTTTCAGGTTGCAAGAGACAGACACAACAATATTTTATAAATTCCAGGTTCATTTTATCCTGTCCCGTGTGGAATATGCAACCAAAAACAATGTGAAAAAGTTTGGCATTAACAAATTACTGGACACTGGAATCTACAAAGCAGCATTTCCCCTTCATGACGTAAGTCCAGTGCTTGTAACGAAAATATATTTTGAAATAGAGGTCTGAACTATATCTGTGTGTTTTATATCAAAAGATAAAAGCACTATTGATTGCCTTACTCATTGACTGGTTATTATATCCACATAGTAGAACTGGACATAGTTTGGCTAAAGAGATTTTCATCCAAAGCACTGTTGGTTAAAAATGTAGCTCCATAACTGAAAAACAATATATTTCATTTTGGAGGTGTTAAACTTGCATTCTCTGGGAGATGTACTTCAGTAAATTGCCTGCCTGAATGATAGTTCCCATGACACACTGTATCATCAGTTCTAAATCAATTTTAACATTGTCCCCTTTTTTAGTATTCATTTTTTTCAGTATTAAAATTCCTATCAAATATCAGCATTGTTAATAAAGATGTAGACTACAAATCTCAGCTTAGGATGCATGACAGTCTCAGACAGTGAGAAACATTCCCACGGTTCCCAAACATTGCCACACATGTGCAGGGAAATTCAGGTTTCTACAGGAAGAAGGTGTTGGCCAGCCAGGCCAACACCTCACAGACGATGTCAGAGTCGCACAGAGAGAAGCTTAACTGGGTTGAATTTCACCTTGCACTAATAAGAAATCCAGCTTTTGTAGCTACACCGCTGAAGCTTTTTAAATTCTATCATTTAAAGAAGAAAGTTACACTGCAAATTGTTTTGCATATAAAGGCTAGCAATAACACAGAAGAAGAAAACGAAGGGGAAAATGAATCAGATTTCAGAGTATTTGGCCAAGGAAAAACTCCATATAAGGCTGCAAATGGGATACAGTAAGCAAAGACTGAGGGCTGATTTTCTGCATTATATCTATTATATACCCACACCCCCCACACCTCCTCCCTGTCAGAGCCACCATTCTGTGCCCATGGTGTGTTTTGTTGAGAAGACACTGAGAACATGGGAGATCAGGAATGGTAACTGCTTCAGCTGTTTGGACTTGGCTTAAAATATTCAGGAGGCCTCCAAGGATTTCAAGGAAATCTTTAAGGCAGAATCAAGACAAATCATGTTTCTTGTAAGTAACCCTAAGCTTTACAAGGTAGAATTAATATCATTCATGAGTATTCATTTTTTAAGGTTTCCTTTTAAAGATTTAAAACCTGTCTTGCAGGCTACTTCTATCATGGGGAAATTTGGACTCAGTATGACTAGTAATTAATGACTGTCTTTTTGTACAATTAAAATTATGTATCACAGCTACTCTGAAAATCAAAAGTAGCCTAGATTTCTGCAAATTTCGCTTGTCTTGTTGCATCACAGATATAGAATAGAAAAATCCCTCAAATAAAATAGGCTTTATTGAAATAGGTTTTTAAATAACCTAGTGAAAACCACAAGGATTATCTCCATGTGAACTCTCTTTTAAATTTAAAACAGAGACTAGAAGACCTGGATTTATCCCTCAGTCTTTCCAGCCTTCATTCCAGTACAATACTATTTTGAAGCAAAGCATGTTAGCATGGTAAAGCTACTTAAAATCCATTTTAATTCAGTCCTGTTCTCTAATTAGAATGGATCCTTTTCTATTTTCTATTCCTAAGTGCCAAGACGCTGACATGTGCTTAGATTTCAGTTCATGATGAGTCTCTGTTATTTGCAGCTCACATATGTAAAACGTTTGTTTTAGCATTCGGTGCCTTTCTGACAACCTTCTATCCTGGATCCTGGTGCACTCCCAGAGCTGCCTTCCTGCTCCTCTTCCTGGCTTCAGTGAGACTGGGCTGAAAGGCTATTCCAGGCTCTGGCTTCATGGCACGGGGTCTGTGGAGAGGAGAGCTGATCTGTGCTGGTTAGATTAATGGTATCTTCTTCTCAAGATTAATGCTATCTTCTTCTCATGCTCTTTCTGTTTTGCAGTCTAGTTTTAGGCACCCGTCAAACGATCCCAACTGCCCAAGTGAACGATATCTTCTCTACAGAGAATGGGCTCATCCTAAAAACATTTTTAAACTGCAGCCCCTGGATTTCATCAGGTTGGTGTGACTGGGGCTGGACTAATGCAGAGGGAAAAAGGAATTTCAGACATAACAGGTCTGGTTTTGGGGATGTCAAAGAAACACAGCTCAGTTCTGAGGGCAGATACATACACCCGTATCAGCTCATGCATGGCATGACGCATTGAGCTTGGTTTCATGATAAGCTAATTCATGAAAAGGCAACGACTTTAAATTTTTCTGAGAGATATGGTCTTTCTCTCTTTTTCCTTTTTTTCCCCCTTCCTATCCTCTTATAAAAGCATAAAAGTGGTGATAGAAATACCAAGCTGCAATACTTCTGCAATCCCAAAGTTTAAATCAGAGGAATATGACAATACAAGTTGGCACAAAATGTATGAAATTAAGAGCCATTTGAAACAGAAATGTGAATTTACTTGCATTTCAGAAAAAAAAAAAAAAAAAAACAAAAACCAACAAAACAAAAACCTTTCCCCTCCACAGGAAATACTATGGAGAGAAAATTGGAATCTACTTTGCTTGGCTGGGCTTTTACACTAATATGCTGATCGTGGCTGCTGTTGTAGGAGTTGGCTGTTTTCTGTATGGATGCCTGACAAGGGACAACTGCACATGGAGGTACCTGATCAAGCCTGTTTTAATATCATGTGCAGTTTTGATCAATCCCCTACAGAGAGGGACTGTACAGGGTTTGCAAGACACCGCATAATATGATAATAATGAACGGGCCTGAGAACTACGGTTGTAGATTTGAAGGTGAAGGCATAAAATATGAGATAAGAAGAATAATGAAAGTCCATGGACTACAGTGATAGACATCTGAGAGTCTGTTATTTCATCATTTTATTTATATTTTGCACTAGGTTCACCACATCTAGTATAGAAACACGAAGAAAAGAGTGACAATCGGAAGTCAATGCAAATTGCCATAACACATAATTTTCACTGTGGTACTCCTTAAAGGAGATATCCAAAGACCTTGATAAAACCCCCCACATGTATTTCCTCTGTTTTGAGAGAAGAACAGAGGAAAAGCAACAGCACAGGGGGCTTCAGCTGCCTGGGATACTTTGGGAGGAGAGGCATTACTAGGACACAGATTACCTCATCAGAACAAGACAAAATTCAACTGTGGCACAACAATCTGGGAAAAACACCTGGGTCACTGTGCCAAGTCGTCTACAGGCCATCACACTATATACCCCCTTCTGGAAGGGTGTTTGTCTTTATAAAAGATGCTGAAGGGCTGTTCCAGAGCTCCACTCCTCTAGCCAATTTATACCCATTTAACCTTATGCCAGTATTATCATTTAGTTAAATAGTTCATCTTCCTCCCTGGTGTTTACCGCACTGATGTATTTATAGAAAGCAATTGCATCACCTTTCAGCCTCAAACATACATACTAGGTTAGTACGTACTAGTTAGATGGCAACTTTTTTGCCATCTCTTAGGAGACAGATCTGCCGTTCCTTGAATCACCCTAGCAGCCTCCCTCTGCATGTTTTCCAGCCTGATCCTCTTTAGAAGACCACAGGGAGTAGGTAGCCATTTCGGTTCTGCAGTTATTCCTTGCTCTGGTAGCCAGTGTTCCGCTTCCTTCTCCCCTCGGACTCGCTATGATAACGCGTGCAAGCATGCAAGTGTGGGTTTCCTACTGAAGAGTGTGAGATCTTTGAAGAGTTGTTTTATTATTAATGTGAGCAGTTTTGAGAATTACCACCACGTACAAGGGATGGAAATTGTTTTCCTCCTATGTCATTCTGAGATGAGGACTAAGAATGGAAGTGGGGGATGTGTTGCTGGGGTATGGGGGGGAAATCTTGAAAGCAGGTCACTGGTAAATTATTTCTCTATTCCCTGAGATTATTGCATTATACTCATGTGTGAAAAAGGACTAAAGAATTTAGTGTTGGTGTGTGACTGACTAGTTTTGTTTTTAGCCAAGAAGTATGTGACCCCAACATAGGAGGTAATATCATAATGTGCCCTCAGTGTGATAAAGTATGTACCTACTGGAACCTCACCATCACTTGTGAATCGTCCAAGGTAACTACATTCACAGCTTATAGACTCACCATTGAACTGTAGTTGCACTTTCTCTAGTACTACATGTAAAATGATGTTGTTCCTCCACTAATGTCCTGCAGAATTGCTAGAACTCTACAAATAGTTATTCCTTTTGATACAGCGACTGAACTTCGAAAAGTAAAACCAACAACATTAATTGCTTCAATTTGATCTAAGATGAAAAAAATGGTGGGTGGGTTTTTTTTTATTTCACATAGCTGCCAAATATTTGACACAGGACTAAGGTTTTTTTAATTGAAAATAAACACTTTGGTTTCACTTGGGGGTAATTCTTCCTTTTTGGGGGAAAAAAAAAAAGATTCGGTTACTAAAGTCTTGATTCAGTAGCTCTGAATCAGTTTTGCAAAGGAAATGGTTAAAGCAGGTTTTGACATTTCTAAACTCTGCCTCTCCTCCCCAAAGAAATTATCTGGATCCGTGCTTTGAATTTGACTCGTGTTGTCATGGAGGAGATGGGTACAAGGGGAGGCTGATGTTGGCCATGACAGAAGCTGTGACACAGCCATGCCCTGTTAGCTGTGACACAGCCAGGCTCTTGCTCTCAGTTCCTGTCTCCAGGAACCTCGCTTTCTTTCTCCATTACCTTGTCTCACTAGGCTAGTGTTAGCCTTTTGTCTTGCCTTTCCATAGATTCAGTCGCTGCCAAACCAGCAAATTTTCAGCTATTCATGAAAAATATTTTGCCCAGCTTTAACGTGTTGCTTCAGCACACTTAAAGGGTAAAAGAAATAAGAATACAGGGAAAAGGCTATGCTCAAAAGAAAAGGCAAATTGTGACCACAGAGGTATCTCATCAGAATGCGTGTTTACTAACTAGCTTGATTTGTTGTCATCCTGCTCATGAGAACCAGATGTGTCCGTTGCCTTTTGTGGGTGTATTAAAAATACTTAACTCTATACCGAGTTTCCAGACCAGAAGCACTGTTTTTCCTCTTCCTATGCAAGAGATGGAAGGAACTTTGATAGCACACCAGTTTACTATCCTCTTGCTGCATATTTTGCTGGCTTATATTTTTAATTCTGGGCTTTGTATTTAATTTCCTTAATTTACTGGAGGGTGATGTACATTGACAGAAATTGAGGAAACACTATCAATAAAGATTGTTTATTAAACTACATAAAAGCTAAAAGTCAACATGTTCAGCAAGCAGCTTCTGTTCTGGATCTGGGCAGAAGAAAAAAAAGGTTGATTTTAAGCCTTTTTTTTTCTCTTCCATTTTTCTAGAAACTCTGTATATTTGATAGCTTTGGAACACTGGTGTTTGCAGTATTTATGGGAATATGGGGTAAGTCGATTCCAACAACTGGTTTGTCATCTAATTTTGGCCAAGCCTCTAGCTTCAGCCAAGAAAACATGGATAAATTAGCAACGACTTCATTTTCTAGCACTCAGGAATTCATTAGTAGGTAGTTCTGTAGGAGATACGTACATTCTCGGGAACTCTTTTTTAGCATCATAAGAAAACAAAAAATTGTGGGGCTTAAAGTTGGTCTTCGGTGTCTGTTTTGTTTCATTTGACTTGGAGAAAAGTCTGAGGGAAGTGATTAGAGCTGCCTCATGTTCACCCAACAGGAGCCAGTCACATGCTTAAGTGTATCTGGCAGAGGAGCTGTTTTTTTTTCCAAAGAGCTTCGGAGTTGCCTGTGCCTATTAACAGCTGTGTGACTGCACAAGGCAATTGAAAAATAGTCATTTATTCTATTTCCCAGGATTTTTTTCCTCCTGACTTTGTTCAAGAAACTGATTGTAAAAAGTGTAGTAGTTACAAGCCCTAGGTTTATCTTTTAGCAGAGAAAATGTATCTGAAACCAGGATGTTTCCCATGGGTGAAACCACTCGGTGCTGTATTCAAGGGATTAGGCAAGGTTTATTTTCCCAGAAATGTTTTCATTTGTTCACATTAGCAACTTTGTTAACCAGCTTTTATTGCACTGTCTCATCCAGAAATTACCAGAATAAATTCAATGTTAGGTCTGTATACAGGATACTAGAGAGAAAATAACACATGTAACACATTGAATTCATATGTAGGCTGACAAAAATGCATAATTTGCTTTCTTTGTAAAACACATCATGTTTTTATTTTCCTGTGATGACCTAAAGTGCTTCAAAATAGCTACTGCTTTAAAGAAATGTAAGATGAAACATAACATTTCAAAAAGATTTCTTTCAAAATATACACTAAAATCAAAATACCAGCAGGAAATTCTCTAAATAAGAGAAAATTTGAAGTTTGATACTAATGTAATCTTCTCCTGTCATTTGAATAGTTAATTTATTTGCAATTTGTTTTTTAATTAAAAATGTGCTTCCTGTTTTGAAGAATGGTTCCAAGAGTAATAATTACAAAATTAGGCTGCATGGTTATAGTGATGGCTGCAAAGTCTATTAGTATTCTTGTCGTAAGTCCACTATATAAAGAGGTGGATTGTATTACAGAAATTCAGTCAAACTTGTACTGAATCCAAATGACCCATGGTCCTCGTGCAATTCCAGCTGTAATTTCCATCTTGCTCTAATACTTTTGTAGACCTCCTGGTCCAAAATAATTAAAATAATGTTAGATTTTTAGATATATTGTTGCATTGTTATCATCAATAGACTTTTAATAATTGCTTTTTTTTTTAGTGTATTCCCTTCAAAGATCTTAAAGCACTATAAAACACCAGGGAATTTGGCCTCAGGAATTAGCCCTCTATATATTAATGCTCTGGACCAACACTTCTGCCACTTGTCCCATGACAGTATGACTAGATTGGCAAAGGTCATGAACGAGAGGCAGCTTCCACTTCACCTGCTGCCATCACTGGATCCCCTCCCTGAACAAGATCAGTTAAACAAACAAATATTCTCCAATGGAGGCATCTTGTTTGAGTTCTTGGTGACACAGCTTCAGAGGCAGAATACCTGGTCCATACCGACTGGCAGTGTCAAGGGACATGCGAAAGGGAACGCCACAAATTACCAATGTGAGGTGGAATTAGCACTTGGATCTCCTGACTCAGGAACGTAATCTGTTTCCACTGTTAAAAAAAAATGCTGGTTCAAAATAAAAGGAAAATGTCGATTCCAGCAGCAGCTCCTTCCCTACTCTGACAGACGCAACTTGGCTGCTGGCTCATTTTAGGCAGTAGAACTTTTCTTTGTATTGGGGCTAAGACAGCTGTCCCCATGTTATGTGCTCTTCTTTCGCTGTTAGCAAGGAGGTCCTGTGCTTCTGGACTCCCCAGCAGCAGCTGGATTTGCAGCTGGAGCAAATCAGTGTAGCCTGTATCTGCCTGTGATTTGGGCTGGGCAGCAGTTAGAGGTTTATGGAAGACTAATCTTGCTCTGCAGGAGAAGGCAGATATGATCCTCTGGCCCACTGCTTGGAATGGCCTTTGTGCTTCTAAGCATGAACCAGTGGAGAAATCCTTGTGAAAGAGGCCCCTGAACAATCAGGGGAGGAGGGTTTCCTGGGTTTTTGCCTGCATGCAGATGCCAAGGTCATCTCAGAGCCCAGCCCATGGAGTTTTCTGGGTTTAAAACGCTTCAGGTTGGGGTTTATTGACCACAAGTGATTTTGGAGATAACCTTTAATGTTTGGACTTGTAACTGCATGCCATTGACGTTTCATCATTGAGGATGAGGGGCCAATCTTAAGTAAAAAAACAACACTTTTAGGGTTAATTACTCCCAGACAATTGGAGCAATGCGTGCAGTGACTCACTCCTCCTGGAGGCAGTGCTGCAGAGCCACAACGCTTGTTTAATCTGAGGATGTACTGTCTTCAGTAATAAAGCATCCAGGTGTACTGGGGACCGTGGTACTGGCACCCATCGTCCTGAGCTCCTCCTGGCCTTCTCAGGTGGGTCTGTCATTGCCTCTGCTGCCTGATCTACCTGCATCATGTCTCAGGCCAAGGAAACGAGTTTTGCTGGATTCATGTCTAGCCAGTACCACTTAGGCATCTGTGTACCTGGCCACCCGGTGCTTCCAGTCGTAGGGGCACAGTCCAAGAAAACCGATGACCCAGCCCAGAGAGTTTCTAAGCTCCATGCCATGCAAAAAGAGCTGCAGCCCCTTCAGATTTGTGCTAGCAGAAGAGGAAAGATAGCTGTGTTTTAGCCACTTTACCTGAACCGTCATTGGTTCTCGTAGTTTGCAAACTGATCATTTGTCCACACAAAAACTGCAGGCTGAATGAACGTGAGCTTTTCCTTGTGGCAATTTTTGGCATATTCAGTTCTTCTTTTCTACAAGTCCTGCACTCTCCAGCATTTCGTCTTCACCTATTCAACCAACTTGCTTTCTTACACATTCCATGATAAATGTTTTCAAAAGCAAACTATCATATGAAATCCAAAGTGCTCATATTCTAGCCTTAGGCAGAAAGCAAATAAATTTCTCTTTATTCTTTAGCATGTGCTTACAACATCATTTACCCCAGGTTTCTCTTATTGAAGTACCTACATATCCAAAGCAATAATTGCATAAAGAAGTAGATCCAGCTATTTTCACGATCACATTAGCCAGTAAGGGTTTTGTTCCGTGTGTGTGGAAATCTCACACGTTATAGCTCAGGGGTCAAACAGCGTCCAACACTCACATGGCATTGCTCACAATGTTTTTCCTCTGAATAGTTACTTTGTTTTTGGAGTTTTGGAAGCGCAGGCAGGCTGAACTGGAGTATGAATGGGACACAGTTGAGTACTTAGAGCAAGAAGAACAAGTTCGGCCGGAATACGAAGCTCGGTGCACTCATGTAGTAATGAATGAAATCACACAGGTAAGGAATATTTTGGTAACTGGTGATGGCTACAGCAATAGACATGCTTGGACACTATGCAAATGGTGAATCTAGACTGGAGCTGTATAAATCAGCAGTGCTCCAAGGAGAGTTGATAAGTTGGCCTGGAAATAGTAAACTTACAAAGTACAGATGCGTTGGAGGGAATTTATACCTAACTGTAAGCACCTTAAAGTAGTGCCTGTTTGAGGAGCTTGGACTGCTGAGGTTCCTGTGTCACAAACAAACAGAAGTAGGCATCATCCCCAGCTTAGGAGACTAAGTCTACTTTATTAAATCCTCCAAGAAATGATTCAGTGTTGCTGCCAGAGGCCAAGATCACAGCGCATTTGCTATCTTTGCCTAAGAATGCATTAGGAAAAAAGGGTGAAATAGAGGGAAAGATGTTACATTATATATCATGCCAAGACTGTTTTTTTAACCAAAGATGTTTCTGTTTGAAACATGTATAAATAGGTATTGTTGCTAAGTGCATGTGGATGCAATTACGATTAATAACAGCAAACGCACAAGGGCAAGGATAATCCTCATTTCAATGAAGCAGGATTCATATTTATGAGGATCTCAGTTTAGATCTCTATTTATTATACATTTTGAGTAGCTTTAGCTTCTGTAGCTCACTCCAGCTCAGCTTCATTTTTTATTATTCTCTGTCAATATATTACTCTGGCATTTATCTGATCATTTGCATTGCTTTCACATTCCATCTGCATTATACTAATGTTTATTAGAGGGCACTTGGAAAGTTTCAAAATTAACTGCCATGGTTGAAACTATCCTATATAGATCTTATTTTATATCTTATATAACAAAAAACCTGGTTCTGTTTAAAAGCTTATAAACCTATGCCACCTTTAATGTATAAAGTCACAGCTAGAAAGTTCCTTTCAGACAGTTCAAAGAGTGAAGAATATGATAAAACATAATGAGGTAGGCATTTTCCTTGGGAAAGCCATCCCATTGTAACTTGAGAAATATGGAGATCAGGGACCAAAATTTTAGTGCCTGCTAATTTTAGCCAATGAGGTTTGAAAGATAATGACCTTGGACTCCATGATCAGCCAAGAAGGATGAGTCCATTGAAAAGGACTCTGCACTCTGTCATAGCTGAAGTCAGTAAAAGCTGAGGACATTCAGCCTCTATGGAAGTAATTTTTATCTTAGAATGGGCAGGGAAAAAAAAAAAAAAAAGAAAAATGTAATCAGGCAAGACTTTTGAAATCATGAATAAATGTGGGTTTCCAGTATAACAAAGCAAGAACGGAAACAAAACGGGGGGCTTCTTTTCTTTTTTTCTGCCCTCAATATCATAAAGGGTTAATTGGAGCACACAAAAAATATAAAGAAAAGATAGGGTGCATTTTTGATCTGTTTCTAAATCTTTTACAGCAAGAAGAACATGTGCCATACACTGCCTGTGGGAAGTGCATACGGATGACTTTCTGTACAAGTGCGGTCTTCTTCTGGGTAAATTCTCCTCTTATTCTTTATGAATTCACTTATCTAGTAAGTGTTGAAAACAAGATCCCCCTGAACTGAACAAAAGGTAACAATGGAACAGGTTCAGCTGGATTTCCATCTGATGCATAAACCAAGCCGATAAGGTATGGACCCACATGAGGAAGGCAGCTCTAGTCCCGAATACTCATAAGTGTACAGTCAGTAGAAAACATGTATCAAAATATCCTGCAGCTATAGCTTGTGAGTTATGCTTGCGAATGTGGTCCATTGGGGTTTTCCTCATTATTTTAAGACAAATGTCTTTGCTTTTGGTGAGATGGAGTAGGGGAAAGACTGGTTAATATGCTCTCCTCCCTGCCAGTTCCTGTCCAACTTGTTCCAGCCGTTTGCTTCAATATCGTGTCTCACAGTCCTGGGCCTCTTTCAGGGTTTTTGTTTCACTTAACAGAGCAAAGCTGGGTGCTCTCTAATCTTCCAGAGCTGCTGCCTTAATTACAACTAAAACTGGAAAGCAGTCCAACCACCCGTGAAACAATATATAACATGGTGAGCATGCCCAGAAAGGTCGCCTTGAAAAGCTCAGTGTTTTAGCATGCTGCGTGTCCTGCTCGGCTGTGGCACAAACAGCAGCTGGAAAAGACTTCATCCTAGGTGATAGGAGACAGACGGGAGATAAGAGTCGTGCCTGGCAGCCCGGGAGACCCTCAGAGTTAACGTCTGAAACGCAAAGGAAAGGATACCAGGTTGCTGTTAGGCAGGACTTCAGGTTAAAAGGTCTGGATTTGTCATTTGTGTTACTGCACTCATTTCTTATATGCAGGGTGGGGGGCAGTTAGCAGGTTCATGGCAGTTTGCAGAGGCAGTGAAAAAAAGATTCGCAGCTCTCAGGACCTAAATCTGAATAATAGCTAGAGAACTAGCAAGAAATAAAAGCAAGAACAGAACAAAAAGAGAGGAGATGGCAAGCAAGATGGGATGCATGGATCATTACTACAACTCCTGCAGATTACGGGAGTAATACAATATTTGTCTCTTCCTTTGAGAGGTCTGTAGTCTGTAATACTATCATGTAAAAGAGATGGTACGGCCCCCTCCACAATCACTGCAGACTTGCTCGTACATTTGCCATCCTGCCAACGGCCCAATGTCAAAAGAGGGAGATTTCTCCCATCGCATGCCTCAAGCTGTAAGATTTGATTATGCATCTCATTATCTTCACTCACATCAGTACAAACCTTGTTATTAGTCATAAATCAGACTACCTCTTCTCTTTCCTGCATGAAGAAAAGGCTTCTTTTACGGATTCTAAATTTATTGCTTTCTATCTTATTTGAGCATCCTCTTGCACTCATCTTACTCGATGGAATGACAAGCACACAATGGGTTTCCTTTTGCCTATTGTAAAAAGTATTTCAAACTCACCTTTTCCCCAAAGCCAATGGTTCAATATTAACATCTTTCTTGCGTTTCCTTGGCAGATTCTTTTGATTATTGCTTCAGTTATCGGAATCATTGTCTACAGGCTCTCGGTTTTCCTGGTGTTTTCTGCAACATTGCCACAGCACATTAGTGGAACGGAGGCGATCCGCAAGTACCTGACTCCGCAGACGGCCACTTCAGTAACTGCTTCGCTCATCAGCTTTATCGTCATTATGGTGCTCAATGTCATCTACGAAAAAGTGGCAATCCTGATTACTGACTTTGGTATGCCACTGCTGTACCTCAGATAGAAACTTGGGGTAAAATAACAAGAAAAAAATAGCATTTATATGTATAATAAGAATTCAAATAAATGAACACCTGTACCACATATTTCAGAGTTTTCCCACCAAATCACACGATACCACCTAGAAATTTTCAAATACTGATTTTCTCAATATCAAAAGAAAGAATATGATATTCAGCTCTTTGCCTGAAACCCCCTTGTATAGCCAGCGTGAAAGATCAATTGTTTACAGTTTTGTGTTTGTGAAACAGACAAAGCAAAGAAAATTACTATAATAACCAAGCTTCATGAAAACAGATCAGTAACGCATAACACATTCAATTACATTAGCTTTTGTTTATGGGGAAAATAGCTATTTTCTTGTAAATAAATGAAATAAGGTCACTGTTCCAAAGCTAGATACCATTCCCATGTTATTAAATAGATAAACAGTCACAAATATTATTATTCTTTATATCCAGGCCATCAACATTAAAGTAGCTATTTTAGTTTAGATGTGTGAAGTAGTGCGGTGTTTTAATATAGTTTCATTTAATACTGTTTCATCAGTTCAAAGTGTTGCATTTGCATCTTTCCTGAGTGTGCTGGATTTGAGTACTTTTTTTTCCTTGAGTTATCAGAATTTTTGCTTGTTCTTTTTCTTTATTGTCAGGGAACAAGTTTTTTCCTTTTTACAACCCATATAGTTTTAGAATTAGTATAATAGTTACACTATACATGGGCATTATGTACAATCTAGTTTATAATGCTCTCAGTCATATTAAGGAATACAAGGCATACACATACTATTCCAGCTGAGCCTCTAAAGCAGCTTGTAGGTTACTTGTAGGTTGGCTTGGTTTTTTAATTATTTTTTTTTAATTGCAGAGCTTCCAAGGACACAGACCGATTATGAAAACAGTCTGACCACAAAGATGTTCTTGTTCCAGTTCGTCAACTACTATTCTTCATGCTTCTACATAGCCTTCTTTAAGGGTAAATTTGTAGGTCACCCTGGAAATCCAGTTTATTGGCTAGGAAAGTATCGCAATGAAGAGGTAAGAATGTATGATAGTGTTTGTTTTTAAACAGCAGGAGCCATTAGACCAGTTATTCTGCTGCAGTTAAGAGTGTATATCATAGCTGTACATATTTAACATGAGAGTTCAAAAAGTGACTGCCTCCCAAACCCTCCTTAGTAACCCCTAGCATAAAAGAATGACACAAGACCAGCTGGGCTTAGAAATGTATGACATATACCTAGACAAGCTTATTTTCCCATGGTCCGCCAATCTGAATTGGCACAAAGGAAGAGGATAATATTCATAGAAGCATTGCTGTTCTGCTGGGTGACCCTCACCTGGTGACAGCACAGTGCAGAGCTGCATGACTTCACTTGGTATTTCACTCGTTACTGTCCTGTCAACCTATCACATATGACCATATGCAGCCCGGAACTGGCTTCTGCATACCTTACTGGAAAGGTTTGCCTAAATAGTCTTCTTGTGTTGCTTTAGGAAATGTTATCATAATAAGCCAGGAATGCATTATTTTAAATGCTTCATTCATACCTGAAAAGTTATCCAACTTCAAACATTTTTCATGTCTCTCTCAATCTTCAGTGTGATCCAGGTGGATGCCTCCTCGAACTCACAACTCAGCTTGCCATCATAGTAGGAGGTAAAGCAATCTGGAACAACATTCAAGAAGTGTTTCTTCCGTAAGTTCAAACTACTAAGTAATCTGCTCTTTCCCATTTGAAAGATGCTGCTTTTGCTTGATGTGTTCAGGCATTTGGTCACTACATTTGATAGGTGCGTATTCTATTCCAAAAGAATAAGACTAGTCTTTTGGGGCCTTTTTAGACAGTTTGGATATTTTCGGTCTGGTAGCTCTGAGCTCCTGTCTCTGTCGTTCTGACTGATTTTAGTTCTAATCAGAAATGCTTCCTTCCTCTGCAAATCAGACTCAGTGTGTTTCAGGTTGGACATTTAAAACAGAGGCAATAGAAGCTCTGAAAATATTAGACTGAAGACTGTTGCTTAATATTGAGTAGAATGATTTGTTGTTATACATTGGGCCTTTAAAAGTCATACATAAGTTACTAATTTAACTCACTTATCTTTACTGTCATATATGACATTCATAGTGCCTATACATTCTCTTTCAGTGGAGCAGATCTCTGGAAGGTCATGTTTTAATGTAAACTATAAGCTCAGTGCTAACCACGAATGCCCTCCATTTAATTTGGATTAAGATACTATCCAGGGGTCTGTTCCTTCTCCCGGGACTTGTTCTTTATTTTATGCTGCTCGGTGGTTGTTATATTGCTTGGAGTAGGGAACTCCCAGTTTGCTCATGCCCTCCTGAATGCCATGAGCACCAGCCCACAGCGTTGTACTCCCTCTGACTGTGGCTCTGTCAAGCGCATGAATTGTGCTCCTTTGCTGCACAGTGACCCCACTTCAAAGCGTGTTGTAAATACTGTATAGGGTTGAGGCTAGGGTGCTCTGCTGAGATATGGTTGCTCCAGACCCCAATGCTACGTATATGCTGCTGGTTGCAGGATTGACCTGTAGACCCATCCTTCTTTTCAACATCTTCTTTTACCTGGGGAAGAGTCCCTAGACTGAGCATGCCTGCAGATGTCAGTTCCAGCCATAGACAACTGACTCCTCCTTCTGTGTACAGGAAATAGTCATCTGACCAGAATTTTGAATTCACTTCCCAGGGTGACAAGTAACATTTAGGTGTTGAAGCACTGAGTATCACTGCTGGATCTGGTTCTTAACTGCCCTCTCATTCTGCATCTCTGCAAGTACAAAGAGAACCATTTTCTGTTTTTCTTTGTTGATAAGACATTCGCCTCCACTCTTTTTTTTTTTTTAATATGGTTCTTTGAATACTGCAAATGGCTACAGCCAATTCATCAGTTTTCTTAAATTCTCATGCCAGCCTTTCAGCTGAGAAGATCAGCCTCACCTCTATCCCTAGGAAGGTGAAGAAGCAGCTAATCCTGGAAACCATTTCCAGGCACACGAAGAAAGTCATCAGGAGTACTCAGCATTAATTCACTGTGGTTGACCAACTTTCTATGATGAAATGACTGGCTCAGTAGATGAGGGGAGAGCAATGGATATTGTCTACCTGGACTTCAGTAAGGCTGTTGACACTGTATTCGATAAAAGCCTCATAAAGAAGCTGTTGAAGTGTGGGCTGAATGAACAGTGAGGTGGACTGTAAACTTGCTGAATGGCCAGGCCCAGGGGGTGGTGATCAGAGGCATGAAGCCTCGTTGGAGGCTAGTCAGTAGTGGTGTATCCCAGGAGTCAGTACTGGGCCCCATCCTGTTTAATATCTTCATTAATGATCTGGATGATGGGGACAGAGTATACACTCATCAAATTTGCTGATGACACCAAACTAATAAGTCAGAGGGTTGTACTACCACCCAGAGGAACCTTGACAGGCTGGAGAAATGGGCTGATATAAGAACCTCGTGGAATATAACCATGGGAAGTGCAAAGTCCTGCACCTGGGGAAGAACAACCCCAGTACATGCTGGGGGCCACCCAGCTAGAAAGCAGCTTGGCAGAAAAGGGACTGGGGATCCTGTTGGACACCAAGTTCAACATGAGCCAGCAATGCGCCCTTGCAGCAAAGAAGGCTGATGGTATCCTGGGCTGCATTAGGAGGAGTGTTGGCAGCAGGTCAAGGGATGAGATCCTTCCCTCTCGTCAGCACTGGGGAGTCCACACCTGGAGTGCTGTATCCAGTTGTGGGCCCCTCAGTACAAGAGAGATGTGGACATACTGGAGAGAGTCCACCAAAGAGCCACAAGGATGATGAAGGGACTGGAGCACCTCACATATGAGGAGAGGCTGAGAGAGCTAGGTCTGTTCAGCCTGGAGCAAAGGCGGCTCAGGGGGATCTCATCAGTGTGTACAAATATGTGAAAGGAGGCAATAAAGAAGAGGGAGCCAGACTAATCTCAGTGACTAATGACCAGTGACAGGACGAAAGGCAACGGGCACAAACTGAACCATGGTAGGTTCCCTCTGAACATCAGAAAACACCTGTGTACTGTGAGGGTGATGAAGCACTGGCACAGGTTGCCCAGGGAGGCTGTGGAGTCTCCGTCCTTGGAGATATTCAGGAGCTGTCTGGACATGGTCCTGGGCAACCGGCTGTAGGTAGCCCTGCCTGTGCAGGGAGTGGTTAGACAAAATGACCTCCAGAGGTGCGTTCCAACCTCAACCATTCTACAATTCTGTGAATTTTGTGATCAGAAGAAATTAATCTGTTTAACCACAGGCCTATATTTAACTTGATTTTTTTTTGTTAGCTTGAATTTTGTGTAGTCATTCATCTGTACAACATAAGTATAAATCACTATGATTCTGATATATTGCCCTTTTACACTCTTATTTATGGTTGTAAATAACTGCTTTCAGGACAAGACAACAGAAGATTATACTCATGTTTGAAGGAAGTTTTCAGTAATTCAAGAACAACTAAATCCACTGTTCAAAGCTATAACAGCACAAATGTCAATTTTTTCCATTTACCAAACTTTCTAGGTTATTTTACCAATGTTAGTGGTCTTTTTCTCCCTGGCTGATAGTTGGGTTAAGAATCTAATCGGAAGATACTGTGCAGCTGCTAGATCAGAAAAAGTTGTTCCACGCTGGGAACAGGACTACCACCTGCAGCCCATTGGAAAACTTGGACTGTTTTATGAGTATCTTGAAATGGGTAAGTGGCAGTTTAGTTCGGATTCACTATCGCTGCTGGATACAAACATGCTGTAAAGAAAATCTTCATACAAGCAGTGCTTAATAAGTTTATAGACAGAGGAGACATGAATGTTTTCCAAGACAGGTTTTGATGAGCCATTATAGATAGTTTTCCAAGCTTTTGTTAAGCAGCTACGCCTCAATCCAATTTATAACTAGGAACCAGCACGCGATTGTACAAGGAGAACTGCTGCTTCTTTGCCCCATCCTCTCAGAAATGCATCCAGAAGTCAGACCGCTGCCATGTTCTGGTGCTGTATAGCAGAGCCCTGTGTCAGACTGCTCTGACGGGGATCTGCAGTCACCAGTCATGGTCTCTTGGGAGCTGGCAGATCTCCGGTTTGTTGCCACCATCCATTCCGTCACAGCATTGCCAGCATCCTTGTGGCAGCACCCAGGCAGCAATAACATGATTGTTAGTTCGGGCTTTCCAGCACAGCACTGAGACAGATAGTCATTAGATTTCCAAGTCTTCATGACCAAGACATAAGAAAGAAATGGATGTTTAAATAACCTGAAGAGTTCCTCTTGGTGTGTGGTGACTTGTAACATTTTCCTGTCCCTCCACCTAGCAGGTTTTTTCAGTACTAATGTGCTCTTGTCTCCTCATACATGAGATCTGCCAGGAACTCAGCTACTCTTTCCTATCTCTCTCTCCCATGGTTGGACTATATAAAGTATATGTACTCATATATGCTTATCTCCAGTAAGTGAAAGCCTCATCAATGTATGTAACCTCTCCCTTTGACAGTTATACAGTTTGGCTTTGTCACTCTGTTTGTGGCGTCGTTCCCTCTGGCTCCTCTTCTGGCTCTTATTAACAACATGTTGGAAATCCGGCTGGATGCGTGGAAGCTGACGACCCAGTTCAGGCGCATGGTTCCACAGAAGGCACAAGACATCGGCGCCTGGCAGCCCATCATGCAAGGCATAGCCATTCTGGCGGTGGTCACCAACGTAAGTACCGGGCCAACAACTGTACAAGGTAAAATGCCTTCGCCGCAGGTGTTACATCCAAGCGTGGGAACGCCACATGTGGCAATGGAGCACTTAAATGATCCTAAAGTAATTACGAGCATCAGTCCCTTAAGACGTCAGCCCCCCTCAGTTACTTTCTAGAAGTTTTGGAAACAGAATATGGCTACTGTCTAAAATATTATATCTAAAGAAAAAAAAATTTATTTAGAGTTGCTAGAGTCTTCAGAAAAATGTTATGTATGAGGACTTACCTTTCCTAAAATCATAGTGCATAATACAGAGATCTTTTCAGACAGTCTGCAGCTAAATACATACTTTTGTAAAAAATTAGGTGGCAGCTTCGTTAGGTTATAATTGATTGTTGTTTCTAATTGTTACAATTGTTATGGTCATTCCTTTGTATCTGAATTTACCTTTAGGAAACCTTGTGCTTAAAACAGAAATTCAGCTTCCTTCTTCTGTACTTAAAAATACAATGTGTGATCAAAATTGCAGCACTTTTACCTTTTGAGAGCAGAATGAATTTTCTGAGAACTTGCAAATTAATCTGGTTTTCAGTTGGATTTAAAATCAATTCTAAAGTTTTATTTAAAATATTTAGAAAAACTTTTTTTCTGTTTCATATACTCTTACCAATGAAAATTAGACCTTTCAAATTTCCCATATTGTTAATTCACAAAGATCTTATACATGGGCTGCGTTGTGGGGAGAAAAATAATCCCTTGGGCTTTACCACTGTGAATTATTTGATTGCTTATTCTTACACAGTAGCTAATATGTATTGTCCTTTCAAAAAATTCCCACTGCTGACCTTTCTCAAAAAAGCAGTGTTCACTGGTTTCCTCTGCAGGGACAGTAACACCACAGGCTGTCCACAGTTAATAGGCCTTTTTCAGCAAGGTCACATTTTCTACCATGGGTGAGATCAGGGATTCCTTCTGACGCACTTAAAAGTAGTCACTTCCTCCAGGACCTAGTCCTTGCAGTAACAGCACTTTATTGTGCTCAGTAGGAGTTTCTGGAAAAAGCACTTGAGTCTGAAGACAAGAGCTCATCTTAGCCGAAGCTTTCATGGGAGGCTCTGGCTGTTTGGAGAATGGTGGACTTTGCGTAAGAGGAGGGAGACGAAGCTGAGCACTCTACTATAGAAACTAACCTGATAGTTAGGGGACTTATTTCAAATGAAAGAGCAATACAAACTTAAGTAAGGGCATGAACTTATTTTCCTGTATCTCAGGCACCTTCTACAGTCATTATTGGGTACTTGGCTGGTCTGGGGTTTCAACCTCAGGGCTTCTGTTTTTCAGAAATAATGAGAGAGGTACATGCACCTTCTCTTCCCACACCCAGGTGAGTGTCCTTGCATATTGCATTCTCTTTTTTTCCCTCTCTTTTAAAAAGTCTTCGTTTTCCCTCTGGAAGGATGAGGCTATTTTTGAAAAATGGGAAGATGGCCTTCCATGACCTGACTGCCTATTGAGTTGTCATCTTCTCAGTAGTTTGTTTTCGTAATTTTGGGGGTTGGGAGTGGTACCACATAGAAATAGGAGTCCAGGGTGGATTTCAGTGATAAGAAAAATTTTGTATGTCATCTTCAGCTACCAGATGTATTTTCAGGTATTTGAAGGTCTCCCAAAATGGCCGTTAATCTTTTTCAGAACTTTATTTCGCACTATAGCAATTGAACATGTATGGTAAACATAGCTAGGATGTAGAGAGGAGACTCAGGAGGACATAAAAGCAGAGAATTAAGCACAGAGAAATGTCAGAAGAAAAAAGGCAACTTGAAGATGGAAAATTTGCAAGAGAATCTGGGAGAAAAACAACAAGCTAGAACATATGCTCCAGCTGTTTCACACTGCTCTGCTGAGGCAAACCAAACATAAATCCAGCTGTTCCATAGGCATGTGAAACATCCAAGGCCTACTAGTATATCTGGTGTTAAAATTTAAAACAAAAATGATGCAACTTTGGTAACACACGTTCAGACTGTTAGAAATGTCAGAGATACTTTGAGGCTCTTCTGTTTTAGTGCCTGTGTAAAAAAATTGCTAGTGATAACTCTCCCAGAAAATTATGGAGATAGTGCAAATTCCTGGATGAAGCATAGCTACAGTAAAGTAGAGGTAACATTATTGCTGCATCAATATCTTTTTTTTTAACTATGCTGCTACAAAACTTATAAAATAAAAGGCAAAGAAGTTTCTGATGCCTTGGAAGAAAAACAAATATATTATGCTCTTGGATATGCTGTCTTTCCTAGTCAATCCAGCTGGGTCTGGTAATACCACTATGAAGTAAAAACTTGGATATACATCTTAAGATTACTTTAAAATATTGTTACGAGTACCTTAGTCATAGTCCTTATGATATTCAAGGCAGAGTTAAAGTGGCTTTGGTGTCCTTATGGTGACTCAGACATGTAGGCTTTTGTTAGAAATGTGTTCATGCCCTGCTCTAGATTCTGCAGAAAAATGACCAAGCAATATTTTTAGGTGTCTCTCACTACCCATCCACAACCCACCTGAGGCTTTGCAACCTTTTTTCACTGCAAATTCCTCCTTATGTGCTATACTCCTCAAGGCATCACCAAAAACATGGAGTCCTCAATGTGCAAAAATATACTGGCATCGGTGAGTCTATTAGCATGCGAGGGGCACAGCACCAGAGACTGTCAAACACCCCGCTGCGGGTGTTGTAAGGACCTCAGAGAGATCAATATTTGTTGCTAATGAAGTGTGGACTATAAAGCTGTACACTAGATCAAATGTTAGAAGCTGTTTTCCTTTAAGTATGGTGTTTTTTCTTGTTTGGCATCCAGGATCTATTATAGGCCATCAGTCTTTCCTTTACCATCCTTTCCTTGATTTTTCCTTAGTACACAGAAACTGTTTCTTCTCTTCTGTGCGACTTCTTACAGCTGATTAGACTCGGGTAGTGTATCATCTTCTCCTTCTTGCATTACCTTTGGAACACCTGTTAGTAGCTTGCAAGCAACTTTTGCACAAAGCTATCAGTTTTGCAACTTGCTACTCAGGCACTGGACTTGCTCTTGCATGATACCAAAGCATCTGTTGTTGATATGAAGATTGATTTTAATTAGTTATGGTATAAATGGAAAACTGTGTGCAGTAAAGTTTGGGAAGTAGAGAATGTGCTGTTTGTTTGTAGTTCTCCAGTGCAATACTCTGAAATGCAGCCCATAATTCAGGAGGAAAAAAGTTTTTCCTTTGAGAGGATGCCGTAGGATTAGCTTTCGTATTTCTGTCCTTGCAGCTCTCTGGAGCACATCTGGAGATCATTCCGGGAGAGGGAGGAGAGTGGGACGTGGTTCAGATTTAGAATGATGAGAGACCTGGGGCCTTGCAAAAAAATTCAGTAAGAGCAAGTATTAAGTTGTGTACATACCATATTCCAGCATCTTTCTAAATGATACACAGAAGCAGCATCAAACTCATTTGGTCCAAAGAGAGAAGGGATTTTTTTGACTTAATGTTCAGTTGCTATTAGTTCATTTATGGTCTGACTGGATGAGCTAACGAACGGAAGGAAATTATATTTATCTAAAACTTTCTGTGCTTACACTTCAGTTAAAAACAGAGTAATTTAGGTGTGAGGTCTTCTCCCTGCAACTGCAAGACACAGTAATATATATTTTTTGTCAGCCAAAACCACCTACTCTGCGTGTAAATATAAACAACACATAATTTTCACTTCATTGTACAGTGGCATGTAATGCTTAAAAACAGTTTTTAAGCGTGCATGCCAACTACATTTGATTTAAGCCAGAGTACAGTATGCACACACAAACACTTTACTGCTGAAAATTTTAAACAAGTTTATGTTAGTCTTAGGATGCCTCCCTTTTCTTCCTCATCAACCAAATTAACTTTCTCTCGACTGAACTCAAACGTAACTGTATTTTGGAGAACCAAATACGCATTTTGGACCACAGTCTCAGTCTTAAGTCTTTTTTCTGCAACTTTTGTCTTAACTAGAGTTTAGTTTCTCAGTTACTTCAAAGTAAGCCAGCTCAAAAGGTAAGGCATGAGGACAGTGTTCAACATTTGGCAGTGGTGCTACTTGAGGTGAGGTGGGTCTTGCACTCTTTTCAGCTCCTTGCCCTTTCCCTTCCCTGTCTTTTCCCCTTGTTGCTGTCTCTTGTGATGTGCTGGTACCAGCACTTTGACAAAACCACGATGAACGAGATCAAGGAGTGGGTCCAGATGGGATTCCCCACCAGATCAGTGCCATGATCTGATCTGCTGCACAGCTGCATGAGTGACTCCTAGGTGCAGAGGCAGGAGGGACGGTGGTTGCTTTAGCTAGCACTGCCACCAAAGTGTTGTTTGAGGAACTGTACAAGAGGCGTCGGCATTTTTTTTCACCCTTTCTCCTTTCTCCCCTTCCCTTTATTTTACAACTGTTACAAATACCTCCTCAGGTTGGGGATCTCTTGCTGGGAATGCTGCATGAAGGTGGACAGGTTTTGCCCCATCCCATGAAAATAAGGAAACACAGACTGCATTAATTACAGTCTGACATGAAGGGGAATAAAATACAGATATTAACCAGCTCCTATGCTCCTCTGATGCCCATTACTGCTTAACTTTGCGCCTTCCTCTGTCCCACACCTTTACCACAGCTTTTTTCTGCCCCTTTTACGTATGTCTACCTACACCCGCTCCTCCTCATCTCATTAGATCCCTACTTCACACCTTTCACCTCCATGTCTCTGCCCTGGTTCTTTCCATCCGTGTTGTCAGGTGTTCTCCCCCCCTGCCACGGGACAAAAGATTTCCCTTTCAGCCCTGGAGCGCAGCTCCCACTCCTTCCTGGGTGCCGGGCACCAGAGACGCCTGTGCCGGGCAGCCACTTGCTAGGCACTCAGCTGCAGATCTTGCCAGTGGAAAGTCTTCCTCACAGGGAAACCTTTTGAATTTGCACTAGCAGAGGAGGAGATTGGATTAAACATAGTTAACCTGTCCTCCAGAACAGGATGTTTTGGGAAGTTCATGAGTTTAGAAAAGCCTTCCCACAACAAACCCACGGATCCAATTTCCTACCCAGTTTGTGACTAGCAGACTGAGTAGGACAGGGACTCTCTTGGGAGCAAGATAAAAACAAATCGTCACGTCATATGTAAAACAGCACTATGCAGCTGCTACTAAAAAAAAATACCTTGGCATCAAAAGCAGTTTCCACATGTACTGACACTGAAACTTATGAGGCAACAACTGCCAAGATGAATTTGGTCTGGCTAGCACCTCAGAAGGAGCGGGATGTTTCTAGGGTCAGAGATGGATCAGCTATATATATAATTTATTTAATTCTTTTATTCAAACTTCAGGGTTCCTGGTGAAATTTAATTTTCTGTTATTGAAGGACTCTTCCCTTGTTCCCATGAGTTTTATCAGGCAGGATTTCTTTTAGGCATCTCATCAGTACATCTGATTGATAGCAAGCACATTTGCTGAAGGTTACCTTAGAGTACTTTAAGGTGAGTTTGGCTGCTGACCTCCACTACAGGCTCATGAGGAAAAAAGTGTATTCTAGTATAACTTTTTTAAGGCATCCAGCAGAGCTAGTGTAATTTAAAAACCATACAGAGTGCACATTCCAGAAAGAGATTGTTTCATGCCCGTGACTACGTGCTCATTTACAGAGGGAACCACTGACTGGAAAAGCACATATTTTCTATTTTTAGCTTATACTGTAAGTTGTGAGATACTAAGTATATGCCAAAGCTATACATATTAAGGCTTATTTCTTAAATGCTACTCTGCTTTTTTGTCTTCTTTTTCTAAAATGCAGGCTATGATAATTGCTTTTACATCTGACATGATTCCTCGTCTGGTTTATTACTGGTCCTTTTCGGTCCCTCCTTATGGGAGTCACAGCAGTCACACTATGAAAGGGTATATAAACAGCACGCTTTCTGTCTTCAACGTGTCAGACTTCAAGAATGCAAGCAAGCCATTTTCCCCTTGGTTTGGGAACCAAACGACATGCAGGCAAGTGTCAAATGACCATTCTTTTCCAATGAGAAGAATAAATGTGGGGGGGTTTAATACCTAAATCATCTCATTCAATTAACAATATCCAGTAAGAAATGTTAAAACACAGTAAAAGCCAGCATATTTTGAATGGCAGAACTGAGTGGAAGTATTCATCCATAAGTTTGTGCTACTCAGAAAATTCTTACTTTATTTTGTTTTTCTCATAATTGATAGTCTTCCAAAAAAAACCCAAACAAACAAACAGAAAACCCCCACACTGTAATTTTTTATAAGTAATTCTTAATACAGTGGCAAAAAAAAAAAAAAAAAAAAGGACATTTCAGCCAAATATAGCTTATTCTGCAGATAAGAAGTTTACCCATTACTGTAGTTCCGTGCAGCTAACTGTTCCTGGATGCGTTAAGCAGGCACATGTCTTGCTCCATCCTCTGGCCACAGCGCCTTACTGCAGAGAGGCCAGGGACTAGTTCCTGACTTTCCTACCTTGCTTTCAGATACCGGGATCTCCGCTACCCTCCTGGCCACCAGCACCAATATGAACATAACATATACTACTGGCATGTCATTGCAGCCAAGCTGGCTTTCATCATCGTCATGGAGGTAAGCGTGTGGGGTTTTGAGCATTACTTATTTAAACTTCGCTTCCCTCCATGCAGAAAATCCTTCAAAGATGTTCTGTCTAGGCACAGCCATCAGAGCTGGCGATGTGTGCTAACATGGGCAAGAGCTTGGGAGGTGTAAATGAAGTGTAGCACCATTAGAAAAAGAAGCCTCTGAAGTCATGACATCAGCGAAGGATTGCCCCACATGTTTGCAGTTTCTTTTCTCAAGAACTGTAAAATTATTTTTAGCATCAGAAATAGAAGGGACAGTTACACCAAAAATATTTTTACCTATACTTAGAGGAAGTTTGTGCACAGCCTCATGAATGCATATACATAATACATGTGCAGTAGCAGAGTGAAGTGTATAAAGACAGTCACTGCAAGAGGTGAGTCTCTAGATGAGCATTGAAAAGCAATTGCTCGTTCCTCTGCAGCTACAATCTGGGTTTATGAAAGACGGGAGTTGGTCTAGGATGAAGGGAGAGGAATATTCAGTATTATTTCATTATAAAATGTACTTAGGGCCTGATCCAGGGACCACTGAAGTCATCAGAAACATACAGCTGGTTAGATCAGAGTTCCCATAGCAGAGAAAAGTCCATTGCCCCAGAGTCATTTGAACAAACCTAAAAAAATTTTAAAAGAAACTGTAACCAATATTTCCATGGGGGGGAGGAAGCACTGGGTACCAGGGTTCCCCCAGAGCAGGTGGAGAAGTCCTTGTTAAAATCAGGATTAGAAAATCAGAAATTCTTGTTTATCAGACAATTATTCTATTCATTAGTCATGTCTGCTTTTTAAAATACTGTTCCACTGTGACAGATACTGGTACAGAACCAGCTCAGAGTCTTAAGAGATAATGTGACATTTCATTTATAATAATAATAATGTCCTGTTCAGCCTGACTGACTTTTTTTTTTTCCATTTTCACCTTCCCCAGCATGTCATATACTTCGTGAAGTTTATTATTTCATACATAATTCCGGATGTATCACAAAAGACCAAGAGCAAGGTCAAACGAGAGCAATACCTAACACAGAAACTCTTGCATGAGAATGATCTCAAAGTTGTGAAAAAAACCATGGGGAAAATTGCCAACAACATTATCAAAGGAGTAGACAGCACTTTCCGACCTAAAGCTGAATAAGTACTTTTTTATATGGAATAACAGTATTTAGCCAACTAATACCTGTCCAGATACTACCAATAGCTAATCAAACACTTTGGATTAATTTCCTTTACTAAACATTGTTTCTTGCAACTGTTACCTGCTCAGTTACCTGGACAAATGCAACCACTGCAACTCAGATAAGAGTTATCAATTTTTTTAACAGCTTTAGTAGGACTTATTTTTTTAACACGTGAAGATAAAAATTATTTATCACCTTAAGACAATGCAGATTAATTCTCAAATGCATAAAGTGCTTTCCACTTTATTTATGCATCGGTTATTAGATCTCTTGTTTGACTTGAATAAAACCTTAAGAACAAGAATGATTTGTTGTACGAATGCCATCACGTCTTCTGAGGGAGTTTTGATTACTTGCTAATGCAAACCTCAACTATAAAATGATAGAGGAAAAGCCAAAACATGAAGGAGAGAAAAGGAAAATACAGCTCAAAATCATGTTGTTAAGCCATTGGAATTGACATACTAAGCGCTGTTGTGTGCTACACTGAATTAGCTATGCATACTGAGACCTAAATGGATAACAAGATATTTCAATTAATCATGGACTTGGATCACAAGAAGCAGCAGGACTGTAAGCCCATCCTGTTCATCAATCTCTGTGTAAACAGGAGAATTGCCTGTGAAATCAATGCATACAAACTGACTTTACAGCACTCTGAGTGAGTAGAAAACTCAGGCATTTTGTCAATGTACTTTCATTAGTTCACGCACCTATTCTGCTCTGAATGACCATAGATAGCCTTGAAGGTCTCCTACCTGTAACAGTAATGAGTGTTAAAAGTCTTTTCACATACTAAATCAATATTTGTGGAGGGCTGTCTTTTACATTTCTCCCACACCAGAGGCACGTGCCTGATAGATTTCGATGTAGGAAGAATGTGCAGCTGGACCTGTTGTGACACAACATTGCGTGATAAAGTGATTTCTGACAAGACCATGAATCTATTGAAACTGGAGATTGGAATAAACCATTTAATATGCCTTAACCATGTTAGGAAGCTTTAAATAACCAGGAGGGATGTTAGAGGTGTGGATGCATGTGCTAGAGCCATCAATCATCTTCAAATTGGGCTGCAGATCTGCTTGGCTATTTTGTCTCCAGTTGCAAACTGGGAGTTAAGGAATTACAGATTAAGCATGTATGTAGAGCTCCGCTTTGTGTCTGCAGCCATGGTAGTCCATATTATTAACTTGCTTTCTCTTTTAACAGCTTTAGTGTTTCTACAAATTCTGAAAACCAAAATGTTGATAAAAATGTAAAAGTATGTCTGTAGTCTGTAAACCAGGTGATTACTGTTGGGTTTGTGATTTTGTATTCTTCTTAAATGTAATAGATATGCAGAATTTTTAGGCAGATTTTTCATATGGCTTTTTACATATTAAGAAGTTCATTTGCAGAAACTAAGTAACATTTATAAGATGTATTTTATGCCATTAATAATCAGAAGGAATCAAGTGTCTGAATTTTGTAGCAAAACTTCCAAATATTGACTGCCGTGTACCTTAAGGCTATCCTTTGAAACGGCAACATTTATACCAGATGAGGTAGCACATAAGGGGAATCCTTTCAGCAGTCATGATACACAAGCTTTCACTCAGCCAAACCTTGCATGATTGCATGGAAGAACATGCAAGGAAAGCTTCGTTCAAAAATCAGGGAAAGATGAAACAGAGAAACTCATAGGTTCCAGAGAATCATTTCTGACACTGAAGTACTGAAGCTTACTTATTATAATGCCCAGAAAACTTTGTGTAGACACCACCTGAAGACAAAAAAAGATGCAGAAAAACAAGATAGACTATAGCATCCAGAGATAGACAGTCATCCAGAGAAGCGATGGAACCAGTGCTTCTTTGCACAGGGAATTCTACCCTTTGCCATTTGTTTTGGTTTAGTCAGAAGCATGACAAGTCTTTAATTTACCAGGAAGCAAATAGAAATTGGGCAGATGGACAAACACTCGGAAGTTTCTAAACAGGACAGAATTTCTTACCAAAATATATAGCCTCAATACTGGTTTGAACTTTTCCCTGGATCACTGGATGATGGTCAGGGCTGCAAGGGACCTTTGAAGGTCATCTGGTCCAACCCCCCCCCTGCTCAAGCAGGGCCACCTAGAGCAGGCAGCCCAGGACCGTGTCCAGACAGCTTTTGAATATCTCCAAGGATGGAGACTCCACAACCTCCCTGGGCAACCTGTGCCAGTGGTCAGTCACCCTCACAGTGAAAAAAATGTTTCTTGATGTTCAGAGGGAACCTCCTGTGTTTCAGTTTGTGCCCATTGCCTCTGGCCCTATCACTGCATAGTATACCAAACTTCTGTTTAAAACAAGTTTTTGTCCAAAAACCTGTTTTGCTTCAATTTTAGTGAAGTACTCAGGACTTCCCTCTGCAAAATGAGTTTGATTATAAAGGCCAGTCAGCTCCTTGCAGACTTGGAAGTTTGATTTTAGCTTTGAACTGGCTCTTCCCCATCTGCAGTTGTGTTCAGCCGAGATGCCATTTTCATGCCCCATCAGTGATGACAGTGCCAATGTGCCTTAAACACTCTTTCAGGTGCGGTGTTGGAAGGGCTGGGGCGGGCAAGGAGGCATCCTGTGACAAAGGCAAAAAAAATGCTTCACGAAATGGACCATTTCAGATAATTATTTGGTCTTAAGGAAGCATTTACTGCTCTCTTTGAGAGGTAAAGAGACTAGGAAACAAAGGAATTAAGTGCCTTGCCTGGGGTCACACAGTGAGCAGTGGCAGAGCTTAATGCTGGTTTTCTGGAGTGCCTGGTCCTCTGCTCCTTGTCTGGTTCCTGTGGCCTCTCTGCGTTGCCCCTTTTTACATCAGTTGGCGGCGTTTCCTAAAGGGGGAGTTTGCCCTCAGCGTCATCGAGAGTTTATATTCCTGCCTTTAAAATAATGATTAAAAAACCATGCTACATCAGCAAAGCGTGCGTATCTTGGGCGCCTCCCATAATAAAATCCTAATCAGCTTTGGGTGTGTTTCTACATTAACATTTTTGTTCAGATCAAGAGTGTGCTTTTGAAACTAGTTTTCCACTTGTCCCCACTTTCTGGGCGGTGCTTCCCGTCACAGACTGGTCTCAAGGCACATGGACTGGATTCCTCTTGATTTAAACTGAACCAGAAGGAAGGTTTTAGATATGCACTTAATGGTCTCTGACAGGCACTTAGTCCAGAGAGCTAAAACCAGAGCTAGGCTGAAGAGAGCAGCGAGAACTGCGTGGGCATCAGCTAGTCAACATCAACTTTTTGCTCTAGTGATTTGCTTCCGAAGTGCCACGCTCCTTGCTAATGTAGCTGTAACGTTGCATTTCAGAAGACATTATATCAGGAATTCAGTTTGGTTTGCCGCATGCACAGTGTTATTCACAGCACAGTTCTGAATGAGAGAGAAAGAAGAGGAAAACCATCAGAGTGCCTAATAATTGCATGTTAATAGTCAGATCTCTTAAGCTGTGCAATTTCTGTAGCCTCTACCTCCAACTGCTGAAATCTGCTCTGCTTGTACGCGGGGAGCTCTGCGCAGGCATCAGAACAAGATGCTGGTGGGGGGGGCAGCTGCCAACAAATGAGTATTTGTAACTTTTTTTTTTTTTTAAGGCTAGGTCACTTTAATAATATTTAAAGATTTGCTTGAAGGGAAACTTAACATTTGTTTTAAACTATGAATCAATTTTACTCTTTTTTACATTTTATATGTAAGCCAGACTCTTCCTTTGTACAGATTTGTTGAAGTCAGTGTGATTTTGGACCAGTGACCATCTCATTGCCTTAACAAGCACCATGAATTACAGATCGTCGCCACTGTTTTAGACTCTGTGTATATTGATAAAATTCAGAATGTAAAAGTGTATTTTTTTGTATTTTTTTCTAAGAATGTTTGCTATTAGTTTCTGAATATTAAGTTTTCTTTATATTTATTGTCATTACATAAAGTCTATTTTTAAATAACAATAAATCTGATGTTGATTAGCATTGTTTGTTTTTCCATGAACAATACTGCTGCTGCCAAATGCCACATTTAAATTCTTAGAATGTCATCCCTGTCTAATTTCCATATTCCTCCTCTTTTTCAATCTTTTCCCATTAAACTGTTACAGTACCGAAATTTATCTCCTGTTTTTTCTGCATCCTCTAGATGGAAGTCATTCCTTTCAACACCAAGTCGACGACAAGGACCATTATGTTCTCATACAAATAAACAGTTTAGGTCTTTATACCCTTTCCCTCCTGTCGTGATAAACCCTGTGTTATGTTTCAGAGTCATCACTTATTTCTTCGTCTGTGATGCTCCCACCTCCGGGCAGTCCACTCTGTCTGTCCCTGCCACCCAGGCACCAGTTCTCTTCTCCTTCTGCTCTGACTGTTCCTCTCTACTTTGAGGAAATCCTTTTCTAAGACTTAGAGAACAGGAAGGTTATAGAGTCATTTTGAACAAAGGCTTTCTTTGCATTGAGGTCTGCTGGTTTGTTTTTTTTTTTCCCCTGAGGGATTCCCAAGATCTGCTTTAAGTGCAGCTTTGTGGTAGTTGTGGAAGCAGAGCTACCACCACTTCCAACCTGTTTTCTGCTAGGGGCTATGTGTCTTGCAGATGCCAGTGCCCAGGCTATTCTGCCACTCTTGCATCAATTTGGCTTTGTCAGAGGGAGAACAAAAGGAACCTCACGATGAAGCATAAATAAGGGTTCTTTTCCTACAAGCAGAAGGATATAACATCATCACAGGCTAAATCTATATGAGGATAGTGTGCTTTTAAATTGACTGATACATTTAAAACCCTTCTAAGAACAGGCTTTAGTATTTTTCTACTTAACACACAAATAGCCGAAGTAGCATATTACTTCTGGTGTAGCCTGCTTAGTTTTAATTCTTCCTGTCACAGTGCAGATGAATCGCACTGGTTTTGGATACCCAGTATGTGCCAGATGAACACAAGCTGTGCTCTGCCCCACCTGGTACACCCCACCTTGTCGCTGCACATCACCAGAGAGGTCAGCAAAGGTATGAGCAATTCACACCAAGTCTAGATGTTTCTCTGGTATGCCCACCTGTCATTTCCAATCTACTAAATAAGGCTGAGTTTGCTATATGGGAGAGCAGAGCTGGTGGCTACAGGCTTTATTTTTATTTGCATTTATATGGATTTCAGCCATGGGTCAGCAACAGGTACACAAAAACGCTGAAAAGATATGTATGTAGTTAGTCATAAGTAACCTCCACATGGCTTGGGACAATATTTTACTTATAAAAAAATAATCTATCTTAATAGCCTGATAATAGTAACAAATTCTTTCCAGGAAAGCTGAAGAAAGTGGTTTTTATTTACAAGCTGGAAATGCATCAAAACAAGAGCCTTTTAAAGTTGTTTTCTTCAATTTTTATTGCGTTCTCTGATACAACTATCCTGTAAAAGCAATTCTAATCACTGGGATTAAAGTTAGAGTTTATCAGTCAGCAAAGATGTAAGGAAATAAAATCACTTCTCTTGCTTTTAGAATGGATTAATCAATTCTCTTGTTATTCCAGGCAGTGCTAGCACAGGGCATGGAAGTGCACCCGTGAATACGTATCCTCTACCTTCTTTCAAACCCCCATGCACACACTGATGGGTGTTTTGCCAACTGTAAGGAACGTCACTCACGGCCTGCCTCACAATGCAAGATGCTCTTTTCCAGTAAAGAAAAAAAGCCTTCCATCCAATTGTATCAAGATACATTATTCTCTGTAAATATCTAGGCTATGGTAATATCCTAAATGCTGAAAAGAAGGAAAAAGAAGAAAAAGCACGTGACACAGAACACAGAGAAAATCCCACTGCATTCCATGGTGCACTGAGGACACCAAAAAGCCACCTCTAACATAGCAAGAGAGAGTTTATAGGAGAATTCTTAAACTGTGCAACACAAGAGAAATTACAGCCAACTCTGACAGCATTAACGCAATATCAGGTCTTGTATTTTTTTAGATATTCATGTAGCATGCACGTATGTAAGCCTCTCACATAATTGCTCTGCTTCTGTGTGGACGTCACAGGAGTGGCTAAATAAGCTGTGCTGGGAGCCACAGCCACCTGCAGCTATCGCCTTACCTCCCCATTCTCTGGGATCCCATCTGGCTCCCAGCAACTGGTCTCCTGTTACAGCCGTATTGTGCTCATTCACGCAGTCACTTTCTAAACCGGTCTGGCTGCTCAGAGCAAGCAGAGTTTACATGAAGGCCTCCGTGGCAAGGGCACTGCAGGACCTTCGCTTGCTGGAGCCCACAAGTCAGTGGAAATAGTGACTGTACCCCCCCAGCCCGGCATCCAGCCCTGAACGTCCATCCCCTCCACCAAGGGTCGATGGCACTTGGGGTTTGTCACATTCTTGGGCCTGAGAGCTGAGAGCAGCCTGGCTGCCAAGAGGTGAGACAGGGGTTAAGGTTACTTGTCCCATGAAAATATTTCGGTGGCCGTGCCAGCGTACGCGGGCAGGGGGGTCTACCCCCTCGCAGCCACCCCGGGGCTGCCTCATACCAACCCCCCTGTTTGTGCAGCTGTGCACGGGCGGCTGTGGCGGCGGGGGCGGCCGGGCTGGCACGGGAGGCCTGGCAAAGTGTCACACGGGGTGGCAAGTGGGGGACGGGACAGTGCGAGAGGCAGCCGGGCAGCCCCCGCCAGGGACCAGTGCAGCCTGGGCTCATCTCTGCAGCACAAGAAATCTAACAAAATGCAACCAAATGTGCTCCTCAACTTATTACTATTTTAATAAGCTAAAAAAAAAAGGGACTTCCCTGCCTGCCTGAGCTGGTTATCCAGTTGACTGGGCTGGGCTGTGCCTTTAAGAGTCCCCCGCACAACTGCAAATAGGCAGGGCTGGTTTTGGCACCTGGTCTGCGTCCTCTGAATATCCCTATTCAGGGGTAGATATCTTGCCCTGAGCTCATGCTTCACCTGAAGCAAAGTCAATTTTTCAAGTTCAGACATGCCCTCTGGGTGCTCATGTCTTTTAACTACATAGAAGATTACACAGGCAGCTAAAAATCAGCAGAATCAGGCCCTTAACCATTGTCTTAAATGCAAAGAATATGGCATTGTTATTTCTGAGATTGCCAAAATGTCACCTGGTCTCTGAAAAGCCCAGGACGAGCAGGGAATTTTGTGACGGCAGCCTGCAGAGGCCTGCTGTGCAGTTGGGGGCAGAGGTGACACCAGACAGGACTATTTGCAGGAGGTTTTGGCCAGAGGCAGAGGTCGAGGGGCAAGGGCGAGAGCAGCTCCATCCCCAGCCGCGCAGCCCAAGGGTTCCCGTGCTGAGGGCTGTGCCAAAACAAGAGCTGAAAAATTCTTGCCGTATCTGCTGTTAATTAGTAACTACTTAGATCTGGGAAAGGCAAAAACTGATCTGTCTCTCATAGAGTACTGCACTTCCAGATTAGCGGTAGATTGTACAACTATTAACAGCTCACAGCAGTTTTCTTTTAAAGACACACTAAAGTTTCTTTTTTTTTCCTCTTAAAAAGGTATATACAATATGCACATTGCATATGATACCACTGTTTTCATACATGACTACAAATAAAAGAAAAAGGCTGCGTTTGTGCTCTTCATAACTTAAAGCTTTAACTGGGAGGCATAAATACAAAAAATAAGCCAAACTGATTTTCTTTCCTTGTCAGCCTGCTCCCATATTTTTTCCCCAGTGATGTATAAGGGGAAAAAAATGTCACCATCCCCCAAGAGGAGCCATTAACAAATCCTTTCTTATCTTGCAGCTAAAGTAATGACATCTTATTGACAGCGAGGCAGAACAAACAATGTCTTATTGAAAGCTCCGGTGCTGGAGGATTTGGGCTGTCCTCAGGACTTGAGACCAAGTAATGAAAACAGGTTTTGCTACTAAATCAAAGGCAACGACTGTTCTACTTCTCCAATGGCCTTTAGCAGTCCCAGGCACACAGAAGGTGTGCACAGCTCACCGAGGTATCACCTGCACTACAAACTCAATCACATACAAGGACGTTACTACGAGAAGGATGCCCAAAGTAGCAAGCAGTTAAAGTATGATCTATGGTACATATGGGAACGGTGCTGGAACTTTTTCTCACTGCTGTACTTGATGGAAATACTGGTCCATCCATTTCTTACAACCCAGTTTAGCCTTATCAGAGTCTAAGGTAAGTTATTTGCTAATTTCCCTACCTCATCAAATTAATTGGACAGGCTGCAGACATTTTTGGTGAGCAAATATGAGTTGGTGATTCAGGTTTTGTTTTTCACGTCTGTGTATGATCTCATTAAAATTATTAATGTACCTTTGTTCTTTAGGTAGATTCTCCTTTGTGTAGGCCTCTCTCAGTATCCTGTGGGTAAGAAGAGACTTTTGCAAACCAGGTATCAGAGTTAGGTCCATTGTATACCCAGGGCTTTGTACAGATGAAAAATCAGTCAGACAGAAAATGTAACTGTGCCTCTCAAATTCATCCAAGCAAAGGGGAAACAGAAATGCAGAAAACAGATATGTTGTAGAACCGCAGCCTACAGTTTCAACTAATCTAGCTACCTCTGCCATTGTTCAACCACCTCCTGTGTCCCCAAGCGAGCTTTCCTGCACATTTCTCTGCTATCATTTGTGTTCATTTGATATCCCGGAGAACCAGCTCAAAATGCAAAACTGGGATAGACCTAACTAAAATCATATAAATACTGAATATTTTTCTGCCAGTCTAACACACTGAACCAGCTCATTTTGGGGCCAGATGGACCCAATTGCTGGTTCACAGAAAGAGTGGGGTATCATGTCACAGCACAGCAGGGCAGGACAGCAGGACCCACTTGGATTGCTTTAAACATGGATCCATGTCCTGGCTGGGAAGGTGGAAAAGGCAACTGGGTGGATCTAACAGATCCTGCTACCAAAAGGGTCCTCGCTCCCCCTGTCCATCAATCTTCACTGCGCGCTTCTGCACAGCATTCTTCACACCCTTCGTGAAGACGACTCAACTTACCAACCCTGCAGAAATTTTACTCCCATTTTTACCTATTCAGTTTTATTCTGGATCAGCGAATCAAACTGGCTTTTTGCACCAGAACCAGTGCAAGGAGCGAGGGAGCACACAGCCAGAAGCTGGGGGATCCGATCTGCCCTTTCAGGGACAAGGATGTATTAGATCAGCAGAGCCATCCTCAGCCTCGCATGGGATGAACTGCAGCTCTCACAGCTTCATTGCTTCACAGAAAAGTAACTCGGTTTGCAAATGCTTTTTTTTCTCCTTGTCTTTATTTGTGTGTTTACGAAGCTAACGCATCACATTTGTACAGCACATGTATAATAGACTAAGACAGAATGTGAACATACATTAAGAAAGTGCTTGATTTATCAGTATTAAATTTAAAAGATATTAGATTAAATACAACTTTTATTGTTGAGTAAACAAAAATTAATATTAAACCCTGTCTGTGCTAGAGCAGGAGTGAGCAATATGTGATCTCTTAACTTGTGGGTACACATCTTCAAAATGCAAAGCCAAGGCCAGAAGGAAAGTTAAAGTGTGCCGAATTCAAACCCCTTGAGGAAGCTGAACAGCCACCAATGTTCGGCCAGGAGGATGCTGGAGGACCTGTGAAGGCTTGTTCTCAGAAGTGGCTTCACAAAGAGATGCTAACACCACCAGCAAACAGCTGGCTCAGGAAGACCACTTCCATTTTCCAGGTATCTTCTTCAGTTAAAGCTGAATTCTCAGGAAAAAGAAAACAAACAAACAAAAAAACAAACAAAAAAACCCCCTTATGAAGTATTTAAGTAGACTTTTTTATTAGAGAAAGGAATTCTTAGAATAACCAGTCAGGACACTCCCAGAGGTTCTCCTCCTGTGTTTGCTACTGTAGTTCCTACATGAGTGTTAGTGGCTCTGTACAACACCCTCCTTGGGGATCGTTCCTGTTTTAATGGGCAGGAGATAAGCTGTGGATTCAGATAGTCAAGCCCAAAGAGACAATCTTCAGCAGGGTGGACAATAGGCTCTTCAACTTCCCTCTTCTTCACTAAGGAATAAGATAAAAGCATGCCTCAACCCTGACTCTGAGGTGGATTGCTTTTCCCTCCTCCAGATTCAGGATTGCCTGATTTGTGCATGCCTAATAAACATACTCTGATTTGTCTTGCTATTATGAAAAATTAGGACTACCGGATTCACCAACATCCAAATCCCAGGATGAGTCAGATACGAGAAAAAATTCCCAAATCTTTGCTTTCTCCTGTTGCTTCTGGTTTTCACTTGGTCTTGCAAAAAAAATGGGGATTGACTATACTTGTACTATGTAGCTTATGGTCAAAATGGCATCCAGGCAGTTCTTCTCTGCCCCATGCTGGTGGGCTCTCTCAGGCTGACATCCTAAAGCAGCAGCATGCTCATAAGAATCTTGCACCACCACATTTAAGTCCAACATCTGGCCCCAGTCAGCCTCGGACATAAGCCTAAACACTTACCACTCTTCATCTCATTTTCCTTTTATTGCTTTATCTTTCCACTGTGACAGGAGTTTTATCTTTTTAAATATAAACATCCTCTGTCTTTAAATACCAACAGCCTCATCTGGCCTATCTATAATTAAGCTGTCGTTAGAGTAGCTAACTTTCATTTCACAAATGAGTATCATAGCTCAACAAGTACAAAAATCCCACAAATTAATGTGTCGCTCTTTGCATTGATTTTATTTATTCCTGTTGTCTGGCCTTAAATGGGATTACGACTTGAAAGGTCAGGGTATCCTGAAGATGAAATTTTTGCTTGTTCAGTACTGGAAGGGTTAGAAAATTGTACCCACGTAGTCTGAAAAAGTAAATTATTACTTTACTTCAAGAATCTCTGTTCATAGATTCCTTAAGTCCACATTACCTAATGATTTATCCTCAGTCATACAGCTAATATGTGAATGGAAACATGACATTTGGTCACCGTTTGTAAAACTGTTACAGATAAGTCTAATCAAATCAAATCTTTTCAACAATTCTAACTGCAGGAATCTAAGGTACATCACAGCTATTGATGCAGACAAACAGCTTTCCAAAGAGGAAATCTCATGTTCAGTACAGCCAAGTATGATGAATTTCCCTCCTTTTTCTCTAGCAAAATCACTGGAGTTGTTTGCACTCTACATTTCCAAAGCATCTTCCCAATCGATGGTGCATTCTCATGAAGCACAGAGTTCTCCAAAAGTCTCTGGACTTTTACTTTGCAGAAAGATGAGAAAAGCCATCTGTCGTTTATTTTCTTTTTTGGATATGACTGATACAAAGGAACCTGGGCTGTACTGCCTTCCAGGTCAAGAAGGTACATCTCCATTCAGTCATGGTGAAACGGGACATTGGTGTGGATTTTTATTTTCCTGAAATAAAAACTGCAGACAAGATAATCACAATTATTAATGAGCTTCAGATATATTAAACAAACAAACAAAATATCAGATACATTAATTTCTAAAATGATCGTAAGTAAAGAAACACGATAAAGGGCACCAGTGATCTGGTGAACTGTCCCATGCCTTGCCCTTCTCTAGAAGATCCCGTCTCTAAGATGACACACAAATATATAGTCCAAGATATTTTTTTTCCTTTGTATTGTAAAAAACCCCATATTATTGAATGTCTTTAGTCGCTGAGAAGACAAACTGTACTTCTAGGCTGATGCTCATCTGGGTGCATGTGCAAGTCCAGGGATCCTCGGACTCGCTGGGGTCGGGACATTCCTCCAGCCTGGCTGATGGCACCAACACTTAAAAGCACAATAAGGAAAATGGGCAGTGAGGGCAGAGGGAGAGGCAAGCCACAAGGCCAAGTTTCACCTAAATCAGCATGATAATCACATTTCTTCGCAGAACATTGTCCTTAACAGAGGTTGTTCTTAGCCTGATCCTTAATAAAGGGGATAATAGCTCATGAGAACAACAGTCACAGGAGATATTTCTAGTCAGCTTTTGTTCTTGTACTTGGCCAGTTTATGTGCAGCCTAAGGGTATAAATAGAGAGACTATAGAGGGGATTAACAGACTTTCTTTCCAGCAGGGCTCATGTGCCAAAGCGATGACTCTATTAGCATTGTTTCCCCTGAAAGGTTTTTTTCACTCAGAAACCAGCACAAAGGCACCAAACTCTTTCCTGAGGCCCCATTTTCTTCTCTGAAGAGGAGCAAGGCTTCAATTGCGGATCCAAATACTTTGGAGCTTATACTTCCATCTGGGACAACCCAACCAGATTTTTCCACTTCCCATTTGAGACCATCATCAGGGAGAAGGTTTCTGTGGGGATTTTACACCCCTACAAGCTCCACATCAGCAGAGTCACTTTTTAACTGCAGTATTTTAACACTGAAAATTATTTGGTGAACAGGATGTTAGTGATGACTGCGGCTTTTCACTCACCTGTGCTAAGGAGACAGCATATAAAACATCTCCTGTGTCCTGTCACCCCAACAGAATGTGACAGAGGATGGGGAAAACAGGGATTTAAAGGCTATGCCTCACTTCCCCAAGTTTTAGGGCTCTGGAGCATAGACATCTATATCTGAGCAAGCCACCCTAGGATCCCTTTGTAATTAATAAAGAAATCTTGGCACTTTTCAGGTGTGATCCTTCTAATCCATTTTGATTGACATTGGGATGTAGTGAATCACCTGGAGGTAAATGGGAACTGGCTCAGTTGTCTACAGGTGACCAGGCAAGGTTGTATTTCTGCTTCTGTTCTCTATCACACATGGACAATTTGATTTACTAAGTCCCCAGCTTTTCAGTTTTCTTTTCTCTTTTTTTTTTTTTTTTAATACAATCTCATCTTTGCAAAGCTTTTTAAAAAAAGAAGTATTCCCTTTTTAGGGATAGATCTTACACAAACACAAACGTTATGGAGAACACAGAGAGGCACAGCAGAAAGTGCAGTGACTTCCTGTGGAGTGAACAGCTGGAAAAAGACAACATGACCACATCCATCACTGGAGGAGTAGCAGGACCTTGGTCTGCACTAGGCACTTCATAGGATCCACCAAAATATCTGCACATGTGATTAACTATGATCACAAGTTTAAACACCTCTTCAGACCAGCCTTAGGTCCCCAGCATGCCGAAGGATGGAGGAGGCCTTGCAGTCTATGGCTAACAGCGTTCCCACAGATGCATCATTAAGCAATTTGAAAAACTGCTCATTTCGATTTTGACCATCCATGTGGTGGGCAAGGTCTCTCCGGTGTGCCATAATCAGCTGTATGATCCCATCCGATATGTGCAATGTTCAATTTAAGCAACTAGAAACAACAGTCTGCATGACAGGGTAATCATTCATCCCGGGTGCCTTGTGCAATGCCAGGATGAAGGCTGAGAGCCATCTGAACAGCCAAGTGTGAATTACTGCACCATAACTCAAAGTCAGTGGTATCTTTTATTAATCATTTATAGAGCTGCGTATTATTAATATATGCAGAAGCAGCTGTCTCTCTCTCTGGTGGAATTTGCTTTTGTGAGTGATTTGGGGGAGACCAAGCAGATGAAGAAGCAGAGCCTTCCTGAACAACGAGGAGGAGACCTGTAGAAGTAGGTCATGAAACCTCTCAGTAGGCAGATAGGTCCTTCCCTCATTAGGCTATTTTTAAGTACACAGGACCAGATCCTTAGCTGGTATAAAGGAGTTTGGTCCCATTGACTCAGTTGCAGCCAGATATATTTACACTGCATGAAAATCTGGCCCATATAAAGAAGTAACCCCCCAACACACCCCGATTACAAGCCCAAAAAAGATACATTTGGTGTGCAGCAACACCAAGCAGGACATGCAACACATTGCAATAACAGTAAAACTTGAATGTTCCTCAAGACATGGTGCCAAAGTGCTTTTATTGCTTCATGATGAATACATTACAGAGATGAAGCTGTCTCTATGTATTTATAAAACAGATATTGCCTTCTTATTCACTGATCCGTGTCCTTTGCTTACCAACACATTAGAGCTGCCCTCTAGGACTTCTTCCACTTGAGTACTGAATCTCTGAACCACTCTGGAAGATTAAAAAGCACTCTTGGTTTTACAGAAATCGTCTACTCCTATTTAAACACATAATTAATTTCATGGCAGGCATTTCCCAGCATTTTTTTCTTTTCAATCTATTTACGGGCCTGCTGTCTGCAGCACTTTCCACTACAGCAAGACCAGCTTGTTTAATCTGCTAACATTTGTACATCAATTGCTCCATGAAAAGACAACTGTCAGGAATGAATTATCAATCTCTTAGCTACTTTTAAAACTGAGTGAAAAAGAAAAGAAACCTTTTTTTTTCAAATTTATTTTTAATAGAGCTGAATGGGAAATACTTTCCCTCCCCAGAGAGTTTCTAAGAGTCCAAACTGTTCTATATTCCATAACCCACGGCAAACCCATGACCTTGGGAAGTTTTCCACAAACAGATTTAAAAGCCTGGAAAAGGCTGGAATAAAGCATTTCACCTGGGATTTAGGGAAAGCAGATTGGGGTCCTTATATCAATGTGCAATTATCTAAAATGACAGCATAAAATTATTTCATTAGAAGAAATTCAGAAAGTCCTTCCCAGCTAACTCTTATCCCAGCTACCATCCAGTATTTGGGCGCACTCCTGCCAAGTTTGAAGCCAGGGAGGTGTGATTTGAATCAAGGCCTTCAGCATCCCAGGATGGGCCCCGGATAGTCACCCGCTGCGGGAGGAAGAGAAGAAATGTTCCTCTTTGATCGATCTTCTTTTCCCTCCTCCTTTTTCCTCCCATCTTGGACTAAAACACCATGCTTTAGCTAGGAACCTTTCTGCAAGGATTTGTATGCATTAGTAGAAAAACAAAAATAAATTATTTCGCATTAACCGATTCAATTTAGATTAATCAGCTTAGTGATAACAAAAAACAGTGAAAGATATTCACTCCATAGAAAGTGTGTTGATGAGCAAATATATATATGTATATGATCATATTGATCTATAGATCTCACAGTGTGAAAATTAACATAATTCTACAAAGCACTAAGACTGAAGTATTGCTGCAAAAATACATCTAAGTCCATAACATAGAGTAGGTAACACCAGAAGCCTAACTTTTCATAGCTTTGTTATGCAATTTGACTGAAATAAAAAAATCCAGAATTTATGTGACCCTTTCCCACTAGTGACATTAACATATGCTTTGTGACCATTTATAGCCAGAAAGCTGATATTGGCTAGGACTAAAAATTTTAGTTGTCAAACAGAGTTGATTTTAAGATTGTTTTCATTTTTCTTTTCAGCTGATTTTCAGTGTATCTCTCAAGTGTGTTTGGCTTTTATCCTTGCTGGGACGCTTGATGAAAACCTGATCAGTGCTTTATATGTTTTTTATAACTTGCAGAAGAGTAGAAAAAGTTCCATCACTTTTGTGTCAATCAGTAAAAAAAATACATAGATACTAGGTTTTTAAGAGACACAGTCGTAAATGTAAGTGTTAGAGGAATTTTTAGGTAAGACATCTGAATGCTTTTGGAACTGGATCTTAGGTATGTACCAAATGTGACTGAACAAATTTTCAGGATTGTAAATTAGAAAAAAGCACAATACACAACGAATCTTGCAATTTTTAAAAAACACTTGGATATTTACTTCAGTTACAAAGGTATGCAATATTTTCTGATATATAGTTTACATTTGTTACTGATGTTTTAGCTTAGAAATAAAATGAGATGTATGATACTGCATGAAATAAAGTACTGATTCGCATTGCTTTTTAAAGCCTGGATTTATTTTAAGACTACTTTCTTTATTGTAAAACCAGACTACTTTTAGTAATACTAGCAGAAGTATTCTCACTGCTTTGGGAAGCCCCAGGGCGAAGTGTGGTCCCACCACAGGGAACAGCAGTATGGGTGCATGCAGAAGGAGTGAGCTGCCAGCTCCCACTTCAACTTGCATTTTTAAATGAGGAAAAGCAGAAGGGGAGTGCTCCAGCAGCCGGATTTTCTCTCCATGAGATATGGCCATCCAAAGTCAAGCTTTCATTTTAATACTTTTTTTCTTTTTTTCTTTTTTTTCTTTCTTTTTCTTTCTCTTTTTTTTTTTTTCAAACTTAAGGTCCCACCCTGCAAAGTCTTTATCACCAGCTTATGTCCAGTATGGGCTCATATGAGGGATCAGCACCACAAGACCCAGCGCTGGAAGTCACCCTACAGCCACTGCCCCTCCCCACCCCCACCCTGAGCAAGAAACCCACCAGGACCCCCATTCCCGCTGGCAGATGGTGGGATGTCATCCAGCACCACCGCTGACATCCAGCCCTTGGGTTTCCCTCCCTCTGCTCACTGTATCTACAACACCCCTGGGCTGTTTCTGAAGGCTTGTTCCAGTCCCGAGGGCCATCTGTGGGCCGGTTTTCTAACCACACACTGCACTGCTAACAGTACCAGCTCTCTGGGAAGTTGTCCTGGATACAACTGACTGGGAACTTTTCAACAGCATCTATTTTTCTTCAGGAAAAAATACCAGTTCATCAAAAGGGAAACCTTAAGCAGAAATCTGTCAGTTGGAGCAGAGTGGAAGAAATTGGAAAAAGAAAAAAAAACCAACCAACTCTTTTTCCTCTTGAGAAGGTGGGATTTCTGCTGAAGCCCCAAGAGACAGACAGCCCCAGCCCTGCACACAACACCCTCATCTGCAACAGCCGTCAGCTCCACAGCGTGCAACTTCATCTGCAGGAGGCAGCCTGAGGTTGAGTCCTCAAACCAGAATCCAAATTAAGGTTGTGGGGTTTTTTTCCTGCAGCTGGAAAAGTAGTCAACACTGCTGCTTGATTAGTCCTCTGCTGTGTTAATGAGCTAAGCCATTCCCAAAGGAGCTGGAGAGAAGGAGAGTGGGTCAGAGGACCGGGGCGCTCCCGGGACCGAAACCTCTCGGGTGCAAAGGCAGCCCCGTGCTGCCAGCCCGGCTCTGGCTCTCCTGCAACGCCTGGCCTGAAGCCTTTGCTGAGCCGTGCAATGTCCCCACCACCTCACCCAGCCTGTGCTAGGGTTTAATATGCTGGCAAAACCAAAAATAGGAATAAAGAGTGGATAACCCCACTTTATTTCCAGATCTGGTGCACGGGTGGCTGAGAGCACGTGCACTTGCCGCAGGCTGTCCTGGGGTGGAGGCAGCTTCTCCTCTGCCCTTGGGTCTGACCCAGCTTACCAGGAGGAATTTTTGGGGTTGAGTTGTGGAAAAGTCCCCTACAACATCCAAGTTACCACTTGCACATGTGTCTTTCGTCTGTGCAGTAATGAATACGAAGATTTTAAAGGGACTTACTCTAAGCTGTGTGACTCAGAGACGGGCGCCACCGTCTTTTCCAAACTCAAACCCAGGAGCTGATGAGAGACTTGGTTGCTCTTTCACACCTTTGTGATCTATTTCTTCAGAAACATCTCTCTAGGACTAGTAAATGGCAATTTAATGGGCTGTTTCCTCCAATATCCACCTTTTACTGGCTAAATGCAATGCAATTTACCTGTCTGATGGATTAGGAGAGCAATGCCTCCTTGTGTAAGGTAAAGCCATAAGTCACATACCACTCTGCTTTGCATCTATAGGTGCAGTATGGAGTTGCACTGCTCTTTCAAAAGACAGGGTAAGCAGGAGCAAGGCAGCAACTGAATTACTGAATTATTTTTTCTATACTCATTTACCTATCGTGCTTCTGATTATAGGTGCTTCCTTTTTAGTGAATTTAGTGCCCCCCAGCTCTCAATCCTTCCTCGACTTTAGCTCAAGTGAAAGGCAGCTTTAATAAAGTTCAGAATTGCCTATACGTCAGAGGCAAACCTGCCATCAACCATCATCAACACGTTCCCAAAACATGACAGTGGGTCTTCCCCAGGGGTATGGGAGGAAACCTCCCCCCCAACGCCGGAGACCACGCCGCTGCTGTTAATAGTGAGGAGGCACGGCCGTCTGCGATCACGCTTCAGCAATCCAGCCCCATCGTCCAACAAGCTACAAGTCTCAGAGCTGCCCGTACGGGCATTCACAAAGGCAATAATGAAGTTATTTAAGCAGCTTATTTCTGCCCTCTGGGATAGAGGCCGTTACGATGTGATCTAATATAGGGTCTATTTCTACAATGCAGTGTATGTTGAAAATGGGCTGCAAAATAATGCTGTTAGTGAAGGTACTAAAGATAAACAGTTATTAGCAACAGTCTTTCAGCTGACTACTAAACTGTATGGAGTGGAATAAAGATGAGGGCATTTCACAACTGAGGCAGCACATGTTACATTATAAATTTCAATATGCTGCCATGCTACATGAGTTACGTTCAATTATTTTTCCTATATTCGAACTTATCAGCTGTTCCCTCTTTCTTTAAACAGGACATTCTCCCATGCAAAATCATTAAAAGCCTATTAACATGAAAAGGCAACCACTTTGAATGTTCATAAAATACAAATACAGATTGTTACACTTGTCTTCCTTCTTTTGTTTTGGCCAGACACATTTCTAGAGATTGGCTGGTATGGCAGGAGTGGTAAATAGCCATCCCTCCTCACTTGTAGCAATGCAGGACCGTTTTCTAATGCCATTATAAAAATAATTTGCCAGATATCTTTATAAATTAACCTTTGCATCCATATTCTAAAGAGTGGTTTAGGAATCTTTCAAGTTGGGAAAATCTCACAAGATACAAAGATGATTACACCATGTTTTCTATCATTTTCCTACTGAAGACCCCTTGAGAAAATTTTGCTCAGTCTAAAAGCAAGTGAGTTTTATTCTAGAAAAGAATACATATGCAAGACATCAGGTCAATAGATGTGAGCCAGAGGTTAGGATGGAAAAGGAATTCTTAATTATAGCTTTAAAAAAAAAAAGCTTTAAAAAAAATAAAATATACAAACTAAATTTCGGAAGTTGACCTGAAAAATTATTGCAATTGTTGCATGATGCTATTACTTTTACACTTGACTTTGCAAATGGTCTTTCATTTCTTCACATACATTAAAATTGAAAAAAAAAACTGGCAACCTGACATTTGGGGCCTAAATAAGCATTCCTAGACTCAGTCATCAGCAAGCTCATCCTATGTGCTTTAGGTTACACAAACCTACTTTTTTTGTCTGGGTGTTAGGAAGGCAATTCCTTTACAGAATCTTCTATTCTACTATTATTTTTGTCCACACACCTACTCAATTTTCACATAAGAATCTCAAATCCACCCAACCCCCATAAACTGAGATCTGTAGGACTGCTTAGATTCCTTAGATAAACTCACCTAAAAGTCAGGTGAGCATGTACAAAGGCCTGGAGAACACAAAGAGGGGCAGCCACAAAGGGCTATTAGATAAAGCATCCCAGCATCTACTTTACAGTTGCTGTCTCTTCCCAAATCCCCTCTAAGGAGTGTACAAACCTTTTCAAGTGACATTAATTGGGTCAGAAAAATTAGAAAAGAAATAGAAATATAGCAAAATAATATAATAAAGGGAATTTAAAAAATAATGAAACGAAACGAGTCTGCAGAGTGTGTCCCATCCAGCTCCAGCTGCTTCTCTTTGAACTTGGGGGGTGCCCCAGTTTTTGCAGGGAGCTCACCTGCAGCCTCAGCCTTCCTGGAGTCAGGCTGATGTAGCTGGGGGAATCGCTGCAGCCAAGCCTTTTGATATTAAAAGTAAAAACTCTCTGCAGGAGGAAAAAAAGGAGTCCCTTACACATCTACAATCTGTTCTTTTTTGGGAGGAGGTTGTTGATATCTTGTTTGAAGTGATAAGCACCGTAAAGCTCTGTGTCTAGGGCTCAACACTACATACTTAAGATAAAAATAATTTTTAAAAGCTAGTCAGAGAAGGCTGTGTAACATCAGCTAGGAAGTGCACAATCTAGTTCTGGTAGGTTTTTTCTTCACATGAACGCTTACAAATTTGAGTTTGCTTTGAAAACTAAATGATACTTCAAAACACAAGAGATTTAAGAATAAAATTCCCATTAGCTGCTGTTAACAAGAATGATCAGTGTAAATCCTTTCATATTAAGACAAGAATAAACTCCTGGAATTCAAAGACTCTCTAAAGAAGAAAGAGAAGTTACAAAGAAAAGCCCCAGAGACTCAGACGTCCCAGCACAAACCACAACAGGCTGGGAGTGGGGATCTGCTGCTGACCTCCAGGGCTCAGTCCCTGTGAGCGGGTCACCTGCCTTGGTCCTTCTCGTTTCCCAAATGACCGTGTGTCTCCCTGCAGGCAGCCGGAGTGCCCAGCCCAGGCACGAGAGAGGCATTTTTACCTTTTCTGGGGCTTGCTGGGTTACACACGCAGATGCGCAGTGAGCGAACCACCGAGCAAAAGGCAAAAAGATGTGGCTCTCCCCATCCCCGCTGCTGCTGAAGCCGTGCAGCAAAAATATGAAAAATTCATAGAATGAAGTACACTGACATGAAATTGAATTTACTGAGAAAGTACAGCGCTATCATTGACTGCTTAGGGAACTCGTTTGAATGAGTCCTCAGAGATTGTTGCGATGGTTGTTTCCTATGAAATACAGAGGCACGAGGTGGCATGTTTTTAGACTTAGTCCCGTGATATCTCCCCATCACTCCGAGTTACCAAACACCAACTGAACGGTGGTAACTGATCATGTGTTTCTGCGGCCAGTCTACTGCAAATGTGTGAGAAACCACGTTCGCTCTGACCCACTTTCATCACTCTGCGAGATACCGCTTTCGACGCTGACTACAGGGTACGTACACGCGCTAGGTTGACTCTCGCAGCTCAGATGATGCAGGATAACAGCTCGACTCAGGCAGGTAACTCCCCGATGGGGCTGAAGCCTCAGACACCTCAGCCTTGCCTTTCCCTGGGAAGCACCTTCGCTGCCTCTTCTTGCGCATCCCCTCTCCTGTCCAGGGAACTGCACATCCCGCAGGAGCAGCCAGGCATCTTCCCACGTGCTGGCACAGGCTCTCAGTATGCGAGAGGCAATTAAGGGAAATGAACTTTTCCTTTAGTAGTGAAAGCAGCGTAGGGGAGGTCTACTGTATCCCAGCTGTGCGTTATAACCCTGTAGCATGAAAGGGGGTGCTCCTAGCTGTAAAAGAGCGAGCGAGTCCAAACTTTGTTCTTGGAAAGCAAGCAGCGCCAACAGAGCAAGAGATTCTTAATCAGTCCATCAGGTATCAAATTGCTCTGCCAAATAAAAGCAGCTTACTGTATAGTATTGAAACATTGGCACAGAAGCAGTAGCCTAGACCTCTGCCAGCCCAGGCAAGTGGCCCAGCCAGCGGGTACAGTCAGCCTGCTCTGGGCTGTACGTGCTCCTTTGGGATCAATGCATATTTTAAATCAAGGGACTAGACTAGTTGCAGCTGGGAAAGCTGCATCACGCAATGCCTTATCACCTACCTGCTTACTTGTAGAAGACAGATATATAAAATATATTTTAAACTATCTATCTCAAGCAGAAAAAAGCCAAACAACCCCAAACCCTAAGCTGGGTGTCTTGCAACTAAAAGCAGCACCCAGTCATCACTCCCTTGAGCTGCAATCAGCCAGTTCAGTCGCCATCCCAACAGAGCACTATTCCTGGTTTTTGTCATGTTAGGTTTTTCCCTGCATGGCAAGTCACATCAGCTCAACAGACCCCAAGGCAAACACGAGCGGTAAGCACAAGGTGGAGGTGGGAATGGCAGGCTGTGGAGTACTCCTCCGTTTAGTGAAAGCAACAAGCTGCTAGAAAAGTTCAAGACATGTCATGTAATTTTAGCCTATTTCCATTTATGGCTTTCAAACTTTGATGACTTTGGTGTTGTGTTAGTCTCTAACTGATCCAAGAAGGTACTAGATGGTCTTCTCAGCCATAGGAAGGGATTGAGCAGAGATGTAACTACTAAAGGATGAAGTTCAAAAGAGCACAGGAGGACAACTTTTACAGACATTGATCCCTCTCTGAAATTATTTGCAAAAGCTTCTCTTCTGAACAGCACATAGCTGGTTCTGGAGTCAAGGTAGGATCTATTTCCTGACTGGAGAAGAAATTACTAGTTACGGATTCAGGGTGGCCACATGGCCCTGGTGCTGGCAGATCTGGACCCAGGAGCACAGGAGCTGCAGCCATGGTCCACCCCACCCTGTCCATCCCACCCGGACAGCTGACAGCCGGTTGGCATTAGACATGATGAGATTCCCTGCGTTAAGCAGGAGTGGCATAATGAATGTGCCACATTAGGACTCCTCCTAAACCCCAACTGCTGTAAGCTGTTGAAAGCATGCTAGCATACCTGTTAGCAGTAACCAGGGGCAGATTTACAGCAAGAGGCTGGGAGGACAGTAGCCCTCTCATTACCACCACCCGCCGGGACACCCAGCCTGGCTCACAGATGGATGAACCAGCATGCAGCCTCCCCCAGCATGCACAGCTGCACCCAGCTTTACCAGCAACGCTTATAATGTAGGAAAGTCTTTTTACAAAGCACAATCTCTTCAAATGTTATTCATTGTCTGGCTCCGTGGATGTTTGTGTATTATGTGGAAAAGTATCTCCCCTTCCTCTGCTTTGGAATATTCTCTGACTTTCTGTGACTACCCCTATTTTCATGGGTAAGAAACAGGCACACCAGCTGCCCGTGCCCTACCTTCCCTATACTAATGGTTTTCAGCCTTTATACCCCAAAAGGCAAAAGAGACACAGGGCAGAGAGCCCAAGTGTGCAGCCAGCCAGCGGGGAGAGGCAGGTAGCAGCAGCTTAATTTGATTACGTTGACACGGACCTCTAAAGGTCTTTCAGCGAATCACAAGGGGTGTGTGGATGAGTCCTTCTAGACTATTTATTATTTTGTCTCCTTTTTTATGTGTCCTTTTTATTTCTCTCATCTCTAAGGGAAAAAACTCCAACCTTATCAATCTCCCTTGATATGAGAGTTTTTCTCTGCTCCAATCATGTTTGTCACCCTTCTTTGAACCCTTTTTAATTCTCTTGTTATTACTTTGAACAAAGATGGATGGAACAGCAGAAGCAGTTCTCCAGCCGCAGAAGTCTCTTGCGAACTACAGAAAAACAGGTCAAGGCTAGACTGAACTCTGGAGCAGCTCTAGTGAGGTCAGTGGAGTTACCTCAGGAATGAGCGTACTCCTCTTCAGTTAAGCTTCTTGCCAAATTCATTTTCCTTAGTATTGCTTAGTCTGTGAAAAGCAACTGTTGCTGACAACAGGTTATCCATAGTGCATGCAGCTGAAGTCACGTCAAACATATTTTAGCTGGAAATGTGGATACACACAAGCCGTGCTGAGCATTTTAGCACAAGCGTGTTAAACCTGTCTGTACAGCATTGCAACACCTGACCAGAGAAATGATCTAACTCCTGTTCAGATCTCTGCCAAAAGGAAGGGACAAGAAACCAAATTAATTAGGGGCCTGCCTTTTGTTCCCATGGCTTGTGTCATCTAGTGCTGTCTAACAGGGTTTAGGTCTTCTCATTCTCCATACAGAGACATTTCCTTGTTTTTATTTTTACTAAATCCTTCATTTTGATGCATCAATCAGTACCATAAATTAATAATACACCGCTCAGGATATGCTGCTTTTCACTTCCATTTTTTCAAATTGCCTTATTTTGGCATTATGCTCAAGAATAAATAGAAGACCTTGATTTTCTATAACATTTATTATTTTGTGCATCTTCCACTCCATATTGGCTCTATTCATACATTTACTTTTTTATCTACTTTCTGAATCGAGCAGCTGTGGTCCCTCCATCTCTCTTTATACAGAAATATTTTCAGGGTTTTGGATGATGCCTGTTGGTGTGGCAAGACTCTGCTTTGTCCAACTACTCTGTAACATAAAGGAAACCTCATGCAATAAAACCATCCCATTAGGTATAATAGTGAGTTACCTTTGTATATGTTCTTGGCTTTTAGTAACTTTCAATAAGGCATACAAATTTGGACCAGTATCTTGAGTGGTGCCATCCTTCCTACCACCCTATAGCCCTTGCAATGCTTGATCTAATCCCATGCCAGCTGACAGTAGCTCTTCCAGCCCTTCTCAGCTCCTGGGGCCCTTTTCTTCCATCGGTTTAATAGAACTGTAGAAAAAAAGTAAGATGGAGGCACGATCAGATGAAGTGAACTGAGCTGAGACACTTCACAGGGCAGTGCTGGAATAACTCCTCACTGGTCTATCTAACAGTAACACCTTCATGCCCCAGGCCTGCAAGATCTTCCCTCAGGCAGATGTTTTCGACTTGGCAGTGACTACAATTACTTCCTATATTAAGGATGCATGGTGCAATACGGTGATTTGTATTCTGATGATGTCTGTAGAGTCAGTATTAAAAGAGAAGTAACCAGCAAAAGCCAAAACAGATGTCTAGTGATATGTGTGTTAGTGCTGAGAAACCTCAGAAAGGTTTCCACAATCTTAAGTTTCTTCATCAAGAACCAAACCAAAAGGCTGACAGTAGCCCAGTTTCATGAAAGTGATCCAGGTTTTATGAACCCCTGCAGACAGCCAATTCTCCAGCTGTAGCCACAGCCACCACGCAAGCGCCGGCCCCCTCTCCTACCTGCACCAGAGCACCCACGTCCTTCACCACCGTGGGGCTGGGCTGAGCTAGGCTTGAGAGCTCACCTCCATCTCTACCGAGGCAGAGAGCAAAGGGCTGCGCGGACACAACCTCTGCTGAATAACAGCGTGTCACAGATCTCTGTAAGATTTGCAGTCATAGCCAGCCAAAGGGATATTCATGAATTCTCACTTTAAATTCTATTCCATTTCAAAAATGCTGTCCCCTTGAGATTTTTTTTTCAGTACTTGCAAACCTTCCAGGTTTTTTAACATATAAATAGGAACATTTAGTAAGAAAACAGGGACATGATTCTAACTCTATCGAAATACATCTGATAGAAAGAGCTTTTAGGAAAAAAAGAATTGAAAAGATTCACTGCTTTTAAAGAATGGTTAAAACTCATCTTTCATTACAGCAAGACCTAGGAGGAATGCCTTTGATCCCTCAATATTATCGGAGCAAAGGCAGTTAATACCTACTTCTAGAGTAGCAGCATTAGCTTTTGTACAGAATTCTTTAAATGAATTCTAGGGCCATTAAAGTCAATTGTAAAACACCACTGCATTTACCTAACCAGAATTTCCCCAGTAGATCAGTCCACAAAAGGCTTTAGATGTTGCAATACAGAATGTTGCAATTCTGAACTTCTGGCACTTTTGGCTGGCTTCATCCCACTAACTTTGGGAACCTTAGCCAGGAAGAAAAATCTTGCTAGGGTCCTCTGAAGTCAATGGAGAACTCCAGGCAATAATTTAGGCTAACTGTTACATGGGATGAATCCAAGATCTTGGCACCCACAGAAACAACCAGCCCAGGTTACGTACCTAGGCTCAGTGCTGAATATATGAAGACATCCACATGCCTCTGAATGGGATCTAGGTGTCCTGGTTTCAGCAGGGATAGAGTTAATTTTCTTCCAAGCAGCTGGTATAGTGCTGTATTTTGGATTTAGGATGAGAATAATGTTAATAACATACTGATGTTTTAGTTATTGCCAAGCAGCCGAGGACTTTTCAGCTTCTCATACTGGCCTGCCAACAAGAAGGTGGGGGATGCCAAGAAGCTGGGAGGGGATACAGCCAGGACAGATGACCCAAACTGGCCAAAGGGATATTCCATACCATATGATGTCATGTTCCATATGTGGAACTGGGGGTGAGCCAGGAGGCAGGGCAGCTGAATTGGTAGACCCTCTGGTGTTGACTAACCAAGTGGCCCAACCCTCTAGTGTTGACTAACCAAGTAGCCCAACTCTTGGGTATGTGGGCAACTACACGACATACTTCTACAACCAGCTTCTCTAGCCAGGCAGCAATATCTTGCCACAATGGAGCAACCCAGATGGGTTTGCCTCTGTGCTGCCAGTTGTTCCGCTTCCACTGCTGTAACCACCCCCACAGGTCATTGGCCACCACCCATGATTCAGTACGGAGATAGAGCCCTGGCCTTTTATCTTGTTCACCAACACCTAAAGCCAGTTGGATGGCTTTCACCTCTGCAAATTGACTTGATTCACCTTGTCCTTTGGTAGCTTCTGCAACTCATCATGTAGGACTCCATACAGCAGCCTTCCACCTCCAATGTTGTCCCACAACGCAACAAGACCCATCAGTGAACAGGGCATATGGCTTCTCATTTTCTGGTAGTTTATACTACCGTGGGGCTTCTTCAGCATGGGTCACCTCCTCTTGTGGTGATATTCTGAAATCTTTGCCTTCTGGCCAGTCCATGATCACTTCCAGAATTCCTGGGCAATGGGGGTTTCCTATTCGGGCCCGCTGTGTGATCAGGGAGACCCCCTTACTCCATGCAGCATCAGTGGCATGATGTGTAGAGGGGACTTTCCCTTTGAACGTCCAGCCCAGCACCAGCAGCTCGGGGTCTTGTGGAGCATCAGCTTCAGGTGATGAGAAATTCTGCTGTTCATCACTTGGTTTTGTTTTTTATTATTATTATCCTTATGATCATTATGATTATTTTTGTTTTCTGTCCTATTAAACTGTCTGTATCTCAACCTACGTTTTACCTTTTTCTTTTTTTTTTCATTTTTTATTCTCTCCCCCGAGCCATTGGGTGGGAGGGAGGTGAGAGAACAGCTGTATGGTTGGTTTAGCTGCCGGCTGGGTTAAACCACAACATAGGAAAGCCACCAGAAGGAATGGGAAACCCTCTCACCTAGCTGTCACTAGGGAGCTGGGTGGTGAAAGCCTCTTCTCCCTCAGGCCCAGGAAGCTGCTTGATGCAACCTTCTCACTTTCTAGGAGCAGTGAGGACACTCGTCCACGCTCTTCTCTGCCCAAGGCAATTTTAACCTAGATATTGTTGTGGCCATCAGCATATAACTGGATGGCACTCTCCCAATTTCTCCTGGTAAATTGTTCCAGTTTTTATGAAAGAATTACATGTCTGTTGGGCTGGCAAGCCAGAAAATTACTCTCTAATCTAGGCACTTGGAGTAGGAGGGAAAAAGACTGCATTCTGGTTTCTGCTCTCATGATTATTCAGTTATTTGATATGAAACATTAATTGGAGAAGAAATCAAAACCTTGATCTGGTTGAAGAGATGATGATGTTTAGCAGGTATCTAAGAATACCTAGTTACTCTCAGCAGTGAGACAGTGTTGGTCATGTTCCCAAACTATCATTCAGAAATGTAGGTACCTAGAGAGTTAAGATCCTTCCAGGGTCATCTAGCAGCAGAGACAAGATTTTAAGTATTTAAATTATGGTCCAACATCCCCATATGCATGTAGGATGTGCTAGAGAGACTACTGCTTCCAGTTTTCTCTACAACATGAATCTTATGGGGAAGTCCAATGACTGCCAAGAAGGAGGACACCCTGGACTCATTTAGTCTTGTTCCCTCTCCCACATGTAGATGGAGGCATACGCATAGTCCACTGTCATTAATAAAGCAAAATTATATAAATAGCCATGTCATTTTTTAATGACACAAGAAATGAGTTGACCTGCTATCTGCATACCAGTCACCATGGAATATTGGCATAGCATGTTTGCCAAATAAGATAAATAAGTAGGGTTTTACATAGTGGTCTGACAAATAAAGCAATGAGCAGATCTGGTTTAAAAACATAAATACACTACTAGGAGACAAATATGTGCTACCTATGAGATTACTAAGGTAGTATGTTACACTGGAAAAAGGCTAGACAAAATAATAAGACAAACACCACTGATGAGAATAGCAAATCATGTATTTTAAGCAAGGAAGCAGCCCAAGGAAAAAGAAACATCAACATGAAACAATGAAGAAAAATTGGGCAGGATTTGAAAAAAACAAAACAAAACACAGAAAATAATAGAAAAAATGTAGAAAAGAAGAAGAGCCGCCATCAAGGTCATCAGCTGACAAAAGAAGTCTCTGAAAAGCATTTGCATGCATTTGCGCACTGGAAAAGAACAGTCTTCTATTCATTTACATGCACTGTTTTGTAGGGTTTTTCGTGATTGCAGAGCACTACAAAATGCTTTTGCACAATATATTTGTTCTTTTATAAAGCTCTCATAGAAACTACACACACACTCAATATGTATATAAACATATTTTATAATAAGATAACTCATTCCTGAACTTCACAGGGAAAATGAAAATGATCTGACTTTTAATAATGAAAAGGAGAATCAGAATCAGGTTAATGAGAACATTTGTCTGATTAACCTTCTCTACAGCCAATGACTTGTAATGGTCCATCAGTCATCCATGCCTAAGTAGTGTTGCCAAATGAATTCAATCCGTGCCCAAACATGCATTTATAGAAGCAATCATAGGCTGCTAAAGAAAACCTGGAATCGCAGCTTAGTCAAAGACCATCAGGAAAACCATACTTAGAGCATTCAAACACCTAAAGATGCGCTCTGTGTGTCCAAGAGGTTAGAGTTTACAGTCTCACCGGTATTATGTACCCAGGTGAGAATTGAATCATATGAGGGAAAAGGGTCACAAGCAATAAAAAATCCCCAGAGATTTTGACTTGTTAATGAAAATGGTTCTGCATAGTAGTGACTGAAAGATAATAGTGTTTAGCAATTGGCAAATGACATTCCTGTATGTAAAATTAGTTGTTGGTCTTAATCCAGTTACAGCAGTGAGAAGGGGTCTGTAATATTAACTCCTATTGTGCTCTGATGGAACACAGGCTGGAGTTTGAGAAGCCAAAATAAGGAGGTAAGGTGGACTTCATTCCCTCTGTTAATCTTGTGGTTGAATTGTCCCCATAGAACAGTATGGGGAAATGCCCTTTTCCACTGCCTTTCCAGTATCTGTTACAGAGATAAATACAAGTGTTCTTTTTCTGAAGACAGCAAGTAAATACCAGAAATGCTATTAACTCTTCTTTAAAAAATAAATAATAACAAAAAAAACCCCATAATGTGCAGGTGGAACCCAGGTGTTGGTCTGTAGTCCTTCATGTACTCACAGGAGTCATTTTGGGAAAAGATGTGTGAAACTATTTAGGATTTTTGTTGCCATGCTTGAGGCCATAAATCAGGCACTAGCTGCCAGAAGTTAAGAACTGTTCCTGTGGGTGGGTTGCTACATAATAAGTTCATAGGATTTGTTGAACCTTTCCTTCTTTGAAACATATGGTATTGGCCACTGTGCAAGAAATGGTAATGGACTCATCAGACTAGTGGTCTGTTAAAATACGGTAATTCTTCTGTTCCTCTGGTATTTAATAGAGCAAGGACAACAATTCATCACCAGTAATTTATTGGATAACTGTTGAATTTTTCTGTATGAACTGTCACAGAAAAAGATTCAAACTTTCAAATATGACTGTTATTCTAAATTAGTTGTGATTCCCTCTATAATAACCTCCCAGAGATCAGCGTGTTCATTAAGATCAGAAATTTGAGAGTGTGGACTAAATTAGTAGGCTCTATGTTGTTTCAGGCTTCAGACAGGCTCATATCTGCAAATAAATATCAAAGTACAAATTGAAAACACTGAATATTACAAATGAATACATGATGAAAAACTAACTTTTGAAACAAAGAACATAAATGATGCCTTTGTGCACACTTGTGATGCAAACTTGGAAAAGATCAAGTGCTTATAAAATCAAACTGTACTACGTTGAATTTCAAGTACCAGAAATTCAGCCCCAAGAGCTTTTTTTTTGCCAAATTCTGTCTTTTCCACCACCCTACTCAAAGAACAGACCCTGCCTCTCACCCTGCATCTCTGTGCTCTCTAAGGGCAGATTTTGGCCTTTGGTGTCAGGGATACAGCCACCTCACCCACAGCCCCACAGGTCCACCAGCCGTACGGAGGGAAGCATGTGGCCAGCAGCAACTTGGTTCTTCAACACCACTTTCTTAATTATGTTTTGCTAATTATGTTATTGACCTTCCTCTGAGGAAGTTCTTCTCTTGTGAGAACAGTATTAACTCAATTAATTTAAAAATGGAAGGTGTTTCTTCTTTTTTTTTTTTAATGGAGTAGAGAGCATTCTAAAAATGGTGTGGAAAGGAAGGGTACCAGAACAGAAATACCGCTGCTGCCTACATTTGACCATCTCAGACTAATGGAAATTATTCTCTTCTCATTACTGAAAGTATAGATTGTAAGCAGAAATGGGCAAACTGTCTCTTCACCACAATAATTGGGAAATAATATGTGCCTAATGTAGGTCATTGCTTCACTTAATCTAATCCACTACGAGCAGAATATTGTTCTTCTTTTGCAACACAAAAAGAAAGAAAAAATATTTGATTGATATAAATAACATGTAGGACAAATCACTAGGAGGTGGGTAAAGAATACATTCTGGTAAGCAAAAAGCAAAATCATAAGGAGGCAGGTCAGAAAAACATTTTGAGAGACAACTGGGTGAAGGAATCAAAAAGTAGTCAAACCTTTCTCAAACGTGCTGTGAGCCGGGAGCCTACCAGGTAATCAATAAGGCCCACAGGGCTTCCAGAAAGAGAAAAGCTGAGTAACCACGAAAGAGGATCTCAGGGAGATTCCCATCGCATGGGCTTTCCTGGTGAGAACAAATAGGAGCAGTTCAAATGTAGTAGAGGAAGATTTAGGACAGATCAATAAAATAGGGAGAAATGAATCAGCAAGACCGTAATGTATTTCCCCAGGATTGTAAAAGAAGTGATAACTGCAGTGCACAACCCACCACTTAAAAGGTGCTAAGGGAATATAAAGGCAGATATGATCCCAGTTTTGGAAAAGAAAATTAGAAAAGGTCCAGAGATCTACAGACCTGTAATTCTGACTTGGGAACAATGGCCTGGGAAACTTATGATAAAGCTAAAGAGAACTAAAAGACACTAGGCAAACATGGTATAAGTGGGAAAAAAATCTACGACTACTATGGGGAGAAAATCTTACCTCATAAATCTACTGAGCTCCTTGGAAAGAGGCTCCTTGAGAGCACAGATTGTGGCGGTGCTGTCGATGCAGCATATTTGTGTTTCCAAAAAGGTTTTGACAAGGTCCCTCCCAAAAGGTTTTTAAATAAATAAAGCTCTTGTAGTCAAAAAGAAAGGGTAGGAACAAAAGGTCTTTTTAAAAAAGGGAGATTTCCAGAGGAGTCCCACCGGCACCTATGAAGTTGTGTGCTCCATTTACCCATAAATCATGTGAGAAAAGTGAATAGCAGCATGGCAGAGTTAGTTGATGATACAAAATAGTTTTGGGCAATATAAACAAAAGCTGACTGCAGTGTGACAGAGGCAGCTTGCAACACGACACACGTGGGATTCATCTTACGGCCATCTACAGCACAGCTGTTAGAGAAACCAAGAGTCACATGAACTCCTTTTGTACTCAGTAGAGAGAAACAGACACTTTTAAGGCTAGATTCCCCTGGTCTGTTTGGGATATATACATTAGAATTGGAGGAATCACAACCTAGAGATGCCTCTTTCTCTCCTCTGCCTATAACAGGAGCACAGTGGCTGGTTCAGATGCTGTTCATCTACATTTAGTCTAATGGACACACTCTGAGTATGCAGGCAGTAAAATAACAGACAAAATTCAATGTCAATAAATGTAAAGTAATGAATATGGAGGGAAACAACCTTAACTAGACATATATAACTTAATGGATTTTAAATTGGCTATTACCATTCAGAAAAGAGAACTAGGAGTCACTGCTGGTAGGTCTGTGGGAAGCTCTCACTTCACTGCTAACAGCGGTCAGAAACACACACGACTTTGTCAAGTGTCAGCGATCTGAGGACTCCAAGTGCACAGTAATATAAGTACAATTTAGGACAGGTCAGATGGGAGCTTTATTAACCATGATCACGGGGAGAAAACATTTGGACAGCATTGCCCCCTCTGCTCCCCTGTACGCTGCCAATGGATTGCAGAGACCCAGCACATAGACTGTGTCAGTATACAGGAAAGGAATAAAAAACAAACCAGAAATTAAGTGATGGCATTGTGTAGATGGTGTGAATTTACCCTGTCTTACTGGTGACAGTTCAGGTCCCATCATTTGAAAAATCATTGTAGAAATGCACAGGTGTAGGAGAAAGACAAAGGGGATGGTCCAAAGGTTGGAACACCTTCTGAATGGGGAAAAATTAAATCAGCAGGACTCACTATATGAGAAAGAGACATTTAAGGTCAATAAAATCATGAGTGGAGTGGAGAAGATGCTTGCTTATTCACTCTTTGTCGTAATTCTACCAACATAAATGGAAGGAAGAAAATTAAGACCCAGAACAGGCTTGTCATCACAGGTATGTTGACAACAGCATCAGCCTGAACCTGAAGAGGTGAAAGCCATGAAACTGTACTGCACTGCAGCCAGGTCCCACGAGGTGGTGTGTGGGTGGGAAGGTGTTCAAGGGCAACCTTAAGGGGAAACTATAGATAAGAGAACAAAAAAAAGCTAAAAGAAGGGTTATCACGCACCATGCAACACGGAGAGGGAAGGGACTGCTGAGAGACGCTGTGCAGAGTGAAGGACTCAGAGAGCTGAGAGAAACATAAAGCTTGAAGAAACCCCGTGCGTAATGGAAGATAAGCCAAATAAACATGTGGTTTCTTAAACCTTTCTTAATCCTCTAACAGCATAGTGGCTAAGTAGAAAGACAGCATACTCACTGGGCTGTTGACTGTGAATCCCAGGGAAGCATGTTCCCTTGCTGTAGGTAGATTATCCGGAGCTGCCTTTAGCACAAGGCCAATGAGTAATCACCTGGAGCATCATTTAGGGGACAAAGTTTAAAAGGGTCCTAATAACGTACAATGAAACAGAAAACTGTGTCAGAGGGTAGGAAACACAGAAACACCTGTAGATCTAACAGATTGATCAGAACTCTGAGCCTTCCACAGCAAGTGACCTCAGAAAAACCCTGCAAAACTGAATTCTGTTTGATATATAGCATACATTATATAAATATATAATATTTTTAACAGTCTGAATATAGGCATTTGGGAAAAAGTCTAAGCTGCTGATTGAAGATCGATTCTAAAGAACTGCCAAAACTGCAAATCCAATAACATGCAAAAAAAATTGTGAATTAGCAGTTTCCGTGTTGGAGACCTTCCAAGCACAGATAAGACTATGAAAAATGACAGAAGAAAAATGAAAAAGAAATAGAAATCTTCTTCCATGTCCTTCACAATGGGTATACAACAGCTCCATGCAGGAAAGAAAGCAGATGTATTTCCAGCTGTTGCCACCGCTTAGAAATGCTTCAGATGATATTCTGTCCTGCTTGAAAGAAAATAAAAGAGCCGACTCAATATCGACAGACTTGTAGTAATGCGGGGTTAAACAGAGTGGTTAAACCACAACCTTTGTGGTGTTTGGAGAAATGCAGAGGTAATCCTTCTTGCTGGAAAGAGGCAAGCTCAGTTTTCCTTATGAAATCTTGCAATAATACTTGTTCTGGGGGCAGGAGCAGCAGTAGAGGTGAGGCAGGGGGACAGCAGTGGCACTGGCCGCTGTGGCTCCGCTTCCCCCCAGATCCCACCGCGCCACAGCTGACATTGACACGTTCAGCACATAGGCAGGATTTTGCCCGGCCCCTCCATGGGGACACAGAGCACAAAGTCTCTGCTCTTTTTTCTTTTTTTTTTTTTTTTTTTTTTGGCCTATCCCTTGTTCAAAAACTCATGCTGGATGATCTAAACCTTTGTGGTTAACAGCTTATTTAATAAAATATTGATTTTTTTTTTCTCATGCGTTAGGAAATAGGATCTTCAAGCACTTTGATGAAGTACTGTAGTTTCCTCAAACTCTTTTCAAGGTCTACCTGAAAGTCTAAATCCTAAACTGAATGTTTCCTATTAAATTATATCCACATTTCCTACAAGTCCTATAAAAATAAAGTATGCCCACCAAGATCGCCGATGAAGGAGAACACCACAACTTTTCCAATTTCTCCAGAGGTGGAGGTCCATCTACAGCTACACATGGAAAAATGGCTGAGTATGTTTTTGAGAGGAAAATACCCTCATAAAAAAAAAAAAAGAAGAGTGAAGCAATAAGAACTGTAATAGTTACTTGCTAACTAAACCTAAACAAAGTGGAAACTAAATGTTATGTATATCCAGAAGAGGAAAAAAAAGTAGCATGTGTAATTTGGATAGTATAAAGTAAACGCAACTAAATAATACATGAAAGAAATATTTAATTAATTCTAATTAATGATTTATAAATTTGTATTAGAGATTAAGATGTATTATGAACTAAGGCATATAAATTTGATTTCTCAACTTTTTTTTAAAAACAGAATCCATCAATATTTTTGAATCATAAATGAAAATGAGAGCATCTGTAGTGTTCTGAAACAGAATTTAACCAAATTTAACCTGATGTAATACAAATATGGAAGAAAGACATCTATAGAAAAAATTTGTCAAAATACAGATGGTATTCCTATTAGTACTCACTATAATGTAGTTAAAATAGAATCACATTAAAGAGTAACTACATTTTGTTGGTGATACATAGGAATTGTAACTCTGTACTGATAAGTTCTGAAATAAAGTATAATCTGAAATACTGCCTGTGGAAAGCACATTTTAAGTATTTGTCAAGTTCTTTCACTGGTAAGTTCGTAATTTAATGCTTTACATAAAAATTTATCTTAAATGTCGTCCCCCCCCCCCCCCGCCCATGAGTTCCCTGGAGTAAATAGGGTGAAAAAAATTTCTCTGAAAACTTCTGGAACTTTTCTGTACCGTCTTAACTCTTTTTACAGAGTATCAAAGAGACGGAACATATGCTGAAGCCTTTCTGAACCAGGATTTTCAGTTTGCCCAGTGAAAAACATCTGGCTGCATAGTGGTTTTAACCAGCTTTAACATTTCCATCACTCAAGTAGAAATAAATGGGCTCTTGGTTAGAAGAGCTTGTGATTTTCAGCCATCTTTAAACTTTGTTTAAATTTGAGTGCACGAGTTCGGTGCACATAACTGAAATCATTTATAAGTGTAGTCTACACACTAATGCCAACTTAAATCAGCTGAGGATCTAGTCAGAAATATTGTCCAGAGCACTCACAGAAACCTTACGCAGGTTGCCTGTCAGTATACTCTGTAAGAGATTATGCTGGAGAAAGTCATAGGTAAATGCTGTTATCTCCTGTATGTTATCCGTACTGGCAAAACTAATGCTTTATGTTTTTCTCTTTTTAACTTTACCCAATTAAGGCTTGCAGCCATTAGCAGAGAAGTCTGGATAGATAAGAGGAAAAGGTCTAGCGCATTATGGCACTAAAGAAAACTAAAACAATGTGCTAAATGGTTAAACCAAAAGAAAGTGAAAAGTCTTGAGATTATTGACACTACTGCCAAAGGAAATGACCATCAACTTTGGTAAGTACCTTCAGGTTGCAACTTTTACTGTGATGTGAAAATAGTTAGAAAAGGAACTATCCGGCTGCATGGTGTGCTACAGAAACGGAGCTGCTAGAAAACAAAAGGCTTTACTTGTGGAAGAGAAAATATGAGTGTTGATTTACTTTACTACACTACTTAGAAAAAAGGTTAAAAAATGTATGACTCTTCTTCAAACTGAAAATTCAGAGGAACTGAGGAAGTTTCCCACCACTTCTGTCCATACACAAACTACCAACGTGTGTCTGGCAGCCAAGACTTCTGCTCAAACTCAAAATTGAGAAAAAAGTTAGATAGACATAAAATATTATAGACTTGAGGAAACTTCTCTAGATCTTCCAAAGCCTAGACCAAAACCAAACATCACCAAGGAAAGAATCAATAGCCTTGCCTTGTTTTTCTTTCCTCTTTCAATCTCAGTCAGCATTATTGGCCACTGTAAGGAAAAGACATTGTCCTGTCTCAGCTATATTTAGAATAATATCTTTGGTTGGTGGGTTTTGTGTTTACAGGAGAGAGGATGGCTCTGAACTGAGTGACCAGAAGAGTAACCCCCAAATAAGCAATAAGCAATCCAGGAAGTTCCTGGAATGTGTTGATGAGAACTCTCTCCTCCAAGTGACAGAGGAGCCCATGAGGCGAGGTGCCATGCTGGACCTTACTCTCACCAATAAGGAGGGCCTGGTAGGGGATGTCAAGCTCAAGGGCAGCCTTGGCTGCAATGACCATGAAATGGTGTAATTCAGGATCCTCAGGGCAGTGAGGAAGGCGTGCAGCAAGCTCACTACCCTGGACTTCAGGGGAGCAGACTTTGGTCTCTTCAGGGATCTGCTTTAGAATACCATGGGACAAAGCCCTGGAAGGAAGAGGGGCCCAAGACAGCTGGTTCATATTCAAGGGTCACCTCCTCCAAGCTCAGCAGCAATGCATCCCAACAAAGAGGAAGTCAAGCAAAAACACCAAGAGGCCCCCATGGATGAACAAGGAGCTCCTGGACAAACTCAAACACAAGAGGAAGCCTACAGAGGGTGGAAGCAAGGGCAGGTAGCCTGGGAAGAATACAGAGAAACTGTCCGAGCAGCCAGGGAGCAGGTTAGGACAGCCAAAACCCTGACAGAAATTAGTCTGGCCAGGGATGTTAGGGACAACAAGAAAAGCTTCTATAGGTATATCAGTGACAAAAGGAGGACGAGGGAAAATGTGGGCCCTCTCTGGAAGGAAACGGGAGCCCTGGTTACCTGGGATATGGAGGAGGCTGAGGTACTCAATGACTTCTTTGCCTCAGTCTTCACTGGCAAGTGCTTGAGCCACACTGCCCAGGTCACAGAAGGCAGGGACTGGGAGAATGCAGAACCGCCCACTGTAGGAGAAGATCAGATTCAAGAATACCTAAGGAACCTGAAGGTGCACATGTCCATGGAACCTGATGAGATGCATCCGCAGGTCTTGAAGGAACTGGCGGAGGAAGTGGCCAGGCCACTCTCCATCATATTTGAGAAGTCCTGGCAGTCCGGCGAAGTTCCCGCCGACTGGAAGAGGGGGAACATAACCTCCATTTTTAAGAAGGGTAAAAAGGAAGAGCCAGGGAACTACAAGCCAGTCAGTCTCACCTCTGTGCCTGGCAAGATTATGGAGCAGACCCTCCTGGAGACTATGCTCAGGCATATGGAAAATAAGGAGGGGATTGGCAACAGCCAACATGGCTTCACTAAGGGCAAATCATGCCTGACAAATTTGGTGGCCTTCTATGATGGGGTTACAGCATTGGTGGATAAGGGAAGGGCAACTGACGTCATCTACCTGGACTTGTGCAAGGCATTTGACACTGTTCCGCATGACATCCTTGTCTCTAAACTGGAGAGACATGGATTTGAGTGATGGATCACTCAGTGGATAAGGAATTGGTCGCACTCAAAGAGTTGTGGTCAACGGCTCAATGTCCAAGTGGAGAACGGTGATGAGTGGTGTTCCTCAGGGGTCGGTACTGGGACCGGCACTGTTCAACATCTCCGTCGGCAACATGCACAGTGGGATCGAGTGCACCCTCAGCAAGTTTGCTGATGGCAAGTTTGCTGTGTGGTGTGGTCGACACGCTGGAGGGACAGAAGGGATGCCTTCCAGAGGGACCTTGACAGGCTGGAGAGGTGGGCCAGTAAGAACCACATGAAGTTCAACAAGGCCAAGTGCAAGGTCCTGCATGTGGGTCGGCACAATCCCAAGTATGACCATAGGCTGGGTGAGGAATGGATTGAAAGCAGCCCCGAGGAGAAGGACTTGGGGGTATTGATTGATGAGAAGCTCAACATGAGCCGGCAGTGTGCGCTTGCAGCCCAGAAAGCCAACCATGTCCTGGGCTGCATCAAAAGAGGTGTGACCAGCAGGTCGAGGGAGGTGATCCTGCCCCTCTACTCCGCTCTGGTGAGACCCCACCTGGAGTACTGCGTCCAGCTCTGGGGGCACCAGTACAGGAGAGACATGGAGCTGTTGGAGCGAGTCCAGAGGAGGGCCACAAAGCTGATCAGAGGGCTGGAGCACCTCTCCTATGCAGACAGGCTGAGAGAGTTGGGGTTGTTCAGCCTGGAGAAAAGAAGGCTTTGGGGAGATCTAATTGCAGCTTACCAGTACCTGAAGGGGACCTACAGGAAAGATGGTGAGGGACTGTTTATCAGGGAGTGTAGTGACAGGAGAAGGGGTAATGGGTTTAAGCTGAAGGAGGGTCGATTTACAGATTAGATGTTAGAAAGAAATTCTTCACAATGAGGGTGGTGAGGCACTGGAACAGGTTGCCCAGAGAGGTTGTGGATGCCCCATCCCTGGAAGTGTTTAAGACCAGGTTGGATGAGGCTTTGGGCAACGTGGTCTAGTGGAGGGTGTCCCTGCCCATGGCAGGGGGGGTTGGAACTGGATGATCTTTGAGGTCCCTTCCAACACAAACCATTCTATGATTCTATGATTCGATGAAATAAAGTCCTCCCCTGAGAATTAAAATTATTAGTGGAGCTGGCTAGCTAATAAAAGGGTAAAAATGCAGATTGACCAGCTCCGTAAGGGAAAAAATGTAAAGGAGTTGCTCTGCCATATACAGAATTGTAAAGCCTCACACATCAGGCAGTTGTGGGGGGAGTTTGGTCTGTGACATGCAACTTCATCATCTGCTGCATGCTGAAGCTCTATCTCCATGACAAGAAATAATTTTCTGGCACTGATTTGTAAGACTATGGCTCCTAAGGTCACTAAAGTCAAGGTAAAAATGCCCAAAATCCCACTGACTGCACCAAGGGTAATATTTTAAGATGGCCTTATGCTCTGCAAGGAGCCCTGGCTCAGAGGAAAAGTGTCCTGATGCTGGCATGGCAGATGTGCTGCTCCCTGCCCAACATCACACACGGAGGCAAAGGATGGTGGCACAAAGGGCACACGCCCAGCTCCTGAGGGCACAAGGCAGCCAGGACGGTGACCAGGACACCAGTCTGGTAGGATGCCCACAGCCTAAACACCCCAGCGTCCCTGTCTTGCCTCTCCCCAGCAGTCTCCAATTCCTCCTCCAAAGCCTTCCACCTGAATTCCTGCGTGGCAGAGATGCCCTCCATGGGGCAGTCACCTTGACACGGGTTGCAGGGAGCCCTCTGCACACATATAACTTAAGAGACCTTGGTGAAGGCCATTCCTGACATCTTTCTCCCACTCCCATTTCCAAATGCAGCATCGGAGTCCCTCCCGTCTTTCCAGCTGATGAAATATAGCTGTTGTAAAATGCTAGCTAACCACATTTCCAAATGGAGATAATCAAATAAAAATGAAACTATACCTACTAGAGAAACACAGTTTCTGAAACACAGTTTCCAAAACACAGACTTTGGCTAGAGACTGTGTTTTGCTTAAGAGTGTGCCAGGAGATCTGTGGACTGTTTTGTAAACAGTTCTCAAACTGGTGTTTGTGGGAGAGACACATGGGAAGGGGATAAAAGACAGATGGACATATGAAATGTATCCCAAGGAAATTTCATCAGGAAAGAAAATGCTCGAGAGATGCTTTGATGGGGATCTATGAGAACTATGGAAAGAAGGTGAACGGGGAATTGTTCATTGTTTCCCACTATGTCCTGTTACACAGGAGTTAGGGGACAGCCTCAACTGTATGTTTAAGACAAACAAAAGGAAGCACTTTTCTGACATAACACACAAATTAATCGCGCAATTTATTGTTACCAAAGTTATAAATGAGCTCTAAAGGAAATTAGATAAGTTTGTAAAGGATGGGATTACCAGGACTACTTAGCAGCATGGTTTAGGTGCAATCTGCAGCCCTGACAGTTCAAACCCAATGACTGCTGAAGATGAGACGGTGTCCTGGGGTACCAGATGGCGTTTCACACAAGAGCATCCTTCATTTGTATTCTTTCTAATACTTAAACCCTAGGCATCCTATATCGATCACTATTAGATCCAGCATTATGTGACAGAGATGTAATTTGACCTAATTGGTTGCTCTCACATTCCAGAAGACAACCCATGGATCTTTTGGGGTTCTTTCTGGCCTTTCAATAGCAGAAAAATCTCATGCAGTAAACCAGAGTTTAAAATGGTCCCTTCTTTTACTCTATTCCTTCCACTCTGTGCCTTTGACATAAAATAAAAGTTTTATTTTTTCTTTCTTTCCATAATACATAAGTTTGTGATCAAACTCAGAGATGGCTTGAAATACAGGAGATGGTTTATTGAATGCCAACTTGTAAATCGTGCTCATATTTTTATAATTTCAATCCCTATTTTTAATGTTTTGCTTTGGAACAAGCGAGAACTTCTTGATAGAGGTACTGGGTGGACCAAGGAGAGTGATCATAGAATTGTTTAGGTTGGAAAAGACCTTTAAAATCATGAAGTCCACCCGTTAACCTTGCACTGGCAAGTCCACCACTAAACCATGTCCCTAAGCACCACATCTATGCATATTTTAAATACCTTCAGGGATGGTGACTCAGGGACAGTGACTCAACCACTTCCCTTGGCAGTCTGTTCCAGTGGTTGACAATCCTTTCAGTGAAGAAATTTTTCCTAACATCCAATCTGCTCCCCAGCATCTGCCATTCACTGACAAGGAAGAGCTGACTGGGGACATCATAGTCAGTGGTATCTGTGGTTGTAGTGACCACTCAGTAGTGAGGTCCAAGATCCTGTGGGGAAAGAGGAAGGAGTGCAGCACAGCACAGACCCTGGACTCCAGGTGAGCAGACTGCTGCTTGTTCAGGTCAACAGGGAATTTGTAGGTGGGATCCCATAGGTGAGCTCTGAAAGATGCTCAGAAGAGCCGGCAAGCTTTTAAGGACAGCATCCTCCAAGCACAGGTGTGGCCCACCTTAATATTCAAGAAGACAGGTGGGTGTAACAGGAGCTGGCTCATGGCAGAGCTCCAATGCAGAAAAGCAGCATACAGGAGGTGGAAGAAGGACGGGCTAAAAAGAAGTTTAGAAATATTGCCCAGGCAATGATATCAGGAAACCCAAAGCTCAGCTGGAATTGAGACTTGCAAGGGATGTCAAGGGCAACAACAAGAGCTTCAGGCATGACATTAATGATAAAGGCTGAACAAGGAAAACGAGGGCCCATTGCTGCCTGAGTGAGTGAATCGTGACAGCAGACACAGATAAGGGTGAGGTTCTCAGTGTCTTCATGCTCTAGTCTTCAGTTACAAGGTCTCCCAGGGTTCAAAGGGAAGACCTGCCAGCAGTAGATAAGAGTCAAGTCAGGGATTACTTTTAAGAACTTTATCCATACAAGTCCATGGGACCAGATGGGCTACATCCAAGGTTGCTGGGAGAACTGGCTGATGCCCTTTCAAGGTTCCTCTCTATCATCTTTGGAAGGTCATGGAGATCATTGTGGGGTCCCCAACAACTGGGGAAAGGCAAATGTTTCATCCATCTTCAAAAAAGCACAAAGGTCAACCCAGGGAACTGCAGGCTGGTCAGCCTCACTTTGTTCCCTTAGAAAATCATTCAGTGAGTCCTCTCAGAGTACACTTCTGGGCATGTGAAGGAGAAGAAGGTGACTGGAAACACTCCTGGGCTGCATTAGCCACTAGACTGAGGGAAGAGATTATCCCCCATTTCTCAGCATTTGTTAGACCACATCTAGACACTGAGCCAAGAACAACATGGACAAACTGGAGTGAGTTCAGCAGAGGCCTCCAGTCTGGAGCACTTGCCCTGTGAGGAGAGGCTGAAAGAACCAACTTGGTCAGCCTGGAAGAGAGGAAGCTTCGGGGGGACTCAACAGCAGTCCCCCCAATAGTCTAGTACCTATGGGGAGGTTAGCAAGGAGATGGAGCCGGGCTCTTCGCAGTGGTGCATGGCACGAGAACAAGAGACAATGGGCATAAATAGAAATATGAGACATTCAGATTGGTTGAAAGGAAACACTTTTCCCCCATCAGGCAATGGAAGAGGCTGCCCAGAGAGGCTATGCAGTCTGCATCCCTGGAGGATTTCAGGACCTGACTGGATAAATCCCTGAGCAACCTGGTCCGGGCTCAGAGCTGCTTTGAGCAGGAGGTTGGACTAGTGACCTCCTGAGGTCCTTTTCAGTCTGAATTATCCTATGAGCCTCCGATACTATGATAGTGGTAACAATACTTCCTTTCACTCCCTACTATAGATTTAATTTTTTTTTCTATCCTGGTGATTTTAGATTAATTGCTTTAGTTTTTCAAAGAAATACATTTTGATGTGTGCTTTTGTGTGAATGATAATTACTTTTACTGTCCTAACTTTTGAGCTATTAAACTTGAAATCCTGTTACGTAGCACTGCCAGTATTGAGTTTAATTGCTACTTCCAGTTACAGCAGTGTTCCCTCTTACTGGAGTCTACTGCTAAGGCAGGAGATGCTGTCCTCTGCTCTCGTAAGACATGGCAGGCAGAGATCCAGCAGGTCAGGCTGATGGACCAGCACTGAGTGCAGCTCTGGCGCTATGAACCTTCTGCTTCTCAGCTACCCCATGCCCCCTTCCTGTGGGGAGACAGTTACAACAAATAGTCAGGCACTATGAACCACAAAGACACTCTCCCGGAGGCTTTTGGGACAGCAGGAGTTCTTGCTAGTACAAAAAGGGTGTGTGTGCTGATTTTTAAGCTGTGGTGAGGGACCTGAGCCCTGTGCAGGGGAAGGGTGCTTCTCTGGATTAGACCTGTCCCTGCTCAGGCTGGAGAGCTACATACCATCTTTAAAAGGCAAACCTCACCCTGGAAAGAAATGCATACATGAACTTACTGGAAACATGTAAACCTTAGATTATTCACAGACTGGGAGTAAATTACTTCTCCTGTCATATCACTCAGGCAACTCCATACTTTTGAATTATATGGAAACAAGAGCAATTAGCTTTTAGGCTACTGTACCTTCCATATACTTCAGCTGCCCATTTCCCATTCTTCTCTATAAGGCAGCTAAAAGTAGATATTTTGCTCAGATAGCTTTTAAGAACTGGAATTCACAGAATAAAAACCTATATTTTGTCTTTACATTTTCCCCACATCTCAGAAGGCTGTGTAGCACACATTTCATACTGTACCAGTTTTGTTTCTTTCCTTTCATACTCTTAGAGCTGTATGCTGTATGGGATTAGTTTCTAAAACATATAATTATTTAGCAAGCAGATAACGAGCTATTGCTTCACAGATGCAGGTTTTTAGCATTGTTCTTTGCATTCTTGAGATTTGTGACTAGGGACACTTTCAATGATGTTTTCCTCTTCCACCAAGCAACCTGTTAAAGGCTGACATCAGATACATGCAAGTTTCCATCTTCTTGCATAAGAAGTTGCAAGAATCCACAAATTTCCTGGTAATTCAGTGTACCAAACCCTAATGTTTTAAAATCTTAATATTGGTTTTGGGTTTTTTTGGGGGGGGGGTTTGTTTGGTTGTTTTTTTTTTTTGCTTTTGTTTTGGTTTTGTTTTGGTTTTTGTATATAATAAATACAACCTCAGGAGCACAAACTAGCTGTAAAAAGCTGAGACGTTTTCTCCCTGTGGGCACCCTGAGCTGGGACCTCGGGGTGGTGCCAGGCACTGCTGAGCTGCCTGGCAGCCTGCGAGCCCCAGGCTCAGTGCTACGGGGAAACGCAGCCTACAGCTTCCAGAGATTAGGTAGTGATTCTGCCCATTGACCTTCCACGTGAACCTCTTGTCTTGGCCAGTCAAAAGCTCAAGGATCCCTGTCCCACTCTTTCATTCACAGCACAAACAGGCATTTTGACCCTGGACAGCTTGGAGATGTGGTCTGTAGAGCTGTGACCCTGTGCTCCTCTCCATCGCAGCCCTACAACCCGACAGTTCCACACTTCTCCACGGTGCCAGGTAGTGTTTGACAGAAATACCCGCTTTTGTGCAGGGGGTCTTTTGTGCAGGATTAGGAATTGAAGCCAGGCAGTACAGAAATCTTAAGAAAAAACTATCTTCAAAGTGAAGGATGGTGGAAAAATCATTAACAAATATCAACAAATACATTTAACTGCAAACTTTGCTTGCATGAGATTCTTCTTGGGCCAGGAGGAGGATGGGAAGGAAGATTATTGCAAGATGTTTTAATAAATTAATGTTGTCTTGAAATTAAAAGATCACTGCTCTGGAATTTGATCTCATTGTCTTGGAATCCATGGGGGTCTTGTACATAAGGAAAAGCTACTGTACATTTTTCCATAGTAAATCTGAATTTATTTAGCATGTAAAGAATATTTCAACTCTGCTCAGTTAGAAATGTCTATCATTTTAGAAGAAAGACGCTGAGAATGATTATAGGTATCTATATTTTAGAGTACCTTCTTCACACCATACGCATCTTTGTGCAAAAGCCTGCACAAAGCCTACAGGGGACTTGTGGACAGCCTGAACTGGTTTATGACATGAGATCCAGGCTTGGAAGAGGATCGTTTTGCAAACACATATTTACCTGCTGTGCTCTCTTCGTCTTTCCCTTACCTGTCTCCTGAGGTCCCATGTTACAGCCAAATGGTGTTTTCCAGTTTATTTGTCTGCTGTGGCTTTCTGCTTGTCAGATGGTTAGCTGTGACTTCTCGTACCTACTGCACCTTGTGCAATTCCCAGGTGGTCTCTCATGCAAGTACTAGGCAAGATCCACACTGCTTACCTCTTATGGAGAAGCCTACAAAATATAGCATTGTTTGTGCTAGAAAGCACAACATAGTTGTAACTATATTATTTGGTTTGGACTTCCTTTGCAATAATGGCAAGAGAAAGTAATTTTCTTAGGGAAAAATTCTAGTTCTACTGAAGCCATTAAGCACAATTAGTACCAGGGAGTTTCGGGGAAATTCTGTGGCACAGGGTAGATCTTTTGTGTCCTGCCAAGTCGAGACCAGAGTTATGATCTGGGCTATGTGAGATTTCTGAATGCACAAAACTCATTAATTTTGTATTTTCTCCATTGTTTTTAATGCAACAGAATGGGGCTATGGTATCTTGTAGGCCAATACAATTACATTTGGTATTTAATAAATCTCAGACCTCCTTAGCTTTTTTAAATGATAGAGGAGGGGTTTTGATGGCTCATTTTGTGCTCCTGGTATTAAAGTGCTTGTAGCCTCTCATTTCAAAGAGTTTTTCATAGTAATATGAAAACAGCTCTAGATGTGTTTTAGGCATCAGCCAAGATGTACCCAAGGGGTGCAATTATCACTTACTAAATTAAAGCAAAAAGAGAAGGTGGTGTACTGAAAATATCCTGAGATAAACAAGGATTCTAGAAAAAGCATTGCTTTAAGTTTACTTTTATTTTTCCAGAGATACTCACTAAACAATGTGAGATATTTTTGTGCACAGGCTTATTCTTTTTATTTTTGGAGGCATGACTAGCGAATGCGAGATGTCTCAGACCAAGAGGGATTTAAAATGTCAGATAATTCAAGATATCTGCCTTTAACTAACAACTTCCAATAAAACAAGATTGCACAGGGCTTGAATGGCAGTCATTGCCATGAGGCTCCTGCAACCTGCAGCTGTAGCCCTCAATGATCCCCAGGTACGTGGATTCTTGAGCCCCAGTGGCATTGATTAAACCATCAGGATCTGAAAATAAATAATACAGACAAGATGATGGAGGAAAACCAGCTGAGGCATTAGTGCTTGCTGACAGTACTTTTGTACATCAGAAACCGCTGTAAATTTTCTGATCACTGTACATCCATAGCTTCTTCAATTAAGTCATTCTGTAAATAATTACACAGTCCCTTGCTGAGAAGGATCCAGGACATGAGGGAGCCCACGCACTTCTGGTTGTTATCTTCTCTAATGTATCCTCACTGCAGATATTCACAAGACTTTCCATCTACCTTACATCTGGAAGAACAGATTTACGTATGAAAGACAAAGGCTTTAAATCAGTCAATGTAAGCCATGAATAACTTCATTAGAATCAATGTATTCAGCCAGTGCAGTTTAGATAAGGCTCAGCCAAAAGGGCTCTTAACTGTAATCCAGTCTCAGTACAGCCTTGCATGGTGAATCATAGGCTTATTGGTTTTAGACTGGGCACAGTTTTTAAATCCATGAATTGATGACAGGTTAATGGATATCCCTTTTCCTTGATACTTTCCCTCACCTAAAGATTTGAAGAAAAAGTTTAGGAGGGGTGGCTGATTGTACACTGTTCTTTCATAAAGGTGATATGGGCTATAGGGTGCTTTATGTGGGTAGGCGCACTGGGACCTCAGTTTGGATCCACTCTGCTCCCCACAGCTTGGAAGTGCCGTGAAAGTACAGAAAACACACACAGAGAGAACAACATTAAAAGGTATCTAGTGAGTTAGGTTGGACAGAAGAAACTCAATTTCTACAGTCTGCCAAAGAGAAGGCTCAGGGGAGACAAGATCACAGAATATAAATACCTTCAAAGGAAGAGGATTATTCGCATTATCAGAATATGACAAAACAAAAAGTAGTGTCTTCAAACCAGGGAACACAAAGTGCGGTGGAGTAATTAAGCCCTGAATGGAGCATGGTGCCAATGAAGAAAGGGCCAAGAGGGTGGAACAAGGTCAGAAGAGAAGACTTAAACTGATAGAGGAAGAGAGGATTACAAACATAATTAATTCAGGTTTTGGGAAGCTGTGGGATTAGGAGTAGGCAAAAGCAATATCCTTCCTCTCTCTGTAGAAGAGCTCTGGAGCCTGTTGCACACTGCCCACCAAGGCAAGATGTCCCTGTCTTCAGTGGTCTTCTCTGTGCAGGTAGTACTTGGCCAGGAAGAACGAACCTACCAAAGCCTGGCCATCGCAAGCCCTCACGCTGCATTCAACTTCCATGTGAGTCTGCACCCACTGAGCTGCCCCAAGGGTGGAGAAAATTTCTTGGTTTGATACAGCATCATGTTCACCCCAGGCAGGCATCAAAGCAGGAACCCTTCATTCTTTAACTTGCTCCCTCCGCTGTGGTTATTAGCAAAAAGCCCCAAACCACCTCATCTGAAACATCACCACGTGGAATATGTAATTCAAGTTCACTGATCTGCAAAGCCGAGATGTACAGGAAACTGATAGTGGAGCTGTTTTGAAACTTTGGCTGGTACACAGAGAGTGGTGTGCCTAGAGTAATAGTGGGAGAGGGCTGGGATGCCAGCCTGCCAGAAGAGCGCCTCGAGAAAAGGAGGGGGTGACCTGACCCACGCAGCCACCAGTGGCAGGAACCCAAGGGTGAAGCAGGAGTGCCCTCACAATGCCAGATGGGGAACTTTCAGACCAGTAAAGCAGCAGGAGTTGGGAGGAAGCCCTGGCCTGTGGACTCATGGTATACTCATCCACTACATGGACAACTTGCTTTCTCTCCAATTAATCTACAAATATATCTTGTTGCCCAAGGTCAGAAAAAAGGGAAGTAATAAAAGGCCACCTCCTGCCCTGGGTCCTCCTGAGGCCAGGAAGGTGACACTGACAGCCGGCAAGACACTTGGGGTGCTTCAAATCCCAGGGCTCAGGTTTTGCAACAGATTTCTCCTCAATCTACTCACAACATGGGTTACCCTTCCAGGAAGCTGTGATCAAGCTCTTCCCTTTAACTTCCCAATTTTTTGTGAGAGCTAAAGGGTTTTTTATTAAAATGTGCCATATAATAGTATTTAATTAGCTAATGTTTGGAATGTCTTACAACATTTTAAGATTTATTCTATTTTCCTTCAACGGAGAAGTCCAAGTATGCAAAAATAAAGGGCCACTAGAAAGGAAGAAGGAAGCATGTTTTGAAACAAATAATAAAGACAGATAAATCACTGTATTTGCAGACAAAGAAGGATGTCTAAATTAGTTGACAATACAGAGTCAGAAGTGGTTATATGCCCTACAACTGCCATATATCCTTCCCACCACTTCCCAGCAATGTCAAAGGTGAAGATGAGTTCATTATCAACATAATTTTCAACTTAAAATAATTGCTTACGCTTATTGGAAAAGGGCTGTGGTCAAACAACAAAACACCTTGTGAATATCAGAAGTAGAACATGGGTTCACACAAGAGACTATACCTTTCAGATACATGTTAAAAAATGGTTTTTTAGTTTCAGGAATTTTTTTAGTTAAGTTTTGGTTCTAAAACATACATAAGTTTAAAATTTTGCCAAGAATTAAAATATGCACTTGTGTTTTGGCTAAATAAAGAAAATTTCAGAAGATGGCAAATTACCATACTCAAGAACTATTTCTAGAAAAGCAGTGTCTGATTAGTCCATATTTTAATCAAGTAAACAGAGGACAACCAATTCTATAAATAATATTGGGGTTTATGTCAGTAAAAATTAGCAGAATGCAATCTTTACAGTCTCAGTTGTTTTCAGATTAATTGGAATACATAATGAAAGTAATTATACTCTGATATTTTGGTACATGTCTCAGTGTATCTTGGAAGGAGTCCAGTGAGTTGTCTGTCTATATCTGATTTATAGAATAGTGATTTGTCATTCTAAATTGCTCCTTATGAGCAATAAGCATGGAGTATTTGTATAAATAGTAAATGTCTCTTGATTTTTACCTTTCTGTGCCTCCCCAAAAGATGTCACTAAAAATAAAGTACTGGAAAAAAAATCCAATGTGAATTACTGACAAGAAAGTATCTTTTGAAGCTAAAAAGTGAAAATTGGCCTGATATTCAACATGCCTGTATATACTATAGCCTGTGTGTATACAAATCATGTTACATGAATGGAAACATTTTTGTGTTAAACATTTTGGGGATAAACAGCTTCTGCTATGTCAGGGAAGCAAGTCATCTTTTTTTCCAAAATGTAGCGGAGCTGATAGAGGAGAAGTGTTAGAAAGGCTGATTTTAAGGCAGTGAAATCAGGGCATGACCTGGTGAAGAGAATAATTCTTTACAGCCATTTGGGTTTTCATGCAGGATATAGGGTCTCTTCTACCCCATCCCTTGAAAAAAAATGCATAATAATAGATAAAATTGAGATTCAGAGGCTACAGCCCTTGGATACATACTTCAGGAAGGAAAAGACTCTTGAAGTCGACAGGAATATTTCCAGTGGTTTCAGCAAGCATCAGGCAAGGACTTGGAGGAGGCACTGAGAACTCGCTGGGAGCAGCACTGTTACAGCAAAATCAAATGTAACCAAGACTATTGCTGCTAAGGATGACCATTGTACAGTCCTATCCCTGTGTTAGTTAATGTTTATCCAAACAATGTACTAATGAAGATGCGATTGTCAGGAAGTAGAAGCGTAACTGATAAATGGTTAGTTTGACCAACAAGCCTTGAAGAACCATTTGGACTTGCCAAAAGTACTGGGAAACTAGGGGAAAGGTAATTCTGGCAAGGGCAATTGCGACCACTGACCCACGGACCACCCCAATTATACCACCTACTCAAAAGATAAAGGCGGAGAAAAGAACTGAGCATACCTCCTAGTTTGCATGCTAGATGAAGAAATCTAAACCAATCGTTTAATAGAATAACAATGCATATGTATTAGAAAGATGAATATGTTAATGTTGTATGTATAAATAACCACTGATTTGGTGCTTTGGTGTGCTGTCTTGGGACAGACACCCATATCTGTGCAAATATGCAATAAAATACCTCTGCTCTGTGTGTATATTGATGTATTGCACATCAGGTAAATGAACCTCCAGTTCTGGGACAACAGCACCAGGATGCTGGTAGGTGGGAGGAGGTGAGAAACAGGGATTTGGTGGGAGACCTCCCTGCATTAACCACCAGCAGGTCCGTGCCGCTTTCCATCCCTGTAAGCATTCACACATCTCTTCTTCTTCCCTCGGAGGAAGTTTTCCCTGCAACACTGATACAGAACATTCACAAGGGGCTGAAAAGGGGTCGGCAGCAACAAGCAGAGCTACAGACCGGGCAGTTTAAAGCTAGCACGGTCAGTCCTGCTGCAGTAACTGCCCCACCATGGCGACCCATGCTGTGATACTAACCCCCGCAGGTCCCACCTTTGTCCTGATGAGGCTTTCCAACGCCACCGCTGTCGGCATTGATCCCTCCCCGAAGATCACGCCCTAGCTGCTCACGTGCTGCACGCTGTGCCGGTCCCTGAAGAGCGGTCGCCCCTCTCTAGGTGAGAGGACTGTCTTTCACAGTGTCTGCAGGTCAGATAAGCACCCAGCATCACTGCAAATGACCAGCGGGACTTTAACAGTATTTCCATTACAAGCAGATCCCGGCTTTACCCTCTGTACCCCTTCCCTAACCTCACTAAGATAAACCTAGGTGCTGTGTTAAAAGGTCTAGGCCTTCACTTCATCGAGTCAAGCCATCCCCCTGACTCACGGCAAGCCTCATTTCACCCATTTCACGAAGTGTGGCATCCACCAGTCGCCTTTCTGCTAACCAGTCAGTTGAGAAGAAGATGAGTGTCACTGGCCGGGCAGAGAACAGACCAACCCCCAAGTCCTTCCGCATGGCAGCCTGCGCCCCCCGTGCCCAGGGGCTTGCAGCTGGCAGCGTGGTGGCTCGCTGGGTGCACAGCTGGGCTCGCACCCTGCTTGGGCTGCGTTCTGCATCGCCCCGCCGGCTCTGCCTATGGGCACGGGCACGGTAGACCACTCAGTTATTCCCTGAGTAAAGTTGAATTTTCATTGATTGGCATGATCATTTGCAACTTTCGCTATAGTTATGCTAAATTTGGTATTTTTAAAATACCTGTTCATATTTTTTTCGTCTGTCACACATACTTTTATTCAGATGACTAGTTCTACATATAAATTTGTCAGAAAATAGTGATGGGCACATATTCTAGTGATAATTTTTGTCTTGAGTTTTTTACGAGTAGTATTCAGACAAAAGTTAGAACTAAAATTTTAAGAATGCACAAAAAGAGCTTGTTAAATTGTTTCCGCAGTTAAATAAATGACCTTTTATCTGCTGTTTACACAGGGAAAAAAGTTTGTAAACTATGCTTTGTATTTAAAACTAGTTTATTATACAAAAGAAATATTAATTGTAGTTAGTGAACTGATAGATTGCTTCTGGTCATCATGGGCCTGATTTCCAAAGGTATTTTGTACCTAATAAAGCAGTTCATTACCTTCCAGGATTTCAGAAATACTGCAGTAAGGCCAGCTGCTTCGTCTCAGTCGAAATCAGTGACAGTAAGATGCTGAGGCGCTTCTGAAGAGCAGCCATACATGCAAGAATATCTTTGTAAATACATCCAGATATTCTTTAATTTTCAGATTCAGCTGATGGTTTTCTTGTCCATTTGGAGTTTTGTTTGTAAACTAGAAGATAGAAACTTTTTTCTGCTTTTTTAACTCAGTCTCTCAGTTTTAGATGAAGTAACACAAATGAAGAAAATATTATGTTTGCATCTTACAACTAAAAATTCCACTTAATTCTGAATAAAGTAATTCAGAAAAGCTTCTTCCATATAGCAGAAACTGAAAAAGCTCCAAAGTAAAAAAAAGAATAGAAAATTAAAAACCCTCTCTTGATCCATTATGGAGACTTATACAATGTGATACATAATATTGGACAAAATTATTTAACTCTGGTTGGCCATAATGATTCAGAACATATCTTTTCTATCAGAAAAAAAAGCACTTTTGAACTCATTAACATCTGAGAATAATCAGAGTAAATTTAGGCCTTAGAACAGGTTGTCATTGCCATGAACGTAAATAGTATTTTTAAAGACAAGTTGTCCTGAGTTTGAGCTGGGATAGAATTAATTTTCACAAGAAGCTGGGAGGGGACACAGCCAAGATAGCTGACCCAAACTAGCCAAAGGGATATTCCATACCATGATGTCATGCTCAGTTTATAAGGGGGGAGCTGGCCGGGGAGGAGGAGTCGCTGCTTGGGACAAGCTGGGCATTGGGTCATGGGTGGTGAGCAAATTGCATTCTGTATCACTCACTTTCTATTTTCTTTTATTAGTAGTGTTGCTATTCTCCTCTTCCTTTGCTGTCCTAGTAAACTGTTCTTATCCCAACCCACGAGTTCTACCTTTTTCTTCTGATTCTCCTCCCCATCACACCGAGGGGGGGAGGAGTGAGTGAGCGGCCGTGTGGTGCCCAGCTCCAGCTGGGGCTGAACCACAATACAAGTGTATTCATTTTAAATTGAGGCTTCCAATTTAGAGAAAAAAGGATGCTTTTTTTATGTTGGTAAGCATGAACATAAACTCTGATGTTTATGGATTGTACCTTGAGATTAGAAATCTTTCAGTCATGTGTGATAATATCTACAAATCTGAAATATGCCCAATTCCACACTGTCTGAGTAGATGATGTTATGCAGTTACAGGTGCATGTATAGTAACAACTGCACTAGTCCAGCAGCAGCAGCAATTATGACCTTAAGCAACACAGGACATGACAACAGAAGCAGTGGGGTAGACCACTATAAGACGACGACCACCATTCAGTGGCTAAAATGAGTGAGTCTGAGGGAATGTGCGTTCCCTGTTGAGCCCAGCCCAACAAATGCCACAGCCAGCCAGTGACTTGCTGGCACCTCAGGTAGAAACAGCGGATGGTGGCGCTGGGTCTCCTCCAGGCCCTCGGGTTTTCGGAAGGCAGCAGGACAAGCAGAATGGGTGGGCACTCTGCCACCATCCAAAAGCTGGGGCAGATCTTCAGCCCCTTTGTGAAATTATATTCGTTTCCCACAGTCTTTCAGTGTGTGTTTCTATTGTCCCAATCTTGCTTTAATGCCTTGTCTAAGATTTTATCACTTTTAATAAACAAATACTCATTATAAAGACCATTCTGCCCATCCAAGTTCTAAATCAGAGTAGCAGCTACCATTTATAAGACTTCAATGTTCAGCTATGCAAGCTACCTAACATCATTTAGATAATGTGTTGGGGCTGAACGTAAGCGATAATAAACTAATGTGAATTCATTAAGACTCAGAGAAACAATATTACATTATAAATTCCAGGTAATATGTTTCTGTTCAGAGTGGATGTGGTCTTGCTAAGAAAAATAGGGATCTTAAAAAGTTGTTCTTTTGGGCTAAAAAAACAATTCTTGAAGATAAAGACTACTGAAATATAGTGCAAAGACCTCTAAAAGGCTTAAAACTGAAGAGAAAAAGGGGAAAAAAAGGAGATTTCTCTTTTAATATGCAAGTGTTTTCTTGTTATCCTCTCATAACAATATTTCTTGTTATCCTCTCATAAGAACCTTGTTACCATCTGATTTTGGGGTTGCAGGTTGGTGTCAGAGATCTGGGGTATCCAAGTGTGTAATAACACAGGTACAATTTGGGACAGGTCAGGTGGGAGCTTTATTAATCATGATCACAGGGAGAAAACATTTGGACAGCATCGCCCCCTCTGCTCCCCCACACTTTGCCAAGTCATTGCAGAGACTCAGCCTATAAACTGTGTCAGAAAAAAGAAAAAAAAAAAAAAAAAAGGGTGATGAAAACCAACCATTTTGATGCTAACAAAGCCAGGTATCCATCTCCAGCAGGGACAGACTCCTTCAGTATCTTACTAGCTGCCACAGCTCTAAGAAGGACTCACACAGTAAATAAGGTGAGGATGTGGAGGGATGGCTCTTGGTGGAGCCCGCTAGCTCCTAGTCAAAAGCACTGCTCTTTTAGTTAGGATAAACTTAGCCAGATCTCTCAAGTCTTAAATATTAATAATTTTACCACCACATTGGTAAAAAAATGCCTAGGGGTGTTGGCTCTTATAGTTTTGTCATGTCCAATCAATTCCGTATTATCAACCATAACAATACGGCTTTTTTATTTCCCCTTGACACATGTAGTTGGGGAATGAATGTGCTCATAGTGAAAACCTGTTTTCTGCAATGTGCTGGCATAATCTTCCCAGTCACAAGAAGTTCACTGGGTCATGCCTAGCAAGTGAAATGAAAAAGATCTCCTTGCTGCTGCTCTCCCTCACCCCTCCCAAAAACACACACCAACTATTCTGATGATACCTCAGTATATAATAATGTCTTCCATGCTGTATTTTCTGACTTTAATGGCCAGGTTTCCTAGCAGCAGGTTGTAATTGGAATCTGACTGTGAAATAAACAGGTACAAAATGTCTGACAATTCCCAAAGATGTAAAAATAAGCACATTTTAACCCTATGTTTTTAAAGGGGTTCCTGCACAAATCCTACAATGTATTGTCTTTACTTGAAGCTGAAGAAACATTTCAAAAACAAGGCCCTTTGGCTTTTTTTTTTTTTTTAACACATGCTACCAGAATTATAAGCTTATAAAATAAGTTATGGCATTGTTACACTTGGGATTTCTTTGAGCAAAGTCAAAGAAACAGCATTTGTACCATAATCACAAACTCGCTAACTTATTTGCCCTAAGAAGTACATACTGATTTTTCCATTTGTGGACAGGACTCATGTTAATATGATGTTACAGTCTGCATCTTTCTCACATCAAATTCACATAACTAAAACCAAAACAAAACTGCTACTGTAAATACCTGTGGTGGGTTGACCCTGGCTGAGGGCCAGGTGCCCACCAGAGCCGCTCTATCACTCCCCTCTTTCATTAGACAGGGGAGAAAAGGTACAACGAAAAAAAAAAACTTACGGGTCGAGATAAGTACAGGGAGAGATCACTCACTAATTATCATCATGAGCAAAACAGACCGAACTTAGAGAGGGAATTCATCTCATTTATTAGTAAGCAAAACAGAGTAGAGGAATGAGAAATAAAACCAGATCTTAAAAACACCTCCCCCCACCCCTCCCATCTTCCCGGGCTCAACTTCACTCCCAGCTTCAACCTCCGCCCCCCTCAGCGGCACAGGGGGACGGGGAATGGGGGTTATGGTCAGTTCCTCACGCGGTGTTTCTGCCGCTTCTTCATCCTCAGGGGGAGGACTCCTCTCATCGTTCCCCCGCTCCAGCGTGGGGTCCCTCTCACGGGAGACAGTCCTTCACGACCTTCTCCAACGTGAGTCTCCTCCACGGGGTGCAGACCTTCAGGAGCAAACTGCTCCAGTGTGGGTCCCCCACGGGGTCACAAGTCCTGCCAGCAAACCTGCTCTGGCGTGGGCTCCTCTGTCCATGGGGCCACAGGTCCTGCCAGGAGCTTGCTCCAGCATGGGCTTCCCGTGGGTCACAGCCTCCTTCAGGTGTCTCCACCTGCTCCAGCGTGGGGTCCTCCACGGGCTGCAGGTGGAATCTCTACACCCCCTCATCCTTCCTCCATGGGCTGCAGGGGGACAGCCTGCTTCACCATGGTCTTCACCACGGGCTGCAGGGGGATCTCTGCTCCGGTGCCTGGAGCACCTCCTGCCCCTCCTTCTGCACTGACCTTGGTGTCTGCAGATGTTCTTACATCTTCTCCCTCCTCTCTCTGGCTGCAAAAGCTCTCTCTAATTGTTTTTTCCCTTCTTAAATATGTTATCACAGAGGTGCTGATTGGCTTGGCCTTGGCCAGTGGCGGGTCCATCTTGGAGCCGGCTGGCATTGGCTCTATCAGACACAGGGGAAGCTTCTAGCAGCTTCTCACAGAAGCCACCCCTGTAGCCCTCCCCCGCTACCAAAACCTTGCCACGCAAACCCAACACAATACCTTATACTGATTCTACAACTGGAAGTTATCAGCTATGCAAATAACAGATAACACTATTCCTACTCATTCTAGAGAGATTAATAAACTGAAATGGCTAAGGCTCTTTGTAGTTAATGCTGCCAAACTCTTCCCATTAGAAACCCTTCATTTCAGTTCAAAACTCTTCCAGAATTTAACTGTTGGGGCTGAAATTTTCCATGTCTGTTTTCCAAGAGTGTCAGCATAAATTGTCCAGTTGTTTCCAATAATAAAGTCAGCAGAAAATATATTATTTGCCAATCATACTATTTACCAGTGATTACTACAACAGTTTTGTCAATAATTTCTGGCAGTATGATGACTTGAGGCAAGGAAGTGAAATTTGGCATTGAATAGTCTTTGTGTGATGGGTAAGCCTTTTGTTGTGCATCTATGTGTGTGGAGGGGTATAATGCTCAAATGTAGCCAAGTTATAAATAATTGAGAAAATATCTGGTTGCATATGCTTAGTAGCAGTTGATAAATAGCATTTCCAAGGATTCTGACCATGCTAAGCCTATTTTCTTTCTGACCGCAGGATAAAGGAGGACAAGACAAGACTTTGTCTACAATTGTTCTTCCCAGATGCACCGGCCCAGGAGCCAGACATGAAACCAAGGTGGAGGTTACACAGTGTGGCTGCGTGGATCCCTGCAATCAGAAAGGGAAAGGCATCGGTCTCCTTTCAAGCCCTTTTACCTAGCTAACCTCACAAAACCATTCCCCCAAAGCCATCCCTCTGCACCCGCCTGGAGCAGGAAGCTGCATTTGTCCTGCGGGAGCGTGGGGCTCTCACACCCACATCTGGCATCAGGGAGGGCTGTACTGTGAACAAATAAAGTCTGAGTAACAGTTGTTCTTACTCAATGTCCAAAATTTGTAGTTAAAGTTATTATTTATATTCTTCCTCTTCAGCTTATTATCTGAAAAATGGGACTAGTAATACTCTTCATTGCAGCAGAGGAGTATGGCAATAAGTTCATTACTGCTTGCGAAACAGCTGGGTACACTAATGATGAACATGAAAGAAATAGTCATAAGGAAACAAATAATTCTGCATTACAGCAGGTTTGCACAATGTGAAATGAATAAGGCATTGGATGCTCAGTGGACACAAGGATAAAATCTAATACTGACTACATTAACAGGCCATCTATATGAAGCATGTTTCCATGCCAGGTGTCTGACTTAAAGAGTTTCAGCAGAAGAGGTCCATCAGCAAGGACAAAAAAAATAGTATGTGTTCCCTTAATTAAAGACTGATCACAATGCACAAACTCAAAGGAAGCTAGTTAAAATTGCACAGATTAAAGCCAGGAAAAAACCCCAGAATTATGTTTTACTGCTTGACTTTCGAAGCTTTGTGTCCTTTTAACATTTTTTTACTATATAATGTTAACACATGCAAGTAATAACAAAATGCTAAACTGAAAATTATAAACTTATGGCTTTAAGTGCAGATATGTTTTCCTAGGAGCATCATTTAGACCATATGATTTTACAATATGTAAACATAATACAAGCAACACCAAGACCTGATTTAGCACCTGACAATATCTTCTTGAAACCTAGAAAAGACAAGAACAAAATCAACCTCAAAACTCCTACAGAAATCAGAGCTTTAATCTAAAGAAATGTAAACAAAACTCGGGATGACAGCAGCAACATGTCTTCCATTTTTTCCTGACATCTTTCTGAGGTTGATGTGATTTAGCACTGAAACACAATCCAATGACGAACAGTAAAAATCCATCTTTGATGCAATTTTACAAAGCAGTCCTCTTTAACAGCAAGTTTTCTTTGAACAGAGCGACAGCTGGAAAAAAAGGTCAGGCTCAACCTTTACCTGAGGAAGTCACTTTGGTTTAGAGTCTCTCGCCTGGTAAATAAGAGGGCCAAGGTTCCAGGTTGGAGATCATCCATACCATTTAATTTTTCCAATGATGTCCCCCAGCCCTGCCTCCACCCGACACGGCCATCCCAGGAGACTCTGCACCTCCGGGTGTCCCCAGCTGCCCCGCGCCATGGCTTGAGGAACCCGAGGCGTACCTTCAGCTTCACACCACGGTTAACGGTATCGTTTCCACCTCACAAATGCAAACCAGCGCTGCGCTAAGGTCATGGGGATGCCACAGGGCATCTGGAGGAGATGCAGGGCCAAGGACTGTGTAGGGCAGACGTGGGCAGCCTGTGCCTTGTGGCAAAGCGCTGAGAAGCCTCTCTGGTCTCGCTTTGCTTAGCAGTGCAGGGGTAGCCCAAGGGACCTGTCCTGTCTGAGGGACCAGACTGCTCCTCTGAGGGCTTCCTAGCTCCTCTCCTCCAGTTCAAGCCTCTCACTGGGCAAGCTGGCCCTTGGTGTCTCCATTCCTCAGCTCAAACCATCATCAGTTCATTATGGATACAAGTCTCAAAGGTTTTCATTCTTCTTACCACCACAGCCTTCCACAAAAAGGAGGTTTCTGGCAGCTTCCCCTCTGCCGTGTGTCCTTTGTGATCAGGAGATTCCTGGGCACTAGGCATCCCTGCGTGCCTAGCCTTGAAGGGCCTCAACTCGGAACAGGGATTTGGAGCCGATGATTAATAAATTCATCCTGTGACTTACAATAAGAAGATTTCAAACACTCCTGCTAGATTTTTTGAAAAATTTCCTTATCATACATTAGCATAAAATTATAACTATGTTCTGTGCTATGCGAATGATATTTATGCACTGCACTGGGCACTGGACAGTGACTTATGCATGTCATATACCCTTCTGCCACATGCGTTTTAAGCTGCATGTGCAAGATAACCTGGTTATCTCAAAAGCTGTGGTATTGTTTGGGCTTGCCAGTAAAGTTAAGAGCCATTTATAATCATGAGAAAAATTAACCTACAGTGCATTTCTGACATTAATATAGTACTAACCATCGCACTATATTTTTTCATCGCTTCGATTTTTTTTCCAGAATATCTGAAGAACTTTTTGTATATTAAATTTGCTATCATGATTGATTTTAATGCATCAGTCATATATTTCTCTTCCTCTTCCAAATTACACTTGCCAAAGAAACAGAAATGTACTGAACAAGGAAAAAAACTATGTACTCAAAGTGAAAAGAAATGTACTCTCAATTTTGAAAGTGCAATGAATTAATATTTTAAATTTACTAATAAAATAATATATTTCTGATTATTTTCAGGTTAAACGCATGCACTGACTTTCCAGTGAGACGGTTATATTTATTAAGTATAGCAGGTCACTGAGTAGATGGCATTACTGCATTGCCTGAGGTCCTAAGAATGTGCAATCAGCCTTGATTACTGGTGGCCCAGTCCTGCAAGGTACTAAACAATTTCATCTTTCATTTCAGTAGTAGCTAAGAATGTTTTGCATCCCTTAGGAATAAATGCACGAAAAAGCCTGCTCTAAATTAGCTGAGAATCAGGTTGATGTGAAATTTTGTTTTTTACATTTTGTTTTCATGAGAAAAGTTTTTTTTTCCAACAGAATAGGACAGCTACACCAACTGAACAATTGACCCACTCATGTCAGAATTTCCTTCAGTTTCTGAGAGATGTCCCGTACAGAGAGAGACTGACTTGCTGTATGTACACTGCCGAATTTTATTTTGTTTCTGAAGTTTTTGTTCTGAGTGCTTACACTTTGTAAGTCATTCTAGGAAGGAAAAATCCATTACACTACACATTAATATTGCAAAGGCATTCCCATTTTCTCTTTCTTTTTCCCATTTTCACTTCTTCACTCGGGCTGAAAAGTGTTTTTCTTTTAGGAGTTTGCTCACGTACTTGGTCAGCAGGAGTTACTTGAGGTTCAGACCCTGTGTGAGTGCCTCTGCCTCCTCCACCCTGCACCAGACACACAGTTTCAACAACTGACTTTGCTGGAATAGTGATGATCAACACCAGCTCCCTCTCAGCTTTTGGGTCTACCCAGCGGCCAGCGTTGGATCGACCAATACGAGTGAGTTGCACTTGCAGAAAAAGTTGTCACTGTTGCTGGAGGAAAGGTTTTTACATCAGAGCAGGTAGGCCAAATACTTTTGTCGAAAAGTTCACTAGGTTCAACAGAGCTAGACTTTATTAGAGCAAAAAATGACAAATGTCACAGGAGAGAAAAATGACCTTTCATTTCTCGGTTCCACAAACGAGACTTCTGAAATTCTTTGAGCATTTGCATTGTTTGAAGCACATTTGCCAAATGAAAACTGATTTTTGTGCTTTGCGGATATTTTAAAAATCTAAACCTCCATAAATTTCAGCGTTTTGAACAGCTAGCATTTCAGCAGTCACGTTCTGAGCCACTATAAGCAGGCTTTAGTACAGGTCTTACAGGTGTTTGGTACAATGCCTTCGTGTTACATCTAAACTAATTTTTTTAAGAGAGACATTGGCATTTTCTACTTTTAAAAATGTATTTGAAAAAAACCCCACAAACAAAACCCAACCTAAATTTTTTAATCCCAATGTCTTCTTTAAAGCTTGTTTGGTACAAACATTCAAACCATATATTTACTTCCTTCTATTTCTTTCTTAAAACTTCAACAAATCCAGAATATCTGTTCACCCAAGAAACAAAAATTACAAGGTCACTGATGCTCTGTTTGCTTGTTGTTGGTTGTTGTTTTTTTTCAACTCAGTTATCAGAGAGTGTTATTGAATATGAGAGGGCAAATTAAATGTCAAGTTTGACTGGCACAAAGTAGACGTGCTGTCTATTTTACTGCCCTGATACTTCACACAAGGTGAAGAATATATCCTAGCTGGGGAGTGGGGGAAAGAGGATTACTCCTGCAGCACCCATTCATACAGTCTGCCATGAATAAAAGGTGGGATGAGCTGCAGCATTTCACAAGCAGAGTAGGAAAAACTGCATTGTAATCTAATCACTGTAATCACTGTAATTACCCAGCTCTGTAGCAGCACCGGGGAAGTGGTCAATAAGTTCCTCTAGCTGCTGAAGAGCACAGGGTGCTCACAGACAGAGGGAAGGACAGAACAAGTTGTGCCATCCGCTTTGCTTTCCCATTCCGGGCTGTACCTGCGCGACGCCGCTGCTGGGAACTCGCAGCTCAGAGACCAAATGTTCCCTAACGCAAGGCCCGCGGCTCCCATGGACGCAGGCTGCTCTGCTCCCGTAGCCAAGACACGAATGAGAATTAGTTTGTTATGGATCCCGAGGTAATTGCCAACGCTCAGCTGCCATCCCCTGAATTTCTGTTGCAATATAATGTGCAATTTCCCTTTACAGTGACATCCTGGTTCAGATAATTTCAGAAGCATTTTGTTTGCTGGAGTACTTATGTGTAGTATACACCTTTACTCAATCAGAAGACAGCTAATTTCTTTGCTGTGCTAATTATGTCAGAGCAAAACACAACATGTTTACGCTTGTTCTTGTCAGCCAGTTTGAGAAAGTGGTTCTCTTGGAGTGACTCTATCACCTAGTTTCTGATGTTTTCCTGTGGACTACCTCATGATCAGTTCCTAAATTTCTCTGGACTCGCGCATGTGGTTACTCGCAGGCAGTGCAAGTATAGCCCACGCAGGGACGGGGTATTGTTCACAACAGCCTGTACATACCTACCCAAACTGCAGAGTCAGCTATAATTGTATCAGTGGCTGATATCTATTCATACTCCACATGCCTGTGGTTACATGTGTTGACTTGCAGCCTGAGTCACATAATGATGGGTTACATCTGCAATACAGTATCACATAAGCATGGCACAACAGGAGTGGTAAGGATATATAAATATATAAATAGAAATATATATATATATATGAACACATCCAAATGAATTTTATGGATGCAACTATATGATATAGTTGCCCACCATAGCTGAGCAGTGGGCTTCTTGCTCCAGGAGGTTCTCTCATTTGTGTAGTATTAAGACTGAAAATGAAGTTGTCCTTGGAACAACGGAATTGCCTTTTTCAATTGCGAGTGGTCAATTCAAAATTTGGGTCAGCAATCAGCATAGACACATAAAAAAGGCAGAAACTGAGTAAAGATAAAAGCCTCTACTGGCATCAGGGCAGTCTGACCACATTCTCCCAGCCCTGGCTTTTGGTCCTGCTTTGGCATTCTCCCACACCACCTCGTAATGTCAGAGTTGACATTAATAAACTCATCTTTATCACTTAACAGGACAGAATTAACAGGAGAGAAATACAACCCCATTGCTATCTGCAGGGCTGAATGTTCTCCTGCAAGAAGAGACCAAGTTTCTTGAGCTGGCCAAGACACCGACAGTGGGTTTGTCTCCTCACCGAGCCCTCGTGAGCAGAGCCACTCCAGCGTGGCCCTGCGTGGAGATGCAGCACTGCTCAGCAGAGGAGTATTACTATGAAAACAGCAACATCTATTGTAGCTTAGGTGGGTCTGCAGGGGCCACGACAACTTCAGAGCACGGGGAGCGAAGGGGAAACGGTGCAGCGCTCTCTGCCCTTCACAGGTCTGGTGGGGGAGGGAGGGGGGTTGGTTTTGCTTTTTACGAGAGAGGTGAAGGTAGGAAGATCAGATAGGTAGGAAAAGCAGATAACCCAGGAATTTCAAGAGTTGAATTGCCTTCAAAACTAGTTCTCCCACTGAGATGAAAGGAGCAGCTCGCATGTGGCCCAGCTGTAGCCTCAGCGGTGCAGCTGCACACTCCGGTTTCCCCTCCACCAGGAACTTTATCTTCTACACCTTCTCAAGCTAAGTATAACTTTAAATGAACACAGCTGCACGTGTAAGTAGTGTCTACATGACGTGTACAGCTCTATTTCTTCCACAAGCCACATTTCTACCAGACATTTTGCGCTTCTGCTTCTATCAAAAGCTTCTCTCAAACATTTTGCATGCAGGGAGCAAAAAGTAACCTTGAGAGAAAGTGGCAGATGCGCACAAGATTTGAAGCACCCAAAGGCTTTCTAAACAGCGTACGAATCCGAGGGGATACATCTCCTCTCCGGAAGATGTGGGGTTCTGTCCCTGCCTTTCACAGGCCATAAGCCAGGAGCTGATCTCAGCAAAATAGTTTGGGATATTGATAAGTAGATGCTGTAACCAAGGTATCACGTTCCCATTTTGGGGCAAAAATGCAGCAAACCAAGAAAACTACTAGTAAAAGCTATCAAAATGCATATGCTTACAAGGAATATTTCTGTGTATGCTCTTGTTCTATTATCTACATACAGCCACCTTTTATGCTGTCTGCTGACAGCATTTGATGCGTTTTTCCTCCTGTGCTTATTTTTAGTTGCCATAGGAACTTTCTTATTTCCTGTCAGCTGATGTCATTATTTAATACTATTAATTGTATAAAAGGGTGTTGATTCTGGTACTCTAGATGCTGAAAAAGAGCTGTAGGAAGGCAGAACACACATTTCAGTTTACTTGTTTTTTTATTCATTTATTTCTATCAATATTTAATTAAAAAAGCCAGATACTGTAATAACAGCTGTTACCACATCAGTAGAATCCAGAGGTCCTCTCCAGTCTTTTCTTCTTGTTTGGTCTAAGTTTCCCTCCCACTATGATAAATATACTCATCTGAAATAGTATCTTTTGTCTGTTTAGTTTGTAGTTTTATTCTTCCTCACTCCCCACACATCCTTTTCTCTCTTTTTTCCTTTTCTTTTCTTTTCTTTTCTTTTCTTTTCTTTTCTTTTCTTTTCTTTTCTTTGCTTTTCTTTTCTTTTGTTTGGTTGTCTTGTCTTGTCGTTTCTTGTGTTTTCTTTTCTTTTCTTTTCTTTTCTTTTCTTTTCTCTTTTCTTTTCTTTTTTCTCTTTTTTCTTTTTCTTTTTCTTTTTCTTTTTCTTTTTCTTTTCTTTTCCCAAAAGAAAAATTAAAATCTGCTGTTAAAATGAATGGGAGTGAAAAGAAAAATTTCCAGCATATAAAGAAATACAGTCAGGAAAAATATTGGGATCTGGCAGGGGGTGGGGTGTTCTTTTTGCAAATCCCAATTCTTCTTCTCGTGCATATATTAAATTATTTTGCAAAAGATTATTTTTCTATTAAATTTGTTGTGTGACCAGAAAGCCATAAAGAATGATCAGAATTGACTGAGAACTACAATAGTTTAATCTGGCGCTTCCTTTATCCACATCAACTTTAAAATTTCCACAGTTTTTCCCATGAACTGATCATGGAGGAAAGTCCAGATCAACATATAAATTTCCATTTGAGTTATTATTATATGGAATGCTGATGCAAGCTTATTCCTGTCCTTCTCTGGAAAAACATAGTAACACACACAATTCAAATCTTTCTATAAAACCATATTTCTTTTTCCATTTCACATCACTGCTTTTGATAAGATGGAGGAAAACAGGTAGCTTGGAATAAAGAAATCGGCAAATAAACTAACATTTATAACTTTAGAAAATAATTCCACCGGTGTGACTTAAATTATGCAAACTTCATCTAAGGCTTTATTCAAAGCATCCTAAAGACAACTTGAATGTCCTCACTGACTTCAGGGGCTGATGGATTAGTCCCACTGAACGGGATAACGGGAGTATTAATGAGCTTGCCGGGGTGCTGGGAGGATAATATTCTGCTTGGGAATATTTCCAAAGCATATGGTATGTGCTCTTGCTGAGACAAGCACTGTCAAGTGTTTTAGTTGCTATAACTCGACAGGCATCTGAAGTAAATGATTTTCAACCCGATCCTAGAAGCTCCTCCACAGAGGGTCCCTTCTGCAGAAGTCCTTCCCAGCCACCCCAGCCCAGCCTCACCATCAGCAGAACCATCATCAGCCCAGCTTGGTTCAACAGAGGGGATTCATCCCGGGACAAGCCGTCCTGCAAATGGTGACACTGATTTTGTCAAGGCCCCGCTGAATTATGGTAGAATATTTTTATCAACAGCACAAGCTTTTATTATTTTAGCCAAAGCAAAATGTATTAAACATGTGTCTTTTCATCTGAACAGGAAGAACTGAAGTTTTTAAAAACTGGGTATTTATTCTTTTAATCAGTTTGTTCTTTTAGAAATGATTTTTAAATGCAATTTCTTTGGAAAGAAAGTTTACATGCACGTCGAAGTAATTTTTCTTTATTAAAGATAGTCATAGAGAAGATAATTATGCTGATTACTTCACTGTAGGACTGTTTGGGAGAATCAAAGACTTTGAATATTATTTTATGTATTTAGAAATTGAAATTTAAAACTGACCACAGAAAAAAATTCTTAACTAGAATTTGTTCAAAATGCCTTTTCAAAAAAATGAGTATCCTAGTTGAACCAGTAGTCAAATAGTTACAACTTTTATGAAATAAGTTATTGTCCCCAACAACTGGTAATTTTTTCTTTCTTTTCAGGAATATACTACTAGTCTGATCTATATTGAAATACACGAGTGCTGATTTAAAAGTGCAGCCAAGCCAAGTTGAAAAATACCTCCCAGCTCGATGTTACTAATATGCAGCGGCATCACGTTATAATATCACATTAAATTTGAAGGAAATGTTCAAGGTAACAAAGCATAGTAGGTAGCCAGCTTCCCCGGGAAACCCACGGCAGGAGCTGAGGGAAGCAGCAGCAGCTCAGACAGGCAAATCACCCGCAGCTGAAGTGGATGTTGAGTTTCCATCCCCGGGCCTAGGACCGACTGGGTCAGCCAGCACAGAGAGAAGAGCTGGGTGGTTGTGGGACCCAGGGGCCAGCTCATCCAGGTGGTGCCCCGTGCTGGGGTCTGGGTGGCCCCACTGGGTCAGGGGGCTCCAGGGCCACCAGAGAGCTGAGGGATGGGAACACCTGCGCTGGGGGTGCCCAGCCCAGCCCCATCCCCCTGGGAAGGAAGGCAGCCAGGTTCACTGTGTGACAGCAGCGGGAGAAAGCTGAGCGGGAGAGCAAGCCCAAAACACCTCATGAAGTCAAAGGCCATAAAGACCAAAATCACTTGTAGAAACAAAATGGGAGTATCGTTCTTCCTCCTTTCCGCCTCACTGCAGTGGAGGTGGGAAAGGACTGAGCCATCGCCCGCCTTGGCGAGGGCTGGCACTGAGCATGAGAGCGTGTTTGCTTTCTCTGCTGAGCAAGTGCTGTGCCAGCAGCAACTTTGTAAGATTCTACAGAGGATGAAGCGAGTTACGAGAACCATACCACTGAGATGCTAATGACATTACAGGAACATCTGAGGATACTGTTGTACTTAACAGAGTACAAGAATCAACATCATCCTCTCTAAGTTAGACAAATGAAAGTTTATTTAGTGTCCATCTGGTTTTGTCTGGGAGGTAGTAAATAATTGTTCCTCAAATGTCCACCAAAGGCTTTCGATTGCTCTGAGCTGCCAGACAACAGGATTTTTCCTAGCCTACAACTGTCACCTTCCATGTCATCTGAGACCAAAATGAGGCATTCCCACTTTTATACCTCTTTTGTGAAGGCAGTGTGTGATTGCTTGTTTATAGAACATGGATATTAGTACAGCTCAGGGAATAAAAAATTAATAGGCACTATCCAGCAGAGGGAGCACAATAACATAAAAACCCTTCGGCTGTAAGGTGAAGAACTTTTATTAAAATCCACAATATTTGGCAATCTGAGTTTAATGTTTTAGCATATGGGGTGCAAAAGACAGAATTTAAATAAAAATAGAGAGATAGGAGAGAGGGATATCAAAGAAATACAAGTAGCAAAATAATTTATTTCCTGTTATTTTCATCCATAATAAGGCAGATATAACTTAACTTCTGGAAAAATTAAAGTTTAATAAGAAGAGATCAAGGATGATCTTAGGAAGAGTAATAACATTTATTTTAAAATGCTGATTTTAATCTAAATAGAACTGGCTGCTCTGGCTGAAAGACTCAAGTGCTGCTTTCAGTTTGACTGTGCACTTCCTCTTGTTGTTAATGAAGTCATACATCACAGAAATAACTGATGCACTCATTCATTCGGTTTATGTGTAATTTTTAGAGTCCAATATGACAGTAATCTTACTAGATATGTTCTCTCTTCTGTGACTGTTACACTTTCTAATCTAATCATGCTCAAATAATTGTGAATTAAAAAAAGAAAGAAGAGCTAATACCTATTTTATAAGAAACGGTCATAAACCAGAGAAAGAATTTGTCACATTTTGATGTGACTTACATGAACCACAGTAATTAAAGAAACAATGTTATAGTTTAAAAATGTTGCCATCTTAAATGCAAACATTTCTCAGGGTGCATTTCATTAATATATTTATACCACAAGTTTTTTTAATTAAGACATCTAAATTCTAAGCTCTGCCACTGACTGTTATTTGACCTTTGGCAATTCACAGTCTTTCTAAAAGAGTTTCTGTTATCTTTGTAATGAAAATCATATTGATTTCACAGCTGGGTAGAGTGTAACAGCAGCTTTGCCTGCTGGTAGAAAGTGGTTGAAATAAAAACATAATTTTAAAAGGAAAGAGAGAAGAAAGAACAGGATGTTCTGATCAGAAATGCTAACTACAGCTAACTAAAGGTAGAATATATTCAATTTAACTCTTACATGTTTTCCAAAGAAAAAGCAAAGTGTGATGAAGACCGATTAGTATTTTTTCTGTTAAGCAAACTGAATTTTTTCTCCACAAACTGGCAGTAAGATTAACAACTGAAACAAAACATCTACACTACTAAATAGTGAAGATGCCCCCATCCAGCAGACTGTTCACTTTGTTGTATAATGTCCTAAGGAAATGAGGTTTATGCAGGCTCATTATCCACTCACTCAACTATTACCCTGCTTTCCCTGGTAATTTTTCAACCTCTTGGACAATTTCAACCAAATCTAGCAGAACAGGGGAAGTCTTAGAGATATGAAAGACTTTTGACCACCAGATCCAACTGGGATTGGATGACATTTAATGGACACTTACTACCTTTGCTAGTCTCACATGTGACAAGTTGTACCAAAAATAACTTCAAAAGCAGACTGAAAGCAAGGCATTGCTAGAGGTTTCTTATCCCCACTATAGACACAGCATCTTTACCCTGACAGGACAAGCTGATCCACAGAAAGTAAAGGTGTCATCTTGGGAAAAGGTCTGAAGAATTATTTTTTAAGCATACTGAAATTCAAACTGTTCAACTTACATACTTGTGTATTCCACAGCACTTCCAGAATATCTTATTTCATAAGTCAAACATAAATTCATTTATTTTTACACAATTCTGTACTAGTAATGTCTTAAGGTCACAACAAACTTATGAAATTATTTTAGAATTATAATGACTTCACTAAGGTTATTAAAATTGTAGTCAAAACTGCCTAACTTCAAAAATGTCTTATCAAAAGTTTCTTACTGTTTATCACCAAAGCATTCTCATGATCCTCTATAGATATATAAATCCAACAAATTAACTTTTAGAAGGTTCTATTGTCTTCTTTCCTATTAACAAATACAAATACCTTTTGCTGGGCCAAGACAATCCCTCATTACCTGACAACGACCAACAAAATGTCTAGTACAGGCAGGCTTATTAAAAGCCCAGATCATTTTCATGTACATGATGCCTGCTATCAAAACCTGCTGTGCGGTATGAACAGGATGGTGACCAGCAAGTAAAAGAGAGAAAAAATTAATTAACCCCAGACACACATGACCACACACACACACACACACGCATTCCCAGACAAGCAGATAAACCTATGTGTGAGAAGATACCAGACGTGAAATATCTGTGAGATGAACCTTGTGTGAGGGTGATGGGAACTACCTGAAAGGGTCTGGGATCCACCAGTTCCACTGTCCATAAATGAGCTGTTCAGTCTAACACAAAGTCCTCCAGAACCGTGGGAGCCAGGTAGAAAAGGAACCCCAAGGTGAAGGAAACTTTGAAATCCACAAACTTTATAAAATTTATGAAGTCCTGAATACTCCTGAGGTGGGGAAGCATTGTGACCACAAGCATGGTGAATAACCAGCTGGAATCCAAACCACATCTTTCATGTTTTTTTCTGTAAAGATTGCATTTCAGGCAGATAACAGAGAATCTATCCTACACCTTAAGCAAGACCAGGATTGGTATTGCATCATCCCATCACCGGGAACAAGAACCACACAATGCAGTTCACTAGGGGTGGCTTACAGAAGTTTGCACGGGGGTGACTGGGTTTGCAGCAGCACAGGATACCACCCTTGATATAGCTGGGCAACATCACAGCAAAATCCAACCTGGAGTTTTGGGAAAGGCCTCTGCTGGCCTTTGAAATTTGTCGTTTTAATGTTCATACCTCTAGGAATTACTGCTATACAAATACATCGGTGATAATGCACATTAGATTACACATACTTGGCTTTAAATTTTAGTAATTTTAAACATCTAGTCTAAGAGTTATTAGTCTCAGACTCAAGACTTGATTAAAATTTAAAGTCTTTAACTATGGAGAATTAAGCCATTTAATCCAATTTTCTCTAAAATTTGCCTCTTACTTTTGTAAGTGTCATTAAGGTTCATGCAAATATGCATCATGTATAATCAGGCCAAGATATCATGTAGCACATCAGAGTATATTAAAGCGGTATTTTTAAAACACAGGTTTATGTTACCATATAGTAAACCCTAGTAGAGTCTCAGGGATGGAATTAAGCCCACGTATGCGCTGCAAAAGTCTTCCTACATAGCTACATCATTGAAGGCACATGTGTCGGGTAGGTAAATCACGAGCCCTAGCATACGTTCTGTGCTGACACAACAGTATGTGAGTGGGGGGTGTGAGGTACTTAAGCCAAACCTATGCCACTCTGAGAGATGGTGTATTTTCCTCCAAAATGTACTGTTTTCCTCCCACAGCAAGCACCGCAACACCCACGGCTCTGGGGGACAGAGCACCCCAGCACTAATCCTTACATCCCTGCTCCGCACTTCCCGGAGCCCTTGGGTTCTGCTCTTCCCAGGGCTTTGTGCCAGCTCCATCCATCAGGTATCCCAGTGCTTTCCTCCTCTATCATGGCATTAGCAGTATTTTGTCTCACAGAAGAGGTATGACATGTCCCAGCAGCATCAAGGAATTTAACATTAAAAACAGAACGTGAAACTGGCTTTCTGAATTCCAACAGGCATAGGAACAGTCATTTAAACATCTCTCCTATTTAGGAATGTCTGTTTAGCTGCTGTCAATTATATAGTCAACTTTAAAAAGTTTTGATTACCTGTCAGGATATACTATGGCTACTACATTCCAGAGAAACAAATATCTTTTTTGTGGTAAATGCTCTTACCATAAAGCTTTTGGGTATGAATTTTTTTTCCCCGAATGCAAAAAGTCACATCAACCTGCTTTGTAGAACAAAGTCGGGGGTGGGGGGGGGACGACACCAAAACAAACAAATAAAACAAAAACCATCTCTTAGGAACAGATGAAGAGAAAGAATTTTGTACCCACAGACTATTATGGACCATTCAGGATGTGCCAAACTGATATTTATCTAGGTTAATGGCCATCACGAACCATCCGTTGCTATGAAACTGTTTAAAATCCATTGTAGCTATTGAATGTAAGGAAATCTACCTGTAAAACCACTTTGAACATATGCCTGATCTCCATTAGAGAAAAGGAATGCCCAGAATAGAGGTGCTGGTTTTAAAAATTTAACAAAAATCGGTGAAGATTCTTGCTTCTTGCAACTATCTATTTCCTTTTGAGCTTCTCAATTAAAAAACTGACTGTTTACTAAACTCGTTTCCATTTTAATGTGTTTTTCACATGAACACATGGTCTTAAGAGTTAGAGCCATGAGGAATTTAAGCATGTCAACAAATCGCTGAATGGCGCAGAGATTCCCAGTGGGCTGGGCCACTGTTTAGCCTTTTTTTATGGACAGCCATGAACATTTGTCTTGTTAACACTCAGTGTTTTAACATGTTCCGGGAATCTGCTGTGGGTCACAGTTTGAAAAATACCAGTGGCAAGGTCCTATTGAGCTTGCTTTAAGCAATCGACTTCAAACAGTAGAAGCTGCGTGGTTTTGAGAAGGCAGAGCATCTTGCCAATAACTTCTGTGGACAGAGTTGCCTATTACTGAGGCCAGACTGCTTCCAATAGCTGCTTCCAATTTTATTTAATTTCAGATAACTCTACCCTGGGCTGAAATCTACAGGGCATGTATGTCTGCAGGAGCACAGGTATCCAAGTCCAACATTTACACTCCAGCGATGCCTCCAAAATTTTTGCTGTTTTTCATTCATTGAATAAGTGGCTACATCCTTTCAGGGCATAAATTTCTGCTGTTACAGCCTTGCAAAGTCACCTAAACTCTGATATCACTGGACCCAAACTCATGATAAATCTTGGTGGTATTTTTAAACCGCATGTTCCCTATTTACTTTGCCTTCAGCCCCAGCTGAACCCCTTTTCCCCACACGCAGGACATGTAGAGTAATACACCTGTTTTCTAATTGCATCTTCATCTGGAGTGGCGTCTGAACCAAAGTGTCCCATCCGTCCTACCTATGCTTCAGGCAACGTTGGTAAGTCTTACCCACCGAGTAGGCCCCACAGCTATTTCAATGCCAGAAGAGGATTACATGTCATATACATATCTCCATGGCACATATCTGGTATATGATGTTACGCATGCAATGGCATGCATATATACCTCTGTCTCTGAGGGGAAAGTGAAAGGAGGTTTGAAGTAAGCCTGGGGCGAGGTGAAGTGTCCAGGCAGCCACATTCAGTCCCCGTGCCATGAATCTGGAACCTGTAGGTATGGTGGTCTCCCAGGGTCTACATCTGAGAAACCCAAGGAAGGACAGACAGCGTTTCCCACGAGCCAAGGCCCAGCTCGGCACGGCTCAGCAGCACCCGGGGCAACTCACTGCTCAGCTTGGACTGCTGACCATGCCCTCCTTCAGGAGCAAGACCTCCTGAGGTCTAAGTAGCTAAAGGGGAAAGAGGATCCAGGTAGCTGGCAAGGTGCCTTGAGTTGGACATTGCTGCCCTGAATTTAAACTAATTTCTCTGCTCCTGGTTTTGCCCAAAGAAGAGCTTCCACAACTGAACAGACAAAACTATTTAAAAATCAAACATTCAAGAAACAGAACAGTTGAGTCAAATTTCTGTGACACTCTGCAGTAGAAGTGCTGTGCCCTGGTCATATTACAGGCAAGGCAAACAAACTGCATTCAAGTTATAACGCAAACTGTGGAAAAAACAAAGATTGTCCAGAAGTAAACAAATAAATAGCTTCAAAACTGTTTCAGGAGCATGTGTTTGAGAATCGTGATTTACAACTCAGCAGTCAGCCTCCTTGGCTGAACTATTTTATTCTGGAGGATTCAACCACAAAGACAGTAATAGGGATTTTTAAAGTTATCTCTGAAATGTCTATGCTTTGCTTTATCCTTTTAGTTTTTTAATGGCTTTCACATGATACATACAATTTTTGAGAACTAAAGTGCTACTTCTAATATTTCCAGTTAAATGAAATCTTTGAAATAGAAGGAATGATAATATACAAATTTAAAACTATATTTAGTATTCTGAATGCAATTAGGGCAATTTTATTCAATTGATTTCTGAAGTTCCCACATGAGTGATCTATGGTGATATCATTTGGTACAACAGTAACAGGTGCCGAAAAAGTAATTTTAAACAAATGAATTTTATCACATTATATGTTTTTCCCCTATTACAGCCAACTTTCCAAGTACTTCTATGCAATTATCTAAATGAAGGTGTATCAAAAAGTACTTTATTCCAAGATGTATTTCCATTTTTCATTACAAGATCACTGGAGTAATAGCATTGTTTACTCTCTTTTCTACAGAAGGATTTTATCACTGCTTGAAGACAAGGATGAGATAGCATAAGGAGAGTACATGAAGCCTATCTTTTAAACTACAGTTTTAATACTGGAGTAAAATATACAGTAGAACTAAACGGGACCTCTAGAAGGCACCTAATTCATCCTCCTGCCTGCAGGAAGCAGTTATTCAAGTACTCTGATCTTAAAGATCTCCAATGGAGATGGAAACTCCAAAAGCTTGCCAAGCAATCTATTCCCTATCCTCACCATTAAAGTTTTCTGTAATTTCTAAAATAAATCTTCCTTTCTGTAATTTAAGCCTATTATTTCTTGTTCTATCAAACACAGGCAAGGGAAATAATAGATTGTTCTCTTCCTCCTTGGAGCAACCTCTTGTGTTATAATGTCTTCGCTCTATCTTTTCTGTGTCAGACTAAACTAACATAATTTATTCAATTTTTTCTTTTAGGTTATAATTTCTATACTTCTGATCTTTCTTGTCACTCTCCTCTGGACTGTCTCCAGCGGATTCTCTTCTTTCTTCAAGTCTGGTGTCTAAAACTGGACATGGCATTCTAATTCAGTATAAAATTAAGATTTGCTAGTCCCAGATTTCATCTGATTATTTAAATAATTAAGCTGATCATCTCCCAGGAGAAGGATACCAAAGTTGTCATTCAAGTGCATAGTAACTGTCCTGCTGGAAACCAAAGTTGAAAGTTAGATTAATTAAAACACAGTTCAGTGAAGATCAATCTAAGGAAACTTGTTTTCCTTTTGGATTTGTGTCTTAAGCCTGATTGAACATCTAAGAAGGTACAAACTCTGATTCAAGTTTTCTTGCGTCGTACTACTTACATGAATTTTTTGGTGTCCAGTAAGAGAGAAACTCATATGAAACCTTTCCCTCAGTGGTGTTTATCTGCCTATAAGAGTCTATTTCCAAACTCATGAAAACAAGAGCAGGGAAGCTGCCCAGGTACAAGGCTCTGGATGACAGCTGGAGTAGACAGGGTAAGAAGAAGTAGGAGGAGACAGTGGCTGGGCCAAGCACAGCTGGTGCAGTTTTTAACAGCTGATTCAGGATTAGGTTGTGATTTTACAGCTAGTTCTGTTGACTCTGACAAAAAAGCCCTCAGAATAAACCCACCTTACCAGCTATTCTGAACAACCTCTAGAAACTTAGTGGCTGCAAGACTCTACCTGTGGTGCATGGTAGAAACTGGCCAAATGCTATTTTCAGGGAGTGGGCTGATACAGACAGGTGAACAGCATGATTTAATAAGCCTTACTTCTTTAAGAGACCAAGCTAAATAGTTTCCTTACTACTGTTGTGAGCTATATAAACAATGCCTTATTATACACTATCTTGATATATTGATTTTAGATCTCTTGCTTAACTAAAACATATTTAAATTTTAAATGAGACATGCAGGTGAGAACATGTCTACTTCCTTTCTTTCTTCTTTTCTGTCCTCCCTTATTTAACAGCTCTGCTCTTTTCTGAAGAGAAAAGGGTCCATGCTTTTGAGAGCTGGATCCCAACGTTCAACATAGTGTCATTTATTTCATTTGTACAGTGATTCTAGAACTAAATTCCATCGTATTTAGGTGGACTCACTCAAGGATTACATAGGATATTCATTATGTGAGACACAAGGTCAGGCTATTTATTCATTCCTGGAGGACCACTACTTCTGTCACCAATGACGATACCAATTCCACTGCAAAGAGTTATGATTGTGACTCTAGGTTTTCAGTCATAAATAAGTAAGAGGGTAGAGGTATTTATATTTGCATTAATTTGAAAAACTTCTCCAGCAGAAAACATTTTATATAGTCACTATTTGTAGATGCATTTGTTTGGTATTTCAGGTGAAGTTGAATACTGGAGATTTCATTTGGTGGGAAAAGATAGAAAAGCCCCAAGTTTTATCCACTGTCAGAAAATGCATGTGTCCCACCAAAACTGAAGCTGGCCATGTAAGAACAGTACCCTACTGTTATCAGCTCTTCCATCAGGTCCAGCTATCAGAAGTGTGGCATCTCCATGTACAGCACAGCAGGGCACAGCTTGTTCACTATGAGAATTTTCTCCTTTTAACAGGTCTTGGTTGGACATGCAGTGTGGTGGGTTGACCCGGGCTGGGGGCCAGGTGCCCACCAGAGCCGCTCTATCACTCCCCTCCTTCATTAGACAGGGGAGAAAAAGTATAACGAAAAGCTTGTGGGCCGAGATAAGGACAGGGAGAGATCACTCTCTAATTATCATCACGAGCAAAACAGACTGAACTTAGAGAGGGAATTCATCTTATTTATTACTAAGCAAAACAGAGTAGAGGAATGAGAAATGAAATCAAATCTTAAAACACCTTCTCCCACCCCTCCCAACTTCCCAGGCTCAACTTCACTCCCAGCTTCAACCTCCGCCCCCCCCGCAGCGGCACAGGGGGACGGGGAATGGGGGTTACGGTCAGTTCATCACACGCTGTTTCTGCCACTTCTTCATCCTCAAGGGGAGGACTCCTCTCATCGTTCCCCTGCTCCAGCATGGAGTCCCTCTCACAGGAGACAGTCCTTCACGAACTTCTCCAACGTGAGTCTCTCCCATGGGCTACAGTCCTTCATGAACTGCTCCAGCGTGGGTCTTTCCCATGGGGTGCAGACCTTCAGGAGCAAACTGCTCCAACATGGGGTCCCCCACAGGGTCACAATCCTGCCAGCAAACCTGCTCTGGCGTGGGCTCCTCTCTCCATGGGGCCATAGGTCCTGCCAGGAGCTTGCTCCAGCGTGGGCTTCTTACGGGGCCACAGCCTCCTTCAGGTGCCTCCACCTGCTCCGGCGTGGGGTCCTCCACGGGCTGCAGGTGGAATCTCTACACCCCCTCATCCTCCCTCCATGGGCTGCAGGGGGACAGCCTGCTTCACCATGGTCTTCACCACAGGCTGCAGGGGGATCTCTGCTCCGGCACCTGGAGCACCTCCTGCCCCTCCTTCTGCACTGACCTTGGTGTCTGCAGAGTTTCTTACATCTTCTCATTCCTCTCTCCGGCTGCAAAAGCTCTCCCTGTTTTTTCCCTTCTTAAATATGTTATCACAGAGGCGCTGATTGGCTTGGCCTTGGCCAGTGGCGGGTCCATCTTGGAGCCGGCTGGCATTGGCTCTATCAGACACAGGGGAAGTTTCTAGCAGCTTCTCACAGAAGCCACCCCTGTAGCCCCCCCCGCTACCAAAACCTTGTCATGCAAACCCAACACATGTAGTCAAAGTTTCTAGAGCTAGAAAAAGCTGCTAAGTTATCTACTTTGGTCTCACATCTAACAAACACCACAGACTCTCTTTCAGCAATACCTGAGATAATTTGTGTTTGACATCTTGATTTGAAAATGGACATACTATTGGTAGTTGCACTATTTAAAATTGATGACATCTCTCTTATTTGAATTTGACTTTACTTTTCAAACATTGGCACTTGGCATGCCTTTTTGCTATGTATTTAAGAGTTCTGTTCTTCCCATAAAATTATTTACTTGATGTAAGCAAGCTGCTGTCTTCATAAAATTAATTACATAAAGATATAGACAGAAAGTCAGCAAAGAAGATGCAAACTCACATTCCCTGCCATTTTTTTCTAGCTTTCAAATCTATTTCTGGGAATGGGACTTCCTAAAGATTGTGGACAAAGAACCCATGAAATTTTGCTTAAATCACAGTAACAAATTGTTTTAATGAAATAATCTTTAAATATATTGAGTGCATATAATACAACTGAACAAAATGTGGGACAAATCATCACTATTTGTGTTTTACTGAATGTCACCGTGTAAACAGGATGTACTGATTACTTATTATAAAACCCATGTTAAGGACATTGTACCACAACATTTTTCAAACTACCATTAGTTAAAGGCCAGGGAAGAGGCAAGTACCACGTCAACTTGTCACAGGTGCAAAACCAGATTATTGAATTCACACAGTAAAAAAATATCTCTGCGGCAATGAAACCTGCTTTAGCCTGTTTTTTGGGGGACAGTGCAGAGATCCCAGACATTTTTGTTATTTGGCACCAGTTCTTGGAAGGTTCAAAGGCAGTGCAGAGCTTCACCATCTCCTGTGAGGCACCTGTTGGTACAGGAATACTTTCGTCCCTATGAAGCTAAACTTCTGCCGTAAGACAAGAAATCCTAGCCTTTTTATTTTGACAGTTCTTGAAACCTGCTAGCTCACCCCTTAAGCCTGAATGAGATTCCCACAATAGGAAGCTCCCTCCCTGCCTCACCTACGGGGCGGAATCAGGAAACAGCCTTCAAGCACAACCCATTGGTCAAATGCTTGGGCAAAGGCAGCTGAAGACATGAGTGTTTGGCACTGGCTGGGATATGTTCCCCAGCATGCTCCAGTGGCACAGCAATTAGGAAACGCCCCTGGAATGCAGCCATTCCCCACCAGCTTGCTCGGGCAGCTTTCTGATCAGAGGTTTCTGTGAAATCCACTCCCACTTCTCCTCCCACACTGCTAAGGAAGCCTCTGCACCTTGAGCTGGGCTGTGACTTCCTCCAGGCAAAGGGCATCCAGAATTACGCAAAGGGATGCAGAGCAGAGGAACAAATAATCCGTCTTGAGGACTTCAGCCTTGGAGTAAGTGGGGGTGGAATCATCCCTATCATGACCTGACTGTTGAGACATCTCAGGAGGAAAGAGGAGTTCCCATCCAGATGTTACGCTACTTCAGAGATGATTAACAAAAACCCCCAACAATTCCTGAAATGTCACACTGCTGCTAATTTCCTTTACTCTTCATTCATGCAAAGCAAACAAGAGTCAGTGGAGGATATCTGCTCATACCTCCTCTGCATGCTCATGGCATGTTTCCAATCTGCAAGGTAAAGCCTTTAAGGCCTACTCTGTCTGTGATGAAACATGGCACTGGTTGTTGCTATAGGGACCTACAAACTGCTGGCCACTGCTCTGGGCCATCCATTCTCTCATCATTTTCCCCTACCTGTAACCTGTTGGGAAAGACATGGAATTGGGCATTGGACAAACAGCCCAGTTGAGATGGAGGACAGGGGAAAAAAAAGGGCATAGTGTTTGGAGAAAAACACATGGAATAAGCCAAGGGGCTTAGCAGTTCAGGGTCATGATGCTGATCCATCATGTTGATCCATCAGACTTATCTTTCCCCTCTCTCTCCTATCTAAAGCATATTTGCAGCTTTGACCCAATCTTTCCATGCCTCTCTCTGTTCCTGAGAAGGGGCATAGTGGTAGAAGGTCCAAAACAAGAAGATGAGGCTGTTTCTCCATTTACGTGCCAGTAAACAAACACACAGACAGAATTTAGCATGCATTATATAATGATGTTCAGTCAGAATTTGTATCTGATATGGATTTGGTACAGTTCTTACAACACTTGGAAGAGTTTTTAGAGTATGTCAGCCAACTTAATTTAAAAGTTCTGGCGCTATTTAAAAAGCAAGCTTTCTAAAGTGTAAATATGTCTCTTATTAAAGTCAGTTTTTAATAAGAACACCAAAGGAACTTACTGCTTTTAAATGCTGAATGCACCAGAGGCTCATGTATTGACCACAAAAAGTACATGTATAGTAGAGTCCACGTATGTAGCTGGCAATGCTGAGCTGGTGACTTACAGCTAACTCAGTGGGGCTGAGATGGTACTAGTCACAATTGCAACTGCAAGGCACACTGCACTACAAACTTCTTTTTAGAGTGCTTCAATTCAGTCTCAAACAAGTGAGCAGAAACATCTAGGGAATGTAAGGGTGGGATCCATCTCATCCAGCCTGACATATCTACATCAATGGAGTCTAGAGAGTGATTCATCTGACTAAAAGTAAATGCCTGCTTTAAAATGAGTTGACTGACTTTCTGGACAATATTGACTGTTTTGACTAGATCCCCATTGACTATGACTCCAGGCCTATCAGCTGCCTCTATCCACTCTAAAACAGGAGAGAAATTCAATGAGTTTGACTGAAGGCTAGGCATATTCCAGGACATGATCAAGTAAACTAGTAGCTAATATAGACTATCTTCCAGTTCTCATTGTAGAGGAACTATTGATGATCCTACAGACATCACCACAGCAGAAATTATACTGAGATAATATGCCCAAAATAGACCTTAATTAAAAACAGAAAAAAAAAGAGGTAGAAAGGAATGATTTGGGTTTTGAAAATCTCCAATAAGTACAGAGGTATTCTTTTTACAATTATGTTTTATATGTACCATATATATACCATTTATGAATATTCACCATGAACCAACAAAGTATTTTTACATAATCAAAGTCCTGGCACATTAGGAAGATTGTATGTTTGATAGTTTTCAGATTATATCATAGGCTTTAAACCATAGGTTATAAAAAGATGCAGATCTTGAAATGTCAAAGATATTTAAATAGAAATTATTTTCTTAACTAAGGGAAAAGATACTCATTAGTTACAACTTGTTTTGTAGAAGCACATTCTTGTTACCAGCATGTGAGTGACGCTTTTATTAGTTGAGCTGCAGATGTTATGGGTTTTGGGTCATAGAACCTCTTATAGAACAAAACTGAATAGCGACATAATTTTTCTTACAGACCATGATATAATTTAATCCAAGTGTTGAAAGCTGATAAATATTTTTTCTTTCCCCGTTTGGCAAATCCCACTTTCCCCTTCCCCATATTTCTAATAAAATATAAGCCAGTGTGTAGATTTGTCAACACGCTACTGAGGAACAGAGAAGAGGGCTTATATTCTATTTTGTCACAGAGAGGCATTATCAGACTAATGATGAAATGCGAGATTTAAGACAAAATAAAAGTAACACTTTCTAGTTATCAAAAGTTAAAAATATGCTGGATGTTTTTCTTTAAGAAAAGGGTTGTGATTATCCACTCCCTTGTATTTGTCCTTATACCTGTGGAAGCTGCTGCCAAATCAGAGATCCCTATCTATTTTGCAAAATTGTGAATGATTACACCAGAAGAAGGCCAAGTCATATATTCCAGTAAAATATCTATCACATACATTAAATTTTTAGTGAGACATAAAGTAGGTTCATACTGTTTCTTATAATATGTATAGAATTTGATCACAGTCATAAGGAGATAGATGACATTTTTTTCCAAGCACTATGTTTAGAATGTAGATACTTTTTAACAGAAAGATACTAATATAAGTCAGCTTTACATTTTGTATAATTCTTCTTGTAATGCACAGCTCCACATACCGCCCTGCACAACGCTGTGAGTGCAGCAATATCACATTCTCATATCATTTTTTCTAATGCTGAAGTTAAGCAGAGTGTTTGGAAATGGGAATTAACACCAGTTAGAAGACAACTATGATCTAACTCCAAAAAGGTGCCAACTGCAGTCATGTTTACTAGCTACCTACAGACAAGTATGCATTAACTATTAAGCAGATAAGAAACCCACAAAGGAAAACAACAATTTACAGTCCTGAAGACAACATGGCCACTCTGAAACATCTGCCACTTTCGACTATCTCCAATCTCATCTTAGGACAATAGGAAGGAAAGTGTCTCTCAAAGCAATCCTGATTAATCATCCTCTTAGGATGTTTTCAGTAGAGAAGCATACACTCTTTGAAAATAGATCCATGCTTTTCAAAGTTCAGTATCAAAAGCCAGGTTCAAAAAGGCATTCAGACAGATTTTAGGGTTCTACATTGAAAGTTGCAGTCCTCAAAATCGAAAGTCAGCTGCCATCTTTCAGCATTGAAATGCCATACCTCAAGCTCTTTGAGGGCAATAATGGTTCCAGCAGATCTGCAGAGGCAAACTGTTGCCATCCACTGGTCTCTGCTTACCCCTCTGATGGACAGCTTGGAAGTGATCTCTGGAGGACGTCTAGTTCAACTTCTCATTCAAAACTGCTCCAACTAAAGCAGGTTGCTCAGTCAGGTTTTGAACATCTCCAAGGACTGAGATTCCACAACATCTATTGAAAACCCATTCCAGCGTTTCACCTGAAAATATTTTTTCACTGAAAACAATGAAAATATTTTTTCTTACATGCAGAATTTCCTGTATTGCAACTTGTGTCCATTAGCTCTTGTCCTATCACCATATACCTCCACGAAGAGTCTGGATCTCTTCCCTATATTCGCCCCACCGCATTCTCATCATATGCTTGTACTCTAGCCTGTGTGATCTTAGTGACACTCTGCTGCATTCACAGCAGTATGTCAATGTCTTGTGCTAGGCAGCCAAAACCAGTACTCCAGAAGCAGTCGCACAAGTGCCAAATAGTGGGGAATATTTACTTCCCTGGACCTGCTGACTACATCTTGCTAATATAATCCAGCATGAAGTTGACCTTGTTTGCACCAACTGCCAACTCATGCTCAATGTGTCCATGAGGACCCCAGGTTCCTTTCTGCAAAGCTGCTCTCTAGTCAGTTGACTTCCAGCATGTGCAGGTCTAGGGGGTTATTCCATGTGCAACAGAGGACTTTTCACTTGTCTTTGCTGAGCGTGGTGAGGCTCCTGGTAACCTATTCCTCCAGCCTGTCCTGGTCCCTCTGAATAACAGCCCTGCCCTCCAGCATATCCACTGCTCCCCTGCAGGCTGGTATCATTCATAAATTTGCTGATAGTGCACTCTCTCCCATAGTCCAGATCATTAACAGTGAAGACAGCAAACTGCATTGGCCCCAGAATCTGTCCCCAGGGGGGGATTGCCACGAGCAACCAGCTGTCAGATGGACTTCATACTGCCAATCACAACTTGTTTAGCCTGGCAGTTCAGCCAGTTTTCCATCCACCTTGTCATCTGCTTATCCTGTCCACCTCTCACTATTTTGACTGGTAGGATACTATCAAAGACCTTGGCCATAACTTTGCTAAAGTCAAGGTAAACAATATTCACTACTCTTCCCTTGTCCACAGAACCAGTCATCTTACCATGCTCAACCAATCAGGTTAATCATGGACAGTTTGCCCTTAGTAAATTCATGCTGCCTATTTCTAATCACCTTCTTGCACTTCATGAACTCAGAAACGGTTTCCAGGAGGAAAAATCTTCAAGGAGACTGAGGTTAGACTACTCAGCTTATAGTTCCCTGGACCCTCTTTCTCAACCTTCTTGCAGATGGGTATGACATTTGCTTTTTTTCTTCTGTCCATTTGGGACCTCCCCAATCACCATAACCTGTTGAAATCGATGGGCAGCAGACTCACAGTGACATGGGCTGGCTTCCTTAGCACCCTCGGATGCATCCCATCTGTTTCCATGAACTTGTGTGTGTCCAGTTGGCTTAAGTGCTCAGTCTTTCTCTACTGTGGCTGTGCTTCACTTCCTCAGACTCTTGCTATTAGCCTCAGGACTGAGGGTAAATCTTACTAATAAAAAAGCAAAAGAATAGAAAGCAGAATAGGCATTGAACACCTCACCTTTTTCCATGCCTTTTGTCAGTAGGTCCCCTTCCCACATAGAGTACTTGGCCCACATTTTCCGTAGGCTGCCCTTTTGTTACCAATATACTTACTAAAGCACTTTTTGTTGCCCTTCACAACCCTTGCTGTTCCAAAACCAGCTGAGCTTTGGCTTTCCTGCTTCCCTCCCTGCAGACTTAGGCAATGTCTCTATATTCCTTCCAGGTAGTCCTGGACCTGTTTCTAACAACTTCTGCATACTTCTCTTTTATATTGGAGGTCAGTCAAGTGTGTCCTACCCATCCATACTGGCCTTGTACCATAGTTGCTCATCTTTCTGTGATTTGGAATGGACCAATTCTGTGTTTTGAGGAGGCTGTTCTTGAGGATCAACTAGTTGTCCCAGGGGCAGCTAATTGTCTCCCATATGATCCTGCCCAGCAGATCCCTGAACAAGCTGAAATTTGCTCTCCAGAAGTCAAGACTGGCAATTTTATTAATTGTTTTGCTCATTTATCTCAGGATTTTAACTATACAATCTCAGGGTTGCCGCCAAAGCTGCCCTCAACCTCCACACCCCCAGCCAGTTTGTTCATGACTAACAAGTCCAGCAGAGCACCTCCCCTAGTTGACTCAGCAATCAACCTGTGTCAAGAAATTGCCATTGAATCTTCTGCACTTAATCTATGCTTCAAGCGTTGACACGTGTCTGGAACCTGGTGTTCCCTAGAATAAGGAGTTGCACTTTTACTGTCTTGACAGCAGAAATCTCACTTGGCCTTCAAGATCTGAATATCCTTATCACCTGCCACAGGGAATCTCATGGAGAAGGCTCCTTTAACACAGCAGTAGCGCTAAGGAATACCATGGCCCTGATGCAAAGGGGTCATAACATATCCTGAGGAGAAATGTGATACATGTGTGAGGAGGTTAGAAACGCTGTGGTGCCAAGGCCTGTTGTGACAGGTGCTACCTTCATCACCCCTAATGAGGCTAGGAGTGCACAAGGAGACTAAGGGGACATTCTCAGGTTGTTGGTGCTAGCTATGGAGATGAGCGGAGCAGTCCTATCCATGTTGAATCCTATCCACTCACCAGTGTCCAAGGAACACATAGTACTCCAAGACTCATCAGTGCTAAGGACGAGAAAGGTAGCATGCTTGCAATCACTTCATGTAGGCTTTTACCAGGTGAAACAGTGCTGGAGATGACTCTCTGTTGCCATATTTCACTTGCCAATGAGCTTCCTTGCTAATCATCTCATGTACCCAAGAAGTCTTGATATACTGAGGGTTAGAGCTGCTTCCTTGAGGGAGGACTTCTTAGGACAATGGCTTCACATGGATTCAGTAATGAAGGCTTTTGCCAGTTCACAGCTCCTGCCTATTTAATGTGGCCACAGACTTCTGAATTTAATGATGTCTTCATAACCTTCCAAACCTATAATTCTGCTGTTCAAGCTCCTGATCTCTTCTTGTTCTAAAATAATGATGGATTGAACATTTATCAGAAATACATCACCTACTAAGGCAGTTAAGGCTCCTGGTTTGCACAGGAGATGATAGGATCCAGCCTTTATAAGTCACACTGACTGAAAAGTGGTCTTTGGAGAAGACTTGTAGACACACATACACATCTTGAGTGTCTAATAAACAGAAAACAACTCACTACCTGTCTGAAATTCACAGCAGCAGGCCACTCCACATCAGCACTGCCCCTGAGACAAACTTGTGTGGGGCGCTCCCTGCCTCATAGCCTACACAAAAGAGGAAAAAGTCTCTGAGCTTGAGTAATAGGGCCTGCATGCATCCTACAAGGTGAATACAGATGTGGTCCATCACTTAAAATAGAACCTGGCTTTTCTTCAGTGAAGGCTGTAACTTCCCAGCTAATGTATTTGAAGCAGGAAGATGACAACTCTTCCTCCTGAAGAGGATTCTTCATCTTATTTTAAATGAAAGGACACAAACACCAATCAGGATAGCATTCTAGGGTATAAATCCCAAGTAAAATAGGCACCTGCAGACAGCAATACCTCTGCTTGAAAAAGCTTCAAGGCCCTCTTTTGCACAGTATTTTTTCACCTGAGTTTTGCAGTTCCTATTCCAGGGCAATTATTCTGTACCTCTGTACAAGGTAGGCTAGACATCTAACTTAAAATTGCAGATTTTCCTGCTGATTGACTACTAGATGGCTTTTTCAAGCATCCCAGCCAAGCTTCAGGAATATTTGGGGCAGGATAGTATGTTTAAAGTTCTTCACCTACAAGCTGGATACTATGCAGCTCTGATGATAATTTTTTAATCAGGGCTCAGATTTTCCTTTTCCTTTGGACTAGAAATCCCATTGCTTTGGAAGCTGCATTGCTTTTCAAGTGCAGAATGTTCCCTGTGTTCTCTTCATCAACAAATATCATACCGTGAATGTTAAAGGATACCAAATTTGGGCTTTGTAGCAAGAAGTGGGAATACAGGCTCTGTATGGCCCTCTGCCACTGGAAAATACAGCCATGTTCATAAGACAGGCCATTTAAAAATTCTAATTTTTCTCTTAAATCATGTTAACCATTTTAAGTCTAGGTGCTATAATTACCTTCAAACTTCATTTTATGGCTAATGATGTCAGCCGTAAATAAAACAGCCTTTTTTTTTTTTTTGTTACTGTGGTAGCACTTAGATTCCCCAATCAGTATATCACATTTTATTGGGAATTGTAGGTCCTGCAAATAATAAATAAAGTCTCTACCAGAAAGTGTTTGCATTCTTAAGCCAACCTCCTTCAGTTATCTGTATGCACAACTTTATGCATGCATAATCCCATAATGTTATTGAAGATTTCACAAATATAAAGTTAAGACATGTTTTTAGATTATAGGTAAGTTCACTTGAAATAGGAAAATACAGTAAAAGAGTTTTGTATCAGTTAAAGAATTGTTTAATATAACAGTGTCTCCATATTTAATAATTAGCTGTTTCTGATTTTTTTCTAGCATTATAAACAAATAAAACTTTGAGAAGGTATTTGGAGAAAAGATAAGTAAATTAAAAGGATGCTGCCCTCCCAGTTCAGTCACAGCAATTCTGAAGCACCTGGCTCCTTTGATTTTACATGAAATGCCGAACCAGGACCTGGTTTAGAAGGAAACTGCAGCTAAGTTAAAGAGAAAGTCCATCGTAGTACCAAGTGCTTATATGGTGTTTCTCAGTTGTGTGAAGAGTACAACAGGTGGGCTTGAAGAGTATGGCCTTTGTAGCTAAAATCTGAATTTTTTACTTTTAAAAAGAGATTAATAAGTTATCTTGTTTCTTCATTTCCATTCCCGACTTTCCATATCCTCTGCTCTAGCTCACGTAACAAATATAGAATACTTTTTATAATGTCTTATTAGGAGAAAAAAGGTTTTACACTGAAGAACACAAAATTACTTAACTTTGACTACTCTGAGCTGGTCCCAAGGTCTAAACTTGTCACTGCATGACATTTCTTCTTACTTCATATGCAGAGGCATTTGACTTGTCCTTCCGGAGCCTCCCAAGGCTTCCCAGCAATTCAAGGGTCATACCTGTGCTGGGACTGTAACACAAGATGAGCCCTTGTGTTACTCTGCAGAAGCCAAGCCCCTAGTTGTTGAAGTAAAAGACAGAGGAGGTGGTGAGGCTGATGTTGCTGCATTATTCTGGGCTCCAGCCCAACCCTTTTCCATCACTGGTGTGGTGAAACTTCCTCTGTGAGCTGTTAAAAGAACTACGTCTCCCCTCGTTTTCCTAAAGTATAGCATAGGTTTGATATGATTGACATGGGAAACGGGAGGTTTTCTAACTGCAAATCAACAGTTAAAAGTCTGTACTTATTTTTCAGTTGCTTAACTTTACTGTTTAAAGCATAAAATTATAATTTGGGATCAATTGTAATTTCATTCTTCCCTCCGTACTTATGGGGGAGAGAGTCATGAATCTCCAGCCTGATGTGCTGCAGCTCCAGTGCCACAGTGTTGCAGAGAGGAGGTAGAGGAAGTGAAAGCTAGAAAGAAGGCTAAAATGGATGAGATCTACCACAAATTAAAACCAATGGGTCTACAGGAGGGCAGCAGTTTGGAAAGTCAAGGGGAGACAACACAGTACTTCAGCACTTCAGCATTCAGGTTTAATGTTGACTGAAAATATTACTCTTACCAAAATGAAGCCTGTGGTATGTGTCCTTTGTTTCTCTCATCTGTATGAAGACATGCAGGAAGCATAGCCATTCCAGCAATATTCCATATTTGCACTATTTCAGATGTGGAATTTATTTCAGAAAGGTATTTAACTTAAAATTTATGCATGGGGGTAGAAGTATATATGTATAGAAAAATTAAATATAGATGTGCCATGGTCCAAAAGGTTCTGTCTTACAATTCTTCACGAGTGAAGGAAACTCATTTCCAAATCTCACTCTTGAAAAAATCCAGCATACATGGCACTGTATGGATATTTAGGCTCAACTTCCCTCCATCCCCAAGGCCTGCAGACTCGACTTTAGGTCTTTGGATGCAGTGCAATATTCTGTGGCACATAGGCTGAAAGTAAGCAGCAGAAGGAAAATATAACAGGGTGAGTGTCAGCCAAAATGCTTTTTCTAACTAATTTCTGTATTGTCTGTGTCCATCCCACATGGACATGCTGCATGTAAAATGAAAGTTAGTTTTCTATTTCTGTTTTCTTGTAAATACCACAAGATGACAGTTGTACCCCACCTGCCCTGAAAAAGCAATAAAGAGCGCAGTTAACTATTCAGCCAGGTGCATCTCTTTCAAAATGCCTGTGGCAACTGGGCTAAGCAAACTAGAGGAACTATTCATCAGAAGACCCACCACCTTTCTTCATCACCCTTTTAAACAGCAAGAAGGAACCGGTAGCAGCACCTAATTGCCTTGATTTCAGGTTTCTTCGACTCCCTCATCAGCGTGAACAAGAGGGATGCTGCTTTGTCCTGCTGTTGGTATCTGAATGGCGTGGATGCTGGAGCCTTTGAAGGTGGAATAAAGGAAGAGGGAGCCCTGCCTTCCCTGAGCTGCTTACTTCCACCTTCTCTTGCACTGACACCGCCCTTCACACAGTGAATCTTCTTAGGTAACAAGTCCCTTTAAAAGGGAATTTTTTTGTCCTGTAAATTTTCAGCTGAATTAATCTTTATCTAGGTTGCAGTACAGCTGTGTGAATTCTAATGCCAAGAGGAAGGAAGAAGAGGATGAAGGTGGGTAATATGCTTCTGTTTAGAAGCGGCACCAGTTCAAGCTATATTGAACTAATTGTGGAACAACTTGCTGATACCTAACCACTATCAGTGGTTCCAGAACTTGCCATCGGTTTGAGTATTTAGTGCATAACTGTAAAAAGCCACTCTGCTGCAGGATGAAGCTATTACTGCCGTTTAGAAACTAGCCAGTCAGAGTGCTACCAACTCACGAGCTACTAGCTTGGCAAGTCAACTACTGTATTAGGTTAGCGATATCATTATGTACATTATTTACCTGCAGGTTTTCAGCATCAGGGATTTGCCCAAAATCTGAGTTGTTCCTAGAATGAAACAGCACCATGAGACCCACACTGGTCAAGAGGACATATGGATACTATGCATGCACATGTTCATGACTCAGAGGTGACCCCATGAAACAACTACCTCCTAAGTGGTATTATATTCCATATTTTGAGGGGATTTGAGCTTTTACATCAAAACTTGTCCAATAAAAGAGCTAGGAGTTGTCTATTAGTTTTTTCTTCCCCAGCTTAAAGGTTTAAGGGGCTCTTAAAGTGCATGGAATATTTTGTCCCCAATTAATTTTATGTATTGGGGAAAGCAGAGTCTTAAGTTAATACATAATCTGGCACACAATTCAAGAGCTACTTCCTGTAGTAGCTAGCTTGTGGTAATGACAAGTCATTTCTGTAGATTGTGTAAATTGCTGGCTCTGTTTTTATACTTCAATAAAATCTGTTTGCATAGCTCATACTTCTCCTTTCATTACAATTAGGCAGGCAGAAGTTCAAACAACAAAACTTTATTGTTCATGTCTGTAAGTTAAATAACCACTGCAAAGTATAAAATGTTTTTTAAAACAATATAACAACGTGCAAACCACTGCGAAGTTGTACTGAAATTGCAGTATACTTTAAGAAGTGACTGATGTGCAAATGAAGAACATGAGTATCAGCTGCTTGCAATGCTCCCATCTCCTCTACACACACTCTTATTTCTTGTCTAAGTGGTACATCACAGAATATGAGGAAGAGTACTTAGGATAGTTAAATTCTGGAATCAAACACTATAATATACATCCAAACTGTAACTTGCATCTCATATTCAGACAAAAGATTATATTTTATTAACAATCTACTTCTTTCTCCCACCTCCACAAAAATGCTGAGAAGTCATTTTTTTAGAGATCAAGATACATATGAAGTATTTTAAAATAGCAAACCCTTACTAAAAAGTAATTGGCAACACTGCTGCAGAATATGAACTCAACTGGTGAGTTTCTTTGCAAGTATCTTTACTTACTATCTTTGAGTAGTGAATTAGCAGCAGCTTTGTCCAATTAATTTTGACGTGAATGAAGCATGATAAAGAGAACTATTTACCAGTACTTAAGCCCTGACTACTTTTATCATACATAAGACATGACACAGAATACCAGGACTCCAGTTCTGAGAGATGATCCATCGTTTTCTGGGGACCACGGCTCAACTGCTGGACTCCAGTACCAATAGACTTACTTGTAGTTGCAAACCCCTTTCAGACATTTTGAGTTCAGTTGCTGGAAGAAGCTATGGGAGCTGTGAGTTGCAGAGCTCCTGTTCTCTTACTGACGCATGGAGGGCACCACGCACAGCAAGGCTGGTACAGGGCTGCATCTGATAGTTTGTCCTCCAAATGTGCCACCCTAGATAGCTAGCCTGCGGTGGTCTCTGCCTGCACACCCAGGCACGTGTACCTGCCTGTTTACTACTTCCTTTCCATAACTTCATTTGCATTTACAAAGCTGTGGGGTTTAGTATTTACTGCTCCCTCCTATTTAAGACCAGGAAGTTTACTAAGGCCATACCAAATTAACCCAAAATACGTTTGGTGATTGGTGGCTTTGCTTTTGCTAATTTTTATATCCAGTGAGCAATACTCTGCTGTGGCACTGGACAAAGGAAAACATCAAGAGCAACTCCTTCATCAGGCAGGACAACTCATTTTAGACACCTGGAGACCTGTGGTCTTGAAGCACAACAGCTTTTCAGAAGGCCAGTGACTGCACAGCATGCAGTTTGTGGTGGAGTTTTGTCATCTACCAAGGCAGGGGAAGATCTGTTGCACTACCTAAAAGGCCATCTAAAATCCTGCCAATTTTTCCTTCAAAAAATTTGCAAACATCACATCCCCTCACTTTCTCTGAAAAGATGTTGAAGAATACTGAAGCTGCTTCAATGATTGGTTTGAGAAGTGCCTGTTTCTCTCCAGCTGGCACTGAACTTGCAGGCACACAGGAGAAGTCAGCTTCATGGACTTTTGTACCCAGGAACTACAACTTGCCACTGAAACCAGCAAGAACAAACAAAACCAAGTCTTCCTTTCTGTATCTTCTCTGGGACCAGAAGAGCACCAAAAAGCAGACTTTTGGTGACCCTTCACTATAAAAAATGTTCAGTATACCATCCAAATACCTAGTGGAGTATTTAATGAATAATTTTTTATAGAACAATATTATTAACTTCAAGCCATAAACCTCTCAATTCTACAGTAACCATGCTTATGAAGATCATATAAAAGGAACTGGAAAGCCTTCCCTCTCCCTTAACCATAGGGGGTTTTTGTTTTGGAGGTTTTTTGTGGGTTTTCCCCCCTCAAATAAGAGGCGTGTGACCATGGAGTAGCCCTCTGTGTTCTAATTATACTGCTAGAAGACATGTCCCAAACATTTTGTGATGATCGGACGGGGACAGGGTAAGGGCAAACAAAGAAACAGCTGTGTAAAGCTCTTCCATCATTCTCACACCTAACTGAAGCCAGTAGTACCACCATGAGGACAAAAAAGCTCTTAACATTATGCTCACTAGGCATTCACCAGGCAGCCCCTTCTTAAAAATTAAATAAACAAACAAACAAAAGAAATAGTAGGTAGTACTTACTAGGCTAAGCCTTTGTTAGCAATGAAGCCACCAGAAGCCCTTGAGCAGAGATTAGCAAACTAAGTAATCCTTTGGGAATTCTCCCAGGACATCCAGCTAGTTGACAAAACTGTTCCTGTGTTGGACTGATATCCTGTAACAGAAGTTCAGACTGAATGGGGCAATCACAGCTCTGCCTAGCAAAGGGCTACAGTTCAGATACTACCGAAGGCTGTTACGGAACCGAACACGGCACAATTCCTCCAGCTACTCGGAGCCCTAAACCCATTTGAGGAAAGCAGCACCAAAATCACCACTATAAGGAATATTTTTACTACTTGGATTACAAGTACAGGACTTGCTACCCTCCTTTCATGCACTGACTCTGTATTGGGCAGTGTTATTTGGAGTAATTAGCATTACATTGGAATGAGCTGAGCCTATTACAGGATAGCTGACTTCCTGTATTTGAGCTCAGTGTACAGGTATTTTGCAATCACATTGCATATAGTGACTATAAATGCAAATAGAGCCAAATAGCTACTAGGGTAAGTTTTCAGAATTGAATTTCAATAGGACTTCCAGTTCCAAGACACCTTATAGGAAGAAACAACTGAAGATACACTGTTTTTTCTGAACTTAAATCTACTTGGGACAAAGTTTTCCAGGCCAGGTGTCTGCCTCAAGCTGTTTTCAAAAGAAATTTTTAACAAGAATGTAAGTATGAAACTGGGGGAGAAAAAAACTCCCATTTTTACTCATGTACAGAAAAAGCCTTCTTAATGTACTTGAAAAGGCCTTTACTTTGAAAAGAGAATTTGAAATTTAGCAGGACAGTAGACTTTGAATCAGGGATATGCCTTTTGGGCAGTTTTCCTATTGAACATCATGATAAGGCAATACGCTTTTGAATCTCAAGCTGCACATGCACAGCAAGAAATAAAACAAACCAAAAAAAAATATCAAGGGCTAGAAGCTGTGTTTTCTGAAAATTCCTTGGCATCAGCAATGCTGCAGGTTGGTCCTAGCAGAGTTACTCCTACCTGAGGCAGCGGTGGGGCTGCAGTTAAGGCTGGGGCTCCGCCGTGCTCTGTGCTCCCTCTCCTGGCACCCAGGGCAGCGCTGAGAGCCAGCAGCAGGACTGGGAAGGGAGGGGAGAGAGGGATGGGTGCTGTTGGGAGGCTACAGCAAACGCATCCTGTTGGATACACCCTGTTTCCATTTCTGTCTTTATCAGAGCAGCGAGTTTCTTACACTGAATTTGTGGCCTCTAACCAACTGTTTCTTGTGTTCTGAGTTCCAAATTCGGGGCTCTGGAGACGCAGAAATAGCAAGCAGTATCTGCCATAGGTACACAGCCCTCTCGACTGCAGCTTCTGAGCACTGCAAACATTTCAAAGAACAGAGCATCACAATAATCTTGCACTAGGAAAGCTCTAATAATGCAGGTAGGACCACAGCATGTACACGCAAGTTCATGAAAAAGCCTATGGCTGAATTTAACGTGGCTCTGAAGTTCCGGCTAGCACTCCTGTTGCTGAACTCTCTCTACTCTCAAATAACCTGTAAATTATACCCATTGAAACCATGCTTTGATTAAATGAAGAACACCCCAAATTAGCAACCATTCTTGTATTGAATTCCTCTGTGCCTTAGCTTTCTCATGTAATGATAATGCTACTAGCTCAGAATTTTAGGAACTCATTAATATGAGCGTTCAGACACCCTCCTAATGATTACTCTAGAAAAGCCAGTAAGAAAATGCAAAAAAAAAAACCCCACCCCAAAACAACCGTATGCAGATAAACATTTAAACATCATGCAGATAGAGAGGCATAACCTCTTTTTTAATTCAGTGAGCAGTATCCATCTCTAACTGAAGGATCGTGCATTAAAAAAAGCGATCATATAATTAAAGACTACCACAACACACATGCATGATGTCACGCAGATGGAAAACTCTTAAGTAATGAGCACTGAATTTTTCAACTTTCATTTTTATATGTTTATATGTTAATATTTATACATAATAATATGTAAGTTTAATGTTCAGTTGCAGACAGAAACTATTAGACTTTTATTTAAAGTCAAGAGTTCTTTGGCAGATGAAAAAAAAAATCAAATGTCTATGTATTTTCTTCTAGAAACAAGTAAATTGATCCTGATATGAACTTGGCTGGGCTGCAGCTAGTTACCCAAACTTTAAAAAAAAATCATTAAAAACCATCTTTGAAAGCTTAATTAGTATATTTTGGCAAAAGGAGACAATTCCTTAGCACAATACTTAAATAACATGGGGAAACATGGACTATCAAATATGTACTATAATTTCTGTATAGTACTGCAAACACAACACAAACACCTGGATTAAGGACACACAACTCAATTTTCCTAAGTGCTAAGCAAAACTAATTCCAAAGGAACGCCATGGGGGCTCTGCAATAGCTTGGCAACCTTTTGAAGGAAAAAATATGACATTATTTCATTTTCCTAAAGCAAAGTGAAAAATGAGCCCAGAGTTATTAAAATAGAGGTAACAGATCAAACACAATATTATAAGGGTTTCATTCACAGACAAGCTTACTTTACTTTTATTGTCTTATAAATCTAGCTAAACTTGTAGCATTAAAAAAAAAATAATCTGTTTTGACTTTGTAAACTAACACCAGAGTAACTTGATGAAGGATGAAATGAGACAGGAAGAAGTTTCATTCTGAGGATCATACTGTAAGTGCAGGGCAATGCTATTTACACTCGGGAACTCACTACAAGCAGTCCCAGTGCAGCAGATGACTTAAGTCACTGGAAGTTTGTGTTCAAGAAACTGAAATAAAATACTTAGCATGATAAAGCAAGCCTTAAGATTACAAATCAAGTGTGAATAGCTGCAGTACTAAATATTCCTGAATCAGCAAAAAATTGGAAATAAACGGTATGGTAACGCATCTAAGGAGATACATATCTGAAGTCACCTGTGACACTGCTGAAAGCCCCCTAGAGACGGGGTTTTCCCACCCAAAATTATCAGGTTTTCCTCACTCCCTTGCTAGAGCCCACATCTTCTTTCATCTCCCCTTTTCCTTCTTCAGCAGGACTGCCAGAATTCTTCCAGCTTCTGTACCGTTCTCCAACACATGCATGGGAGTCTGAGAGAGCCAAGAGACCTTTCCCCAGCCTGCAGTTTCCCCACTCTGCACACAAGCTCGATAAGGACAAGGCTGAGCAGACTAGTTTGCGCAACGTGTTTTAAATAATGCGGCTCCAAATATCCACAGGCTGCACTTTTGCCTCTTGGTAAGGGGTTAGGGGACTATGCTCGCTCTCCTCTAAACAGGAGTAGGTACATCTCAGCTCAGAACTGCCCCAGGTCTGTGCATTAGTCGCTCTTCAACATAGTGATCCTGGTAGCTCTGGAAGCTCCAAGATCAAGAGTTTATGGAAGATGTGGGAACCTATATACACTCTATTTCTACTTTTTCCTAAGCAACTTCAGTTATCCTGTTTGCAACGAGATTCTGTGTAAGACAGATCTGATGTTAAGGTTCAAAATTCAGTAATAGTAGCAGCTAGGCCAAATAAACATTTTTATAACATCTGGAGATTAACAGAGTCATAGATTCCCCTAAAAGCTGCAAATGCTATCATGTTACTGCAAGCAACAGGAACTGATACTTGACTGCATTTGATAGCCCTTCGTAGGTAAACAACCTCAAAAACTGTTTCTCACTAGCTTTTTCAGTTATGTTAAGACACTACCGTCGTTAAACAGTTTATGTCCAACATTTTAAGTGCGATTTTTGAGTTGGGTGTCCAATCAGCATTTGACCAATGCAGTAAGTTTGAGATTTTCCCCCCTTTAGTCTGAAAATACAGATACTTCCTTTTATCTGGGCATTCAATGCAATGTTGCTCATCTACCAGCAGTTTGTAAGACCAAATCCATATTAAGTAGATCACCAACAGATAGACTGAGAATCATAATTAAACAACAAGAAGTTGTCTCCTTCAAAAGTGCATCTGTGGGTATTCATGTGTTTTTACTGCTTTTAAGTATTTGATTTGCTTCGGTAATTTCAAAAGATCAGTTAGTTTAAATGTTATTTAATCAGTATTTATTTCATTTACTACTTCATTTTTCAGAAAAGTTTTTGCAGCATGTATTATATTGAAATGCCTAAATTGTCACATGTATTGTCTGTCCACACATTCACAGTTGCACAAACTACTTCCCTTTTCATTTATGCCTATATAAAAGTTAACTAAGGCAACTGCTTACTCAGAGGAATTTCTACATATTTTTAGCTACCGTTGACTGCCATTTGAATTGGTAAAAATATAAAGATGAGACAGTGCTACGTGACAAGCAAATATTGCTGGCAGATCTGCAATACTGAGAACTCTCCTACTAGTAGCGTTTTGCCACTTAGACTTCTAACAAACATTACGAAGTTATTAGGTTTGGTTTTGCTTTAAGTTAACTAGACCTTCCCCACCCATGTGCGATACCATCATTCTTACTCTACAAAAACCCTTGAAGTTTGAGCCAAATTTAACCTGATCGTTTCCGTATTTCTGAGCACGGTTCCTTTTTAACATTCAGAAGAACTCTCTCAGTTTTGCATCTCAATCAAACTTTCACACATGCAACCAGAAACATGAATCACACCAGTGCTATTTCAGGGAACGTGTACAGCTATAGTGGCAGGGGAAGCGTGCCATCCACCAGATCACACAAACACAGAGGCAATCACAAAGTAACACTCCAAACAGGTAATTTACTAAGTGCAAGTATGTTTTTTTTCTTTTTAAACAACTCGTGCCGCTTTGCTGTCAGTACATATGTGACTTCTGTGCTGCAGATCAATGCTTGCTTAGAACCTCTAAATATTTTCCACCATTAAGGCCCTAATCTGCATTACAGGTATGATAACTTCAGAAATGCAGCAAATGTTTTTTGCCTGTAAGAAAAGGATATGAATTTGATCATCTTTCTAAACTTACTGCTGAAATATTGCCAACCCCAAGCATTCAGAACACATAAGTCAGAACCTACAAAGGAATTACGATTTCAAAAGCACTGCAGTTTCAAGTGGGAGTGCATTTACGTATTTTACTTCTCCTTCAGTTGCATTTAGGGTTTTCCTGCTTCGTTTCATACTTCATTGCACAACTGAAAAACCCTCAACTTTGAAGTGTTTTTAATTTAGAGTTTACATGATCATAAAATTCATTGATTCCAAGAGGTGGACCTTTGTGAAGAACAGCAAATATTAGAAAATTACAATAATTACAGATAGTATTTTAAAAAGTGTTTGATTGATTTACTTGAGTATTTACAACAGTGTTTATGTAGCCCATTTTTCCTTCTGTTTTATTTCCCGAGTAGTAATACCATAAAAATAAGTTGAAATGAGGAAGGTGCATAACATGTTAGGAGATCTGGGAGGGAAGTGTCATAAAGTCATTTAAATAAACAATTTAAGAAGTTGGTTCTTTTCAATGTAAAAGCTTTTTTTTTTTTTTTTTAAGATTATCTAAACCAAGCCTGTCAGGGCAGTTAGGTTCCACTAACTGTAGTGGAAATTCTGTACAAGTGTGCAGCAGTGGCCTGTAATATTGTACATCTGCTTTCCCACCGCTGCTGTACTGTTTAGCATTTCATTTCATGCATAAAACCTTAATTTATGATTTAATACTGTACCATTGAAGACAAGCCACTTATGGTCTATACAAAGCAGCAGCATCTTTAAAAGAAGCTAGCACAATAAAATGTAATAAAGAATTTAAAAATATTATTCAGTAAGAAGGGGTAGAACTAATATCTTGCTAAGTAAATACCCTTTGTTGAAGTGTACATTTGTCACAGCAAGCTGTGCAAACAGTGAAGCCTTTAGCCTAACATATGCAGTTAACTCCAACACTTTAACATTTTTTATTAAAAATGGTTGAGATGAATGTCACTAAAATTTACCACTGGCTTTCTGCCCCTTTCTCCTCTACCAGATGCTCATCCTGTAATTCTTGTGTTTATTTTCAGATTGCACCTATATTACACACTACTGTCTGCGGTCTCAAGACTGAATTTACTCTCTTCTCTAGCCCATCTAATAGGCTGCATTTTCTAAAAACGCATATATACACAGGCACATACTCACAAACAAATAAAACACACTAACTTCAGTTTCTAAAGATTTACAGTTTACTGTTTAATGTAAGTAGCATTCAGCTAGTGATACTAGTTACTCTAATCAAAATGTCATGTTGCCACAATTCAACAGCAGCACAAGCAGAAATGAAAATGGAAATGAGTAAGAATATTTCACCCACCAGAAAGCAAACACAGAGTTAGTGGCCTGCTCTCTGGACAGCAGCAGTTCAGCAGATAGGTACTAAGCACCAAATTTAGTATTAAAGATTCAACAAAAAAGTTTGAAACAGCAGCACAGGATACAGCTATTAGAACAGAAGGTTCACTTAGCACAGTTACACTTAAAAAAAAAAGGAACCAACAGACACGTAGACACACACAAAATACAAACCACCAAACAACAAAAAAAAACCAACCCAAAACAAAACCAAACACACACACACACACACAACTGAATAGTAACAATTGAGTTCCTGGATTTGCACTGCCTGTCTGCAAGAATGCTCATTCCACACATAACATTTACACATCGAAATTCATTGTATATGGTAACTTTTATAAGCAGTTTATAATAGTACAGGTTTTATTGTACAATTTAAAAAAATTCAAATAGCATAGACAGGTACTATACACAGATCAATAAAAGGATTATTTTTCTCCTAAATAGCAAGATTTTCTCCCCCTTTTCCCCTACATTTAGGCTTTGACTCTTTAATATGCAACAAGAGATATTTCATAATTCTTAAATATCAGCATAATTATGGTACATTTAAAAATTATCACTTCCACCAGAAACAGGTCATCACCTTTATTTAATACTATTAAAATGCATGCATATTAAGACAGATAAATCATAAAAATAGTCTTAATTCACAAGCCCTTTCTCTACCTCAAAAAAAGAGGGGAGCCCCGTCAATATACAACAAAACCGGTGGTGTAATATTAATACCATCTTCACACCTTATCATAGGGGTTCTCCAACTATTTCAGCTATAAGCCGAAGAACCAAGCTCTAAGAACCCAGACATCGTTAAACAGTAATTATTATCAAGCTGGCATCGCAAGATCAGAGTCCAATACAGACATTTTGTACCTTGGTGCTGGATAGGGTTACTTGAAGCATCAGCCTAATAGCCGGTTTATTCATAAGGCACGCACTAAAATGAAACAAACAGTAATTAAGTGCTAACAGTGACCTAGTTAGCTACACAAGGAGCTAGATCGTCCTGTCGTTCATTACAGGTTCGCCGGAATCCTACAGGCACGGTCCCGTCCGCCTGGGAGGACGAGAGCGGGGAGCAGCGCCTCTCGCCCGGGCAGCCCCGGGCTCCCGCGCCCGCCGTGGCCCGGCCCGAGCCCCGCGACGCCGGCCGCTACCCCAGCCCCCCGCCTCCGAAGCCCTCGGATCTCCGCGAACTGGGCCCCGGCGAGCGGCGGAATCGGGGCGGGCAGCCCCATGGCCGCCTGCGTTCGGCTTCGCCTTCCCCTCCCCCGCGCCGCGGCTCCGGCAGCTCCGCAGTGGGATAACGCAGCCTCTGACTCGCTCGCTGCTCGCGTCCCCCTTCACCTCCCTCTCCTCCCTCCCCCAACGCGCACACTTGATAGAAAGTCTCCTCTCGGCGGCGGGAGGGCGGTGAAATCCTTCGCTCTCCTCCCTCCGCTCTCTGTAACGCGAACGAGCCGCCGCCTTCTGTTCCTCAGCCTTGGCCAAGTCGGCGTTTTGTTGACAGGCTCTGCCGGGCACAAAATGGGGCTGCCGCTTTCCATGGGCGCCGCCATTTTGTGAGGAGCCGCCGCGCTAGCTGTAGCTGTAGCCGCAGCCTCAGTAGCGGCGGCAACGGCAGCCCAGGCGCGCCGGAGCGGCGGCCGGGGTCTGTGTAATGGTTGAATAAAGTGACCCCCTCTAGGGAATCCCCAGCTGACAGTTACGTAAGGGACCGTGCGCAATTGCTGTGCTTAGCATGGAAACCCACCTAGCCCTGCTACGCAATTTGCCTATCCTCCTTTCTGCCTCCCACTCCCCTTCCACGGAGCACCCGGGCGAGGAAAGCGACTCACCTCTGCCGACCGCCCCTCGCGAAGAGGAGACCCCCTGCTCTTAAGGAATTTTAAGGCATGATTAGAAACCACCGCCCTCCCATGAAGGAAGGTTTAGCTGTGTATGTCTGAAAGAGCGATTTAGCCCCTCAATCGCTTGTTTTAAGCCTCTCATTCATATTATCCTGGCTTTGGGAGTCTTATGCATACTGTTGCTGAAATAGCAGGGACTCGGAGTGTCACACACAGGAGCTGCAAACCAGGATCTGCTGCAGGTCTAATTTTAGGGGGGGGGGGGGGGGAAGGCTCTCAGTGCTACAGTGAATAGACACTATGCGTTTCTTACACCGAAACCCACACACCACCACCCCATCCACACAGAGGGCGACTTTCAATACAGAGCATTAATTTGAAACTGAGGGATTTCTTTTTCCCCCTCCCTCCCCCTCTCCGAAGTGTGAACCCAGGGCAAATCTTACCATGTATCTCTGTCTCTATGGCTATATTCGAGCTGAAACAGCACTCAAGTCAAAAGGAAAAAAAAAATCTTTGAAAAAAAATATATTTTCTGAAGTAAGTTAGTACATAGAATGGAAAGGAATTATAGTTTTCCTTCTTGAAGTGCTCACTTGGGGCCATAATGTGCCATCAATTTTAACACACAGCTCCTTACTGACTTTGAGGAGTTCTGCTTAAAAAAAAAACACCTAAAGGCCCGATCTGGCCTTGGATTTCAATGTCTTGTGAGGGGTAAATGTTCCTCCAGAGTCTCTTAAATTGGCGCAAGCACTCACCTGTGGCTGTTTACTTGCCAGGGAAGGACAAATGCCCACCTGGACCGCCACTTGCTTTACCTGAGGAGCGAGGGTTGGACAGAAGGTGCCATTAACCCGATGGGCCCTTTTTCACTCCTGTTTATGCCAAGTGGTGCTGGGCTCCGTCATGGTCGGTGTGCAGGTCTTCTCCTGGGCTCCCCTGGGTGGAAAACGTCAGGAGACGTCAGGAGACGTTTACAAACACTGTATGCACCACAGGCAGGGTGGAAGGTGGCCTGCAGTGCCACTGTTGGCTATTGCCCATCCAGGGTGAGGGCCAAGCCCTTCCTCCTTCATTAATTTTATGCTGTATGTTCCATTCATCAATATACAGAAATATATAGGCGGCTTAGATGGAGTACACCAGTGCTAAAGCACTTTGATTACAGGCCATAGTATCTCCAACAGAAAGAAGGAAAAAAAAAATATTTATGGAGTGAGCCAGAGCTCAGGCCCCTGCTGGCAAACCTCTCCAGGGCACGTCCTGCTTAGGAAAGCAGTCGGCGCCCTCCTTTGGGAAGTTTTAAACACCTCGCGTCTCAAAATAAGGGGTTCCTGCTGCCCCCCCCCGCCCCCGCCGTGCCATCCGGGGCGACTTCCTGCCCTTGGAAACACCTCAGGCCCGGGGACTCGGAAAGTTTTTCAAAAGTCCAAATCCACCAGTGCCCCCTTCAGTTGTTGTTTTCTCTCCCCTTGAACTCAGGGCGTTGGGTTTAGTCCAATTAAAAAATTCGGCCCCGCTTTCCAAATCCACCTCTCCTGCCCTCCCCCCCACCCCCCTCCCGGCCGTCAGCCAGCGGATAGAGGCCGATCGGTGCGAGCCTGGCGAGGGAGGGCCCTTTCCCCGGCCCCTAGCCCCGGAACAACCGGTAGTAGCCGTTTTTTTCCTCCCCTCTTCTCCTTCTCCCTCGCCTCTTTCCGCCCGGCTTTGTGTGAAGTTTGCGGCACATTGCAGATGAGCCCTTAGCGGCGAGAGGAGCCTATTGTTCCCCGCCAGGAACTGCTTGCTGGGGCTGTGCTGGCTTTTGCCTTTAGAGCTGCCTTCTGCAGTACCGGAACTGGCCTCCGGGGTCCGCTGTGTTGCGCTCTCGTCCAGGCAGAAGCACGGCGGCCTCAGATCTTTTTGTCTGAGAGAGAAGAGAAGTGAATCCCGCTGCCGCCGCCACCGCCGCCGCCGCCGCTGCCGTAGCTGTACAGTGTGTGTGTGTGAGAGAGCGAGCGAGGGAGCGAGCGAGGGAGAGGGAGATCGCATGGAGCCGCGGCTGTAACACACACACACTGTCAATACCTCACTCCGGCTCCCCCCCCACCCCACCACAACAGTAACCCAATTCATTGTGTGATCCAGCAGCACCATGTTGAGTCTCATGTGCAGGCTGGATCGGTTGGGTTTGTGGTGCTGAGAGAGGCAGCAGCAGCGGGAGGAGGAATTACTGAGAGGTGCCCCTCTCCCTCCCTGTCTCTTTGCCTGTGTGTTGTGTGGAGACAGGACTCGCAATTACCACACTCTCTGGGCTCCCTTATTCCTTTTAAACTTTTTTTTAAACAAGCCCCTCTCCATGGCTGATCCCCGGCCGAGCACGGGCACCTGGGTCTCTTAAAGACAAGGAGGAGCCGGGGATTGTTGTTGTTGTTGTCGGCCGTTTTTTTTTTAATTGGATTTTTTTTTTTTTTACGAGAACCTTTTTTAATACAAAAATGGCAAATTCGACGGGTAAAAACCACGCAGACCAGCGGAGAAAGGGACTCGCTTTCCTGGACGAGCTGCGGCAGTTTCACCACAGCAGAGGGTGAGGAAAATGGGGAGATGGAACGGGAGGGGGGGAGGCTTTTAAACCGACCAGATCCAACTTCCAGCCCCTTCCCTGAAGGACACGGCAGCCCCAGCGAGGGGAGAAAAGGGGGCAGAGCTGACAAGTTGTGGTGTTTTGTGTGTATCTCCTTTGGCAGGTCTCCTTTTAAGAAGATCCCCGTGGTGGGTGGGAAGGAGCTGGATCTTCACGCTCTCTACACCAGAGTCACCACTTTAGGCGGATTTGGGAAGGTGAGTGGAAGTTTTAATTTGGGTTTCCCTCCCACTAACCTCTTCCCAAAAGTCTCCTCTGACCCCCGGGGGCGGCGGGGGGAGCCGGGGTGGCCGGCAACCGTCCTATTTAAAGCCGGTTAGAGAAGGTGGGGGGTGGAAGAAGGAAGCGAGCAGACAGGCAGGTTGGTGGCTTGGCCTTGTCGGTGGAGCGATGAAGGGGGATCCGGGGGTACGGCGCACACCCAGTCCGTGCCTCCCCCGCCTCCGCCGGAGCCCCTCGCCTCTGCCCCCCTTCTCCGGGAGAAGGCGAGGAGGGAGCAGAGAGCTCTGGTCGGCGAGAGGCAGTTTCTTTCGCTTGTGGTGGCAGCTCTGTGTGTGTCTCTCTCTCTCACACAGAGAGAGACAGAGAGGAGAGAGTCTGAGTGCAGTTTTAGTGCAACTCAAAATTAGCGGGCATGTTTAACATCGATAATCGGCACGGAGCATGGGCTAGGAAACGATCCTCGCAGCCGGGGGGGGCCGGGCGCTGCCCTCCGAGCCCTTCCCGGAGAAAAATAACAAAAGGGGCACCCAAGACGGTGTGTAATCAAATAGCCATCTTTAGGCTTCAAGGCTAGGGACAGAAATGTAGGCCTCAAAAGAAAGGCCTCTCTGTGTCTGTGGATCTGTCTTGGGGGGACCCCCCGGGACGGCGCCCCCGCGCCCCGGAGGCCAGGGGGCGCCCCCGCCAAGACTTCCCTGCATTATTTTAAACTTCTTTGGGTTTTTAACGGACCGCGGTAGGATTTAAAAGGGGGCGACAGAGGGACTCCCGATTGGTTATTGTCCAGGCAGTAAAAACAAAAACAAACAAACCCCAAAACAATACAAACCCTCCCGGCCGTTCCCTCCCCCCGAAAAAAATAATGTGTATATTAAAAAATAAATACAGTAAAATACCGGTGAGAAGAGGGATTATTCCCGAAGGAGAAATACTGCCGACTGACAGTAAAATATATAGTCCTAAATCCTATGTGCATTCGTGTTTATTTCTTTTTATATATTTATCTATTTGCTTCATGGCAGCTTGTGGGTTTTTTGTGATGTTCGCTGTCAACGACATGTTTGTGTGTACGTTGTGTATCTCGGCCTGTGTGTTGTTTTTGACAGGTATCAGAGAAGAATCAGTGGGGAGAAATTGTAGAGGAGTTTAACTTTCCCAGAAGTTGTTCTAACGCTGCCTTCGCTTTAAAACAGTATTACTTACGGTGAGTGCTATCAAGCTGTTGCAGTAGTATTTTTGAGTGTGGGATTATATTTGGGTTTCAGTCTGTGCAATAATAAAAATACCCCTACTCTTTAAAAATGCTATAAAATAAACCAGAAAGAACTTGTAATTCCTTACTGGTCTGGTGCAGTGATCAGTTAAAGGTAATTCTGTTCTGTAGATATTTTATTTGTATTTTACATCTGCAAGCTTTAAACTTTGAAGGGATCCCAAGTATATAAACAATGTATGTCAGAGCCATTTTTATTGATTGTTTTAAAATTACAGTACTAAAGGACTGTTACTAAGAGATCATGCTACTGTAGTTACAGAAACTTAGCTTAATTTTTGGAGCACTGAAATGTGTTGATATATGTAAACTTGTTTACTGCTCTGTGGGGTCAGGCATTGAATGAAAATGCATCTGCAGGAAGGTAGACTGCTTTGGATAAATTATATTGTTATCAATTACTAGCAGCATACATTATTTTTAATTTTAGAGTACAAAGAGCTAAATATTTTTTCTATTACTTGAAAAATAGTAGATTTCTGCATTTTTTAAAAATAAGATTACATTCCTTGAAATGATACAGGTTATTTTTTGTGATGCAGATTATTTTTTAATGTAGCATGGAGTTATTGTTGAAAAATTTAAATTACTATGTGTGGTACTGTTCAGTTACCAGATGACTTAAAAAAAATTAATTTTTATTAACTTTTGGTGATTACTCTTTGTGTGAAAGATTTTAAAATTATTGCATATATAGTGGCTGTAGATGCTATATAGAGACAATTATATTTAATTTAGAATAAAGTTTTATGCATGTTGGTTAGGGAACGTAATTTTCTGTTTCTGAACTGTATAAATGATATTTTTCATTGCAATTAATGATAATATAGATGTGCAATAGGTACAAAAGATGTATGGGCTTTTGGACTTCTGTTTTGGTGATCTGAGTACAGACAAGCTTTATCTGTCTCTAGTTTGGCCTTCTGAATTAGGAAATGCAGTAATTGTACAGGTGCACTTTCTATTGGTTGTCCTAGATTGACTTCCAGCTTGAAGCTGTAGAGTTCATAGCACAGTGGAGCAGTTATTGAGTTACAATGTCTGGAAAACCTTAGTCAGATATCTGTAGTTACTGAATTTTTCTTTTTTTGGTGGTGACATATGATTGCTTTAAGATCCAGACTAAGAAAAGAAATTACCATTGTTAACAGCGTTAGCAAAGTTTATGATTGTTAGCAGGCCTAGGAATGTAGTGGGAAGCTCACTTTAGGGTGTCCTTCTCTGTGTGTGTGGTTTGTTGTTTTTGGGGGTTTTTTTTTTCTTCTCTACTACATAGTATTGTGATAGTGTTGCTGAAGATTTGCTGGATCATAGACAGTAGGTTTTTTTGCTTTTTGAGTTTTTCTGTTGGACTGTGTAGTCTATTACTTGACTGTATTTTACATATAATTTCCAAAATCATAGTTTTTTGTTTTTTACCCTTTCCTGTTTATTTCCATATTTTATAAGTGTTTGAATGGCCTAACTTCTTGTAGTAGAAGGTTGTATGTCATTTGTGTTTACATCTGTATTTTGAAAGCATTTATATGCTGTGACAGTTAACACAATTAATGTTAATTTAGCCTTCTAATGACTATTAATTTTTAATAAGATACTACTTTTTAATTTAGAATCAGACATCCAAAAATGTTATTTTCATTATTAGCATGCTGGTATTGACATTGTTTAAAATACAGTTGCTGAAAATATGTATAAATGATTACAGACAAATAAGTGAAAGGGTTTTTATTTATTTGGGATTTAAGGAAAAAAGTTGATAAACAGTTAAGATGAAGAATCTCTTTTATCATATCTGTGATTTACTTAGGCCATTCTGAAATAAACTGTCAAGGTTGTTGGTTTGGGGTGGATTGGTTTTTAGTGGTTGATTTGGGTTTTGGGTTTATTTTGGTTTTGGATTTTCTGAATTACTGCTTTACTCACTATTGCTTCTCACATAATCTAAGTTTGATGTGAACGCGTTTCCCAGCTGAGTTCACCTCCTTACATGTGCATTAATAAGACTGTATATACACATGTATCCCTGCTAGGTTAACGTTGGTTTAGCTTTAACCTAGAAGGTTTATGGGGGTGATTTGGTTATAGGGAAAGAAAAAATGCACTCATAATAAATTTGTAAAGAGGGTCTTATTTATCTGTGTTGAAGAACATAACCTGAGGTTTCTTATAGGGCTAGATCTTCATGAACTGCTGAGCAATTACCCTTGGAAAAAAAATGTTCTTCTTGAGTCTCAAGTATGACTATAATCTTGGCCTCAGTATTGTAATGACTTTGCAAACAAAGCCAAACAAATTGAGGCCTATCAACTTCTATATAAATTTTTATCCAATTGTGTGTCCTGTAAAGTGAGGGATCTGCATGGCAGATTGGACCCTGTTGAATTCAGAGGGATTTAGTGGTGTGCACCTACATGCATACATTTGCAGATTTGGATTCATGATGGTTAGTGATGAAAGTTGCTATGAAACATCTGCCATACCATGTTCACTGAGATAAGATCTCAAGCTGTGTGGACCCCTTGCTCATTTTGCTGTGTTACCTCTAACAATGCTGTTATTTTGACTTAAAATTACTGTGTAAGTATTTTAGAAAGTTGAATTATTTGTGTGACATCAGTAGTCCTGTTAGCTTGATCAAACCAAATGGTTTGCAAAATAATCATTGGGTTATGTTTTTTCTAGACAGTTGTGAGCTGTGTCTTTTTTGTTTAAATAACTTTTTCATTTTGAACTGTTGTGGAATTTTGCTGGCTGTCTTTGGGAATGCGCGTTAGGCTTCATTAAAGATGTGAATTGTTTAAACTTCTGATACAATTCTGATAGGCTTTATGATAGGTAATACTTGAATATATGATAGATGAGCCTATCTCCCCCTTCTCCTTTGCACTGCCCTCCCTTTTCTCTCAACGGAAAAAGTTATTTTGTAACAGGGAAAGTCTGAACCATTCAAACTTTGTGCCTGTGTTGCTTTGAGCTGTCTGACAGGTGAAGTAATTTATGCACTGTGGTTCTTAGTGAGCAGTCAAAAGCCACAGTGCCGATAACCATTGATAGACTGTACTTGTTAATGTAGTTCTGTAAGTCTCTACAGCATCAGAGAGTGTAATTCCCTTGGATGTAGTGCAAATTAGATGTTTCATCTCAATTGAGCTGAATTAGTAAAGCATTTTCTAAATGCTTCTCTAAAGATTATTTTATAATGTTAATGAAAATATTTTAATATGGGGTAATAAATGTAAACATCAGTAATGTGGGCATGCTTTTACGTTTTTGTTAGTTGGTAAACATACAGAAGGTGAAAAGAAAGTTAACATGAAATATAGCCTGTTTTTTATGTTAATGGTTGATTAGGTTACAGTCTTGCAAAGAATTGGGCTGATGTGACCTCATATGTTAGTATAAGATTCTGTTGGTTTTCATGTGAGCATAAGCGATACATTTATTTCTGTTGTGGGTCTTCATCTATTCTTGGGGAGTAGGAGACCTGGTAAACTAAATGTGAAAATGAAGTATGCCTAGCTGAATTAAAAATCAGTTTTCTTTTCAAGGGTATTTATCTGCATTAAGAGAAATTATGTGTAAGGACTAAGTGTCAGGTAAAGTAAGTTTAAGTCTCAGTTCTGGAGAGAATTTCTGAAAGGTGGGAAGCAGGTGTGTATTGTAAGCCTCCAGTAAAGGCAGCAGAAATGAGTTAATACTAGTTAAAGGTGAATAAGAATTTGCTATTGTAAATATTGGGGAGGTAGGGGGAAGTCAGGTAGAGAGGAAAGAGGCTCATAAATGAGAAGTTGCATAAAGTTATTATAAAGACAAGCCTTTATGCTGAATTTCCTGAAATTCCATATATAGTAGTATAGAAAAGTGTGAGCAGTTAAAAGTCAGGACCATATGAAATAGTTATTGACGACAAATAGAGGGTGTTCTTGAAAGATGTGAAGATATTTATAAGTAATTTGATCTTCCAAGATGCCACCAAGAAATTGAGTAACAGTACTAATTTCTTTAATTTAAAAAAAAAAAAGCATGAGCTGAAGAACTAGATAAATTTAAGGGATTCTGTTCCTAGTAAAATAATGGCAGAAATATTAGGAAAACAGTAATAAGCAGCCTGGAATTTTCCAAGCAAAATTACTTTAAAAGAGTTTTCTTTGTTATTCTTACTCAGTGTTTAAAATTAGGATCTGATACTGCAACAGCATCTGCACATAGATCAGTGAGTATGGAGAAGTGCAGGACTGGCTTGCTTGCCAGATCTGATTGCAGGTTTAAGGCCCCAGTGGATGAAGGGAAAGTTGTAGCTGTAGTAGTATTTTACATATTTTCTAAAATTCAAATACATCTAAAATCTCCCATTAACAAATTATTTATGTATTTGGATAGTCATCTGAATGAAAAATTTGGTGAAGGACCATAAACAAATAGAACAAAGTATAAAGAATAGATTTGGTGAGTCACAGCAGTTTCAGGTGCTAAAAGAGTAACATCAGTGCCTACATATGCACGTATTAATATTTTTGGCATATTTAGTGTCTGGATTAACTTTACGAGAAGGTGAATAGTACACTTGCAACATAGCAGACAATGATAGTGGGAAGAGTTAAACACAAGTCGTGGCAGAAAAGGTTATCTAAAGAAATTAGGCACATTGTTGGAAAACACAAATGAGATTTAGTTTGGAGAATGCAAGCTAAAACAGTTGAGGGACAGTAATCCAAAACAGGTATTCATTGAGAGGGAATAACCTGGAAAGCAGTATTGCTGAAAAAGGGATAGGAGTGGTACCATGGGCCTGATAATCCTGTCAGTTGTGTGCACCCAACTCCCTTTCGTATGAAAGGGATTTGTGCATGCTTCTCACAGGAAGAACAGGCCCCAATTTGCAATATGATATATAGACTTTGTAAAAATCAGGACAAGTTTAGGTTGCATCCACAGAGGCATCGAACAAGTGGGAGATAGGATTTTTTTGTATGCAGTTGTGCGACTGTATTTGGAGTACTGTTTTACTTTCAGAGCCTTTGCAACAGGTGGGGCAAATTAACAGAAGCTTAGAGAAGGGCAACAAAATGTTAAGAAGGCTGAAGGGACTAACTGATTTAAAAAAAAAAAGATTTGAGAAATAAATGTTTTGCTTGGCTAAATGAATATTTTGCATGAGAAGGGCAAATGGTATCTGACAAGCATTTTGAACGGCCTAAACACTTAAAAGGGAGATTAATTTTAAATAAAATAAGAGGCTGTGTTAACATATATGTTATGATGAAACTGAGGGAGAGAATTCCGACCAGATAGCAGCACAACCCCCCAAGATCTACTTGTATACCCTCTGAATAATATGTCAAGCAGAGTAGGGGGGAAACCCACACCATGGGTCATTCAGAACTAGCCTGGTCAGGACACTTAATAGATGTGCAATAGGTAACGAGCCAGGACTGGCAGAGAAATGGACCAGATGACCTTTCAGGTTCTGTCCATCCTTGAATAACACTGTAATGAAGGTTTTCATCTTGCATAGCTACAGACTTTTATTGCAACACTACAGACTTCACCTGTGGAATCTATTGCACTTAATTTTGTCACAAATCCTGCAGTCATTGGGAAGACAGGAAACAAATACATGGATGACATTTTTATGATTTCTTTTTAAAATTATTTTTCCCTCCTCAAGAATTGTAATGTGTGTTTCAGTCACATGTCTGAGGCCTTGCTTTTAAGTCTGAAGTGAATATTTTACATAGTTGGAGGGGGAATTTTGTTTTAGTTGTACTGTAATCGTACAGGCAACATTCACAATGAAGACTAGTTACTGTTCATGCTATAAAGCTTTATTTGGAGGAATTAAATATGTTGGTTGTTAAAATCTTAGAATGTCTCTCAACAGAAGTTAGTTATTAGGATGAGTGTTATCAGAGTTGCTGAGAATCTGCTCAAAAGAAAACAGAACTTTTATGATACAAAATTTGCATTAGGCCTCTTCTGCAGAGAGCAGGCAGCAGGTGAAAGGAAACAGCTACCTTAAAATTGCTGTTTCTTAGAGTTATGTTGTGATAGTAGTCACTATGCAGATGACTTTGGCCTCTGTCAAAGTTTCTGAGCTTTTCCTTCAGAGGGTAAACTCCTCTTTACTGCTGAAAAATGTAGTGAAAAATTAGTATGATGAATGTTAATATTTTTCTCTTCCTGATTATTTTTCTGCAAGCTGTTTGTTAGAAGTGACCTAAATCACTGCTGTTAACCTGAAATATATAGGTTTATGTGGGGAGGGGTGGATGTTGTTCCTCAGTTTTAATACAGAATTCTGATTGTTTAACTTGAAATCTTATATAGACAGATGTCAGAACTAATAACTTAGCAAGTGTCTGGCGACACTATAATAACTATGGTGACTCTTACAACAATTGGTGGAGAGTTTATATGTTAATACCATTTTCTAATCTTTAACTGAAAGAGTATCAAAATTAATTTATGCTTTAAAATTATTAATTAATAGCTGTGGTAATGTCTTAGGTTTGAATAAACGGTAAGCATATTACAACAAGATCAAGAATGCATATGAAATGCAAGGATATTGCTTCTTTCCTTGTGAAGTGGAATAAGCCTGGGCTAAGAAAAGGAGTTTCAGACTTTTTTTATTTATTTATTTTAGAGCTAATAGGCTTTAATTACCTTGTTTATTTGCAGTTAAGCCTCAATAGATAAGACTTTCATACTCTTTTTTTCTTTCCTAACCCCTTCCCCACTTTCCTGAGTAATGAAATAGAGAAGTATAAGTTTTACAGGTGAGGTACTAGAGGTACACAGAGGTTCAGATTGTTATTTTGAGAGTGCATGTCAAATAGGAATGAAATCCAAATACGGTAAAGCCTTTTTTTTTTTTTTCTTATAATGCTAGAATCCAGTTCTGACAGGCAAATTTCTTCTTCCTGAGCCTTAGTTAAACCCTCCATAATAGGGGGCTACTATTATTTACTATCTTTTAAAATTCCTCTTTTATCAATAGCTGAGGAGCACTGTTTGAAAAATAAAACAGGATAATGTTATGTTCTGTGAATTGGAAAACTGAAAACTAAGTATGTAATGGATTATGAGAATGGATTTTTTTGTGTTTTGTTTTGCTGTGTTTTGTTTTAAAATGCTTGTTCAGAGTGTCAGAGTCATGTCTTGCAGCTTAAATGGGACTACTTGGAGTAACTGGTACCAGTCCACGTTATTAGAAGACATATAGTTCATAGAGGGAATTGAGTATAGGCCAGAGATCCCATCACATGATCTTGTTTCTGGTTATCAGTCTGATACATATTTATTCTGTGGCCTTAGTTAAATCATTTGCCATCTTTTTATTCATATTTATAAAGTGGGTATACTGATGTTTGTTTACCTATCTCACAGAGAAGTGTGAGACTGTAAGCTCTTTAATACAGGGATTGTGTCTCTTCATGCTTCTATGTCATATCTTAACTATTTGAAAATGAATATAAATTAGGAATATATGAGGAAAATAAAACTATTCATAAGCTTGTTTGCCCTCTGCAGTGTTGAGAAGCAGAAAATATAGCATAGATGAGGAGAAGAACAATCTTTATTCCTTAGGGAATAAATAAACTTGGGATACCTAAGCAGAGAAATATTGGAATGGTTGAAAGAAAGAAGCTTATCTTAAAGAAGGATAATAAAACAGCAAGATGGTACCCAGAATAGTGAGCTTAGGTTTTGCCTGAGGTACTAGATTAGTGAGCTAGGTATCAGATCTAAAATACAGTCTCCTTGGAGCAACGAGTTCAAGTCTAAACAGACCTGAATTAGATTTTCGGCAACAAGGTAGTGACACTAAGTTCTCTACTTTTTTGTTTTCCTATCTTTAAACTGAATGCATTTATTTTAACTCCAGATAAATTGTAGCAAGCCAGCTATGCTGCAAGAGGGATTGCATGCTATTATAATACAGCAGAGTTCTGTTGAATGATGCACTGGAGCATGTTTGTCTGCAAGACTGAACTGTGTTCATACCATTTTCGTTTTTTATTGGTGTGGGAGGAGCAACTGTTCAGATTAGTAGTCTTGTAGAATAATTTACAGTGTTAATTGTCAATCCATAGCTGCCTAAGATACATAAAAATCCTGTAATGCAAGGCGATCATTCTGATTCAGAGAGACCTTTTCTCTTACGATGTTTGCTGCACTTTTCATATGTTTGTTTGGTGAAGTTTAGATGGGTCATACTTACGGCTGCATGCATTTCTCCATTGTTACGTGCTGTGACATCTGCTGGTTGGCCTCTGCCTCACAGTCCAAAGGTTGCTATGCTTCCATGATAATCCACGTGTAGAGATTCTCAGCTCTGTAAATCACTAAATCATATGACTAACTTTGAGTAGCTCTGTTAAAGTTCTTTGGAGAAGTGCTACAACAATGTGTATCACTGGGATGTAATGTGTTGGGTAACTTCTAGTTTGGGATACATCCCAGGGGCTTAATCAAGCTAAATGAAAATAGTTTACTTTAGGGGTTAATCTAGCATGTTCTGAGTATGTTAACAATGGTTATGGTGTAGAACTGTGTGTGGGGTTTTGCTTGTTTTTTAAAAAAGTATATTTGTATTAAAATTTGTGGAAATAAACTTAGGAACAGTTCTTCCCTTACATGGTTATTTTGCTCAGGAGCATCTGGGTTCTAGTGACTTCAATTAAATGATGTAGAATCCAGGCAGCGGCCAAGTAAACAGCGCCATGTTAGAGAATTCACGTATGTCCTCTGTAATTTTGGGGAGGATAGTAGAGCTTTGAAACACAGGAGATTACAGAGCTGTTTCTTGGACACACCCCGCCCCCCAATACCATCCATGAAAACTTAGGAAAATTCACATTTCTAACAGTGTATGTTCATATAATGCTACAGTTGCACAGTAAATACCTGAAAAAAATCAGCAATGACCTCGTTTAAGTATGAATGTGCAACCTTAACTTTGTCTCTAGAGAATATTCTTTGTAATAGAGCCTTGTGCTCTCTGTGGTAAATGGGAATAAATTCCATGATAGTATTAATCTGTTACGTCACTGTGAGATACCTTTTTCCCCCTTGTATAGTTCTGACTTGTCGTTCAACATGGTAATTGATTAATCTCAATATTAGTTATTTCTAAGGAGGTTTTGAGTGTGCTTTCTGGGCATCCTTTCCCCACTATCTTGGCTTCCATGGTGTTACCCACATGGGCCAATTCAGAAATGTTTTCCTTTGCTTGTGGGCTGAGGGTTATTTGCTGTTGCAATACTGCTTACCCTGGCTGTCTAGCTCACAGTCTTTTTGTCTCTCATTCTCTGCTAATCATCATCTTCTCAATCTTTGACTGCAAGCCGGAATTCATCTTCTGATCCTTGACCCTTTGATGTCTGTACCCATTGACTGCACATGGAATATTTACTGTAATCAAATGAATTCCTAATTGTAAAGAAACTAAGGGAAAGAAGAGGTGTATGCAGGTAAAAGGGCAAGAGGACAAAGCACTAAATGTCAGGTGCCTAGCAACAGCAAAATGCTGAATTTCACAGCAAAATGATAATAGATTCCACGGTGCCTGAAAAAAAAACTTCTGCAGCTGTGGACATGCACAATTCACAGGATCCAGACAGATATCTAAAAGGTATTTCACACACCTGAAAAATGTGCTTTCAGGTACTCTGCAGACCCAGTCAGGCATCGCAGCATTGACGTGCACTTTGCTTGTTCTTCCAAGGTCACTTTTGTAATTCTAAGGTATAGAAATACTTTTTTTAGTGGAAATTTTGTTTCTGAGCACAACTACGTGCAAAGGCTGACCCCTGTAGTGAATTACTGTGTTTAATTGGATTTGAAGAATATACAAGGCCGTAAGTACTGTACAGCTTGGAATACCTTTAGTAAGCATTTTTTTCAAATGCTTCAAGGTACTTTATTTCCTTCAAACTTAGCTAAACTTGTTATCCTGTTTAACGCTATGTGCTTCTCTGTTTATATTACATGAAGTTATTTATTAAAAAGATGTTATGTTAGTGCATATGGAATCGCAGTAAAAGCGTAAAAGGTTAGAAAATAAAAATACAATATTTGGTGACAATGACTTAATCATGTTCAGTATTGTCTCATTAATGTGTCCTATAGTCAATATGCTGTTATTACAGAAATATAGTTACATTCCTAGAAAGGTGTTTTTTGTCATAGATGAACACAAGACTTTTTTTGTATTTAGATTTTTATATTACTGGTACACAAATCCTATTTTTATGTAGTAGCTCTCATTCGCCTAATAAGCAGTTTAATTGTATGCTAAACAGAGTTAGTCCAGCTGTTGAAGAGAGTGCTTCTTAAGTAAGATCAAAGAAAAAAGGTGACTTAAAAATAACGTACTGTTCTGCACGTAACTGTAAACAAACACCCAGCTTCCCTAAATGTACTCATACATTTCTGTATGGATATTTGTGTGTGATGCAGTTTAAAATTATGATTGTCCATAAATTTATGGGCCTGGTAGAAAGCAAAAATATTCAGTTAGTTTTATGGTGACTTGGTGTTTCTGTAAGTCTCCTGTAAGAGCTGTGTTTGTAGACTTTTGCCCATGTGGAGTTCTCTGTAGATCTGCTTAGGGAGAATCTCATCCCTCCTCAGAGCTGGGCTGAAATTGGTGGCATCCTGCATCAGTTCTGCAGTGTGCTTGTAAAGGTCAGATGTGTAGAATCCTTTCTTTAACAAGGAAAGAAACTAAAGAAGCGAAGTCAATAAAAATATATTCAAAAAGATACTGAAATTGGTGTAAACAAAGTGTTCGTTTCTTTAGTTGTCCTCAGGAGGTCTTTGCATTTGAGCAAAAGTTGCAGACTCAAGGTTTGGTCATTGTTTTCTTTTTGAAGAGTTTATGAAAGCAACAGGATTTGTTTTTTATATGAGTAAATTAATTTAAGTTTGCTTTTTTGGGGGAGGGGGATGACACTGCCTGGTGATCTAACTAAGGAAGGAAAACAAAAAGCTGTTGCCATTATTTCTTGTTTTCAGAAACTTATCAAAGAATTTACTCATTTTTATTATAATTTCACTAGTATAGTGTGATCTGTAGTACTGGTGACTTACAGCACTCACAACATCAAAATAAGTACGTTTGAAACCTTTTTTATATTGTGGAAATAATGATATAAAGTAACAGTGAAGTTGACACAACATAAATACGGTTGTTCACATACCTTATAACATACGGCAACAATATAAATGTACAGGACTGTTGATCTGATTGCCTTACTAGATGAAACTTCAAAGGCTGCATTGTACAGGATTCTACTGTAGAAGGCCACCAGGTGGAAGGAGCTCTTGGGGCTGTATCTTTTCTTCTCCAAGGCTTTTTTGGTTCAGTTGGTATGCATTTGCTATGTTTTGTGGCTTCAGAGATTTCATAATTTTTTTGACTTACCATTGGGAAGACGTACTTCTCCTGACCAGCTGATCCAACTGTGCAGCTTGGGGGCCTTGAGGTATGCGTGTACCGCTAAGGTTGCTGGCCTGGCAGAAACACACGTACTCTGAGTAGTCAGCTGCCCAGCTGGGAGGCACGTGCTAAATCTACCTCCCGTTGGGCCACATAACACCTGCTGCTTCTTGGTCACCTGTAGGCCAAAGAAGAGGGAAGACAAGGTGTTTGGTGGTATTTTAATGAGAAGGGGAGAGAAGAGCATTTGAGCATAGGTAGTTGAATTGCAAAGGGAAGGAATGTGAATATAGAGTGAGCTGGGTGCATTTATGCATTGGGTGAGGAGACAGGAATGTAGGAAATGAATGCTGTTTGGAAGAGCAGATGGGGTAGACACTGGTAGGGGAAAAAGGAGGGGTTATGTAATCAAATGTTGATAAGTTAGTCTTTAATGGCCAACTCCCTCATTTAAATTGGTCACTGGATATTAATTGACTTGTGGCCCAGATGCTGGTTTGCTACTGAGTGAAGGCTGTCATTATTTGTAAAGTCCTGAGCACCATCTGCTTTCTATGGTCAGGTTCTGATTTACTGGTACAAACCTTCTAGTGGTTCTTTTGCCTCTGCTTGCACTACCAGTACTGCATGAACAGAATTAATTTCTGTTCTGTTAGTTCATATTTTTCATTAACACTGAATTTACCATTTTCATTTTGGTTTAAAAAATCTATCATCATCACAATTACAGTTAGTTTTATCCTTATATTAAAATATCATAAAGGCATAACATTGCATATAATCAAATAAAGGATTTTATCTCCTCCTTAAAGAGCTTAGAGGGAGAAAGGTCTCATCTTGGCAAATATTTCTTCATGGGCATTGCTGCACTTAAGAACGCTAAGGAGGAAACAGTTGTGGAACAGTAAGGGTTTCTTCAAATGCTGTTGTCACTTTGAGAAGATTAGTGATATTTATGAATGCTTTATTTTGTATGTTGATTATAAAAGAAATGCATAAATTTTATTGTATGTGTATATACATAGTATATACAAGACTGGATGTCAGCTTAAGTTTGGGATAGGTTGCATGGACTTTCTGTCCCACCTCTAATACTACATATATGTTAAGAATGAATTTTCAACAAGAGAGGAAAATATTTAATGCAGCAAACTTTCAAAAATTCTAAGAATTTTTTTTTTATACCTACAAACACAAAGATTTAGAGACTGAGTTTAGAGCTTACAGGTGGAAGTAGGTGCAAAGTACTGTTTCTTTTTGACAATTCTTGATCATATATGATATGAAACTGTTGCTTGTTGTGGGCCTTAAGCTTGTGTAATTTCAAAGGAGAGCTTTTAAACTCAGCCTGCTCTAAGCAGAGCATATAAAATGGTTGTTGTTTAAAACTACTCCAAGTTATGGAATGTAAGTTGTTCTGTTCAAAGCAATTAATGGGTAGAGGGCAGGTGAATTAGTCAAAGATGTGGACAAACTGTATTTTTCATGCAACTTTGTGATTTCTACCATGTTATGCAGATATACAACTACAAAGTTGTTGTTTCTGCTATGATTGGAATTATTTTTGCTATTAAATATTTTTATATTTTTAACCAAAGGTAATGTAAATTTGTGTTTAGCAATAGTGCTTATTGCCACCCTCTCTTGAGCTTTCAGCCACACTGATGTTTCCAGAGAATAAAAGCAACACGATATTTAAAAGGGGTACATATCTCCTTCTTCTACCTTTTGCCCTACCTCAGTACATAGAGGAGGGTGGAAAAAGAGCATAGACCATCATTCTTGCTTGCCTATGTACATCAGAAATTACTGCTGTTATCTTACATAGCAGCTTGTAGTATCCCTTTTCAAGCAGACAGTCCCGCTGTCCCTTGAGCGGCTGCTGTGCTGCTGGCGTTGCCCCCCAGTAGTGATACAAGCTCTGGTTTTAGGGTTTTGGTGGCAGTAAGGGCTTGTTTTGTTTAGTTGTAGAGATCTGCTTTCATGGAGACCTGCATCAGGGTTCCACTGACTACATTAGCTGCACGGAGACAAGCTAGCAGATTCTGGTCTTGAATTGCCTAGTTCTGCTGCTGTTTATTTATTTGTTTAAAAGATGATACTGCCTTATGGTTAATTTTTTGGAAAGAGAGGGGGGTTTTGTTTGCCTGCCTTTTGAATTTCTGGAGGTTGTCACACATACCCAGGGAAGTCCCATTATAGACTAAGCAGGAAGAACACCACAGAGAATACAGAGGAAAGGCCTCCACACATTTAGGCAAGTATTCATTCTTGATAACTTTTCTTTTCCTCCTTTTTAACTAATTTTTACTACATTAGATCAAGTCTTGTCACTTAGGTAATTTTCAGGGCTTAACAGTTGTGTTGTCTTCTTGGAAATTATTTACAGATGGAGATAAAGAGGGTTTTCGGCTAGTGCTTAAAATGGAGCAGCAATTTAATGAGAATGATCAAATTAATAAAAACTTCAGAAGGTCTCAGGGTAGTACGTATGTGGATACTAAATGAGAAAGATCAGAGGATCTTAGTCTTAAAATGAAGGTACGTGATGATGAAAGACTTGTTATTTTTGTAGTACTTTCAAGAAAGCCGAGTAGGGACATTTTGCCAGGAGTGGTCCTAGAACGGGAGAGCTTTTGTAGTCACAGGTTGTCATGTGGAATGTTTGTGTGTGTATATATAAATTTTATATGCAAAAAGCGTAATAATTGAGAGAATATTACACACTGATGATCAAGGTGGCAACGATAGACAGATTAATGCAGCATGGAAAGTAAAATGGTAGAGGTGAAAGGATGATACCAAAAGTTACAAGTGTTGAGATGGGTGGATTTGTGGAGTAGAGTGAGTGCAAAAGAGACTGAATTATGCTTGAAAACACTTCCCTTGACCATGAGAAAATCTTGCATAATCAAGACACATAATCAAACAAAATTATGATAGTACCATGAGGATATTTGGTGAAAAGAGTACAAATAGCATGGAGTTAATAATAATTACACAGGAGACGTATGGCTGATTGAGCAATATAAAATTGACAGTTAAGGTTGAAAATAGAGTGTAAGAAAGCAAATGTAAAATGCTGCATGGTTAGGAAATTTTATAACATACCATCAGTAATGGAACAAGAGAATCCTTAGTACAGATTTGGGCCTTTTGTCAGAGAGAGAATGGAGAGGCATTTGAAAACAAATACTGTTAAATTAGATTCTGCCAAGGCTCAGATCCTTGTTAGGTTGATACCTCTTACAGTGGGAACTGAAATGCCTAAAAAGAAGGTGATAAGTTCCAGGAGCCATCTAGTAGGATATTTAAAGCATTTTTTAGGTAATATTTTGTATTTATTTCCTTATAACCAAGTTTGTTGGGGTTGGTTGGTTGTTTTAAAGTAATTCAAATAATATTTAAAAAAAAAATGGTGAGAGAATGTACTAGTTAGTTTCTGTTCATTCTTTTTACTTTTAAGCGTCATGTATTGCTGTTAGGGACCCCTCTTTAAAATTTAAGTGCTGATCAGTTCAGAGACCACAACTGTGGTGCCTGGCAATATTCCAGCTCCTGCTATGCAAGGCAAGAACATCTTCCCTTAGTGGAAGGAAAGCACATGGAAGTACGTTTCTGCAGGATCACGCCAATGAACAACAGTACTTACTTGCTGGATGTGACTGACAGTGTTACTCTACCTTTTTTTCCCCTTCGTATCTCAATCTTCATGCATCGTTCTGTGCACTCGTGTTCAAATGTTAATGTGGATGTTAATTGGGGAATCGAAGAATATACAGACTCTAACATAAGTAAACAAAAGAGAAATAAATGTTCATCTAAGTGTGAAATGAGATCATCTGTAGGACTGATTTTCCCCTCTTAACCTTTGTCTAAAAAAAATAGGTATGTGTTTTATCAATAACATGTTACTGAGTATGTGGCATCTCTTTGAGCAAGTGGTTGATCTTCCACCTCTTTTTCATGTACTATATTAGTGCTTCAGAATTTTAAAACCAGTTCTCAGCTGTCAACTATCTCTTGGGATATTCTCTGTAGCACCCTACTTTTCTTAATAATCAAGGTTGAAATGCAGTCTATGGGTGGAGTCGCATTATATTCCATTTGCAGTTGCGTATACTTTGACCTGTAATTGAGAAGTTATCAATGGAGAAACAGAGTCCTGAGTCTGAACTGATAGTCACCTAACTAAAAAGTTTGAGAACTGCTACCACAAGTGTTTCTCACTCTTACAGCAAAACAGATGTATGTTAATCTTAGAAAATTTTACTTATTCATATTCAGTAATGCAGTGCAGTATGTGAAGCTGACCTTCCCTATGCTTGGCAAGATTTTTTGGTAAGAACACCTTACAAAAGGTGTTTGGTTGAAAGGGTGTTTATTTTCATGCACTGTATTTCTCGCCCTGAAGGCTGCAGGCTTGTTTTCACTTTAACAAAATGTTATTTATAACAAATGTTTGTTGACTCTAAATGATTTGTTGGAGTTGTATTTGCAGTTGTATGGCAAGTGTAGTATTTCATACCTAAGAAATTTGATTTTAATTAAAGACTTTTTTGAACTTTCTTTACTGAAAAGGAAATCATGGCAGTAGAAGACTACTTTAGCAATTGAAGAACTTCATTGCAGGCTAGCTGGCAGTAGGTGTTTGTGAGCCTCTGTCTTAGAAGTATGGATCCAAGAAACTTTTCTTACAAAGCAGCAGTTTCTCAGCTTGAAATAGTAAGTTTTAATATCTCGTGTCTCATCACATTAAAGTGTTTTGGAAGTTTCGATTATAATTAGGAAATTCCTTTGTTCATGGTAGTAGTTGTATTTTTGTGCATGTAAATCAAAACCTAAATGCCAGTGTCCTGATTAATCAGGGATAGAGTTATCACCAAATTTTAGTAGGCAGTTTTCCCTCTAACCTCTGCATTTTTATGTGGGTTTTTTACCTGTTTGTAAACTTTCTGAAGAGGTACTAGTCTTCATGTATTTAGTCCCTTATTTCAGCACTGGAGTAAGCAGTGCTCTTACACATATGAAAAGGTAAGGAAATCTACTTTTCTTTTACCATTCTAAAAATGATTGATTTACTACAGCATTAAGATCAATCAGTTTTAGGCTTTACTTTTTTTTTTTTTTTTTTTGAGATCACTATGTAGTAACTTTACCTGTAGTTAGAGTGGCTCACTGTTGGCCTGATTTTAACATTAGATGTTGCTGCTGAACACAAGGAATCAGTTGCCTTACTGCAGAAACAGTGAAGAGGCTACTTTAGTACTTCTACTTTTTAATCAGACACCATAAGGACAGTAGAAGTGTCAATTTTATAGCTAGTATAAAGCTGATGATGTCTGCATATCACTTGTAGGGAGGAATTATAATTAAAGTTCTATGCAGTGATGTTTTACCTGTCACTTAAAAGACTGGTAGTGTGCACGTTTGCCTTTTGTCTCAAGCAGGTGAATAATGCTACTTCCCATAGATTTTTAAATTGTGGATGCTCTCTGAGTGGGACAATGAATGGTGCCAGGGTTCCCTGGTTTCAGAAGTTTTCAGTGCGTTGCATTTTATGTAAGATGTGCGGTCTGGTAAATATACCTAATAGTAATTCGATTAATCTAAAATCTGCTTATTTTGCTACTCTACATTTGAGAACCACCCTACATACTGAATATACGCTATATAAAAAAGATTTTATTCTGGTAAAGAAATAGTTCTGAATATAGATTTACTACAACACATTAAATATGTAATAAGATTTTACAACATGTACTTTTTAGATCAAATAATATTTGTAGAAAATAAAAATATTTTAAAGATACACATTGTGTTGCAATAACAAAAACATCTCTGAAGTGAAGCATATATTTAAATGTATTATTATTTGCAGATTATGGTTAGCATAATAGAATTTTATGGTAGTACAGTTTTGGTAAGAGTGGCTATTACTGTCATGTTCTTTTTCAAATGGATTTGGAGGGAAAATATTTTCAATGACATTTAAAGAAAACCCTTAAACTCTGGAAAAATTCGGAGCACTTTGGAACAATTCATTTATCTACAGTTAAAATAATCTATTTTAACCAAGAATAATTTTCCTTTGTTCCAAAAATGTCAACAATACTTATTTGAGGGACAATTTGTATAATTACTCAAAATTAAAAGGATAAGGATTCTCATTCTGGGTTTTTGCTTTAATTATGTATGGTTGTGGATAGAGGTAAATTGTCTTACATTTAACCTAGTAGAAAAGCTGCTAGCAGTTCCTTACTTACCTCTTCCATTATGGTAACTTCAGACTTTTTTTTATTTCCAGAACTAGTTTTGGCTGTAGCAGACTACTTCAATTTGGCAAGGTCAAGGCCCTGTAGTTGCAGAAGTCCCTTCTGCCCGTCCCATTGTTACATTCTGATTCGTCTGCATTTTAGGTGGTTAAAATTGTCTTTCCCTTTCTCTCTCCTTTATTTGCATCCTTCAGGTTAATTTGACAGCACGTCAGAATGATAACTAAATATGAATGAATGGCACCTATGCCACTGTCAAAAGAGCAAGGAGTAACATATGCTGTAGCCAGGATATGTAAGTTCTTTTTGGGACTTAGGAGTAGTGATGGTGGTGAAAGAACAGTTTGGTTTTTCTGAAGACCTTCCTGTTCTGAAACTTTTGCAGTTCTGCCAGTTTCCCCTTTTCCTTTTTAAACACAGGAAACTGAACAAATACAGCGGAAGTTTCCCATCTTTTGACAAGGGGGAGGAGAAAGTTGGCTTATGTCTTCCCTAACTCATCTTGTGATACTAAGAGCTCAATGACCCTTGTCTGGGATGATTACTTTCTACTTCTTGAGCTGTAGTACTATTGGGCTGCTGGAAAAAATAGTAATGCATTTCTTTGTAATTTTATTTCTTTTTAGAAAATGAGATTTAATAGGAGTTTGTATTTAAAACAACCACCACAACCTCCAAACCTACAGAATTTAGGAAATGTCAGAATTATGTACCTGATTTGACATTTAGATGCTTTCTTAAAATGACTCGAGGCTTTCCCCACAGTTCCTAGACATGCTCTGAGTTGACAGTGGATATATAAAGGGGTAGAAATAGGGATAATTCATCTAATTTCTTGCAAATTTCTACGAGCTACCAAGAACAGTTGGTTTTGTAGCATTGTTTTTAAGTAGCTTTCACCGAATATTTTTGCCACCGTTTTTTCACATGATACAAAAATATAAAAATTCTTAATGAGAAAGTCTGAAACGTAAAAAAATGGAAGAAGTTTATCTACCTGTTACAAGCTGTTCAGTGGTATATTTTCCAAGAGCCATATTTGTGTGCATTGATAAAAGATGAAGTTTTGTATATAGACAGTACAAAAGACAACGTTTTTTTTTCTTTACTGTTGTCTTTTTTTAAAAGAAGAACAAAAACCAGTACATGCTGACACTTGGGCTTTTTACAGAAGCACCATTACAAATACTGTGAAATGGAAGAATATCTAATGCTATCTGGAGAAGTTTGGGGAGGAAAAAAAAAGTGGGGAGAATACAGTTTGGGCATTTCTAAAGTGTGTTTTATAATAAGGAGTATTTGCAGGAAAATAAAATCCTTGCTAGGATTAGTCTGTTGCTTTTTTCTTATCTAATGCTGCAATCCCTGATGATGGTATCACAAATGGTTCCTGTGCAGAGTATTATGATATGGTGATTTGGGATTATGTTTTCCTATGAGAATAGGAAAGATGTGAGCATGTAATATATTTTCACAAAACATTAGTATTGTGAGTTGATAACTTGTGGTTTAGAAGCAGTGTCAACTTGGAACCAGCTATGGTGATTGAATAGGTTAGTCTCAGAAATTAGATCTCAGTTGTTACTCTTTCATAATGCAGTTCATTGGAAAAATTTTAATAGACTGCTAAAATGAAGTACAACAGCATCTAGTTTATCTGTGTAGTAGTTTTTTATATATGGCACTTTGAAAATAGAAGAATTTTAATGTTTTGGGAAACATTACATAGTATATGCTAGTAAATAATTTTTTTTCTTACCTTCTGTACTTAACTAAAACAATGGGAATTAGCCGTTTTAAGACTTCATTATGAAACTTGCATGCAAATAGTTACTGTTCAGGATGCAACAATTTAGGTAGATTAATCATGATTTAAACTATTTGTTTTTTCTATGCTAATGGAAAATGGCAAGGCAATACTGGAAATTTATGACAGAGGAAATAAATGCAACTCATGGTTTTTTGTTTGCAGATCCAGAAGTCTGTTCCTGTGTATTTTGGGAGAAATTGGTTCCATCACATTTGCCTATAATGGCATAGAATAGACTCTCTGTCTGATTGTATTGGTATTAGTGTCAGATTATAGATAGGATGACAAATGCTGCTTGTATGTCATTTTTATGCTTCTCCGGCAGTGAGGCCACACCTGTAAGACAGAGCATCCTTTAAACTTGAAACACCTGTAGAACTAGTTGTTCAATTATATTCAATTTCCAACACTGAGAGAAGTGTGGTTTTTCAATGACTTCCATTTCTCATTAGGCTGTGATGTGGTTTTGAATACTGCAGGTGAGGGGAAAATAAGGAAGTTCTGCAGTTGTTATTTTTAATGATATTTTCTAGTTGCCTATATGAGATATAGTTAAAAGATGAATATTGCAGATTTCATTTAAATGTGGACATTATTAAAAGGGGAAAAACTAGACTGTAGAAGACTGAAACTTCAGTGAAAGTTACAGCATGGCTGCAACATCTGCAACTTAGTCTCTTTCAGTGAACATTTTATTATGGTATATGTCAGTTTCAATGGAAGTTATGGCTAGTTACAGTTATGATTAAAAAGAGAATCTTTTATTTTCTAACTACTTTTTTATTCTGATTCATTAAAGGGTATCTCAATTCAAAATATTTAATAGGCAAAACCAGTTATTGAAAGTGCCAGTTGGAAAAAAATGGGATGTTGTATTACTAAGAAAGTGAATATAGAGTTGCTGTCATAGCCATTTACCAATGATCACTCTAAACATTCATAAAAAACCATACAGTGCATCTGAAAGTTAATTTTTTTTTTTTCTGAGAGTTTAAATGAAAAATTTATCTTATCTCCATAATGTTGTATGTATAAACATTAATGACTTTCTTTTCTCCGAAGTGGAAGTAAAAAAGAAACTTTGGAGCATATAGCCAGTAAAGCATTCAGACTGTGAAAATAGTGCTTTTGGGTTTGTCCGCTAGATAGATATCTTGGCTGTTCCCAAATCTGACAGATAAGGGGTGGACCAGTTGAAATTTTGGACAGGTAAACTGTTAAACCATTTAGATCCTGTAAGGAATACTGCATGTAGGCTAAGTGGCTTTATTATTTCTGAAGTTTCCATTTACATTTCAAACAGCAGTGTTAAGTTTGTATCCATTATTTAAGGTTAGTTTACCTCATTTAATTTCACATTTTCTTAGAGCTAAAATAATAGGTACATAAATGTCTTATTTGGACTTTCAGTATCAACCAAACTAACAACTGTTATGTATGTATGCAGTAATAAATCATAACTCAGACTAGTGTAGTTTTCAACAAGTTAAAGTCATTAGTTCCACCTGCCTTGGTATGTATAAAATGACATGTATATTGAGATATCTATCAGTTTGTCTATCTTTTGACATGTAGAATTATAATGGAAAATGTTTGCAGTTTTGCAGTACTAGAGGTTTCTGCTTTAGCACTTCAGCGGTGCTGGTGTAAGTGTTTCCTAGCACCTCTTTTCATACATGTTGTAGTGTCTTCAGACTGCTTGGTCCTTTGCATGAAGGTTAGTGAAGTTTCTGGGGTTTGAGCTGGGAATGTCAGGTATCCTGGTATTGAAGTAATGTGCCAGTAACAAAAACTTTTGCATTTGTCATATATTTGCAGATTAGTGTTTACAGTTCTTTCTTGGGTATGTCAGCTTGCACAAATGGTTGGATAAATGGTTTTTGAAGGATACTATCCAACAAATACTTCCCTTTAAAATAAAAAATGATCAGTTGTGTGAAGAAATTAATTACAGAATCTTGCCCTATGGCACTGTATATTCTTTACAACCGTTCAAGCTTTTGCAGCATATGACTACCCCTAGTGATTTTTTCTCTCTTTAATTAAATATGGTTTTGAAAAGATATTTCACCCTGCATATGAACTGTATATCCAAATGTGCAATCTCAAAGCATGTTGTGTTCGACAGGGAATAGGCTGCCTACTGACTTAGATAAGACATTGATTTAGGACTCAGTCACAGTCTCTTTGATTTACTTTTTCTTTTTTTTGAAACATCTTAAAATATGATTGAAAAGCTTTACACATTAATTCATTATTAATTATGGTGCTTCAGTAATAGACCATACATGATGAAAAGAGTGCTCACTACCTTAATCTTTAAACATTTATAATAACCATTGTTTATTTCTCTTACTGATCCTCATTGTAACTCCCATGTCCCCTGGGTTGGAGAGACAAGGTGTTACCAGATCTGTTGTAGCAGAGTGCTCCAGGGCTCTGCTACCTGTGTTTTGTCATGGCTTTCAGTCTTTGTTAGTATGTTTATAGGGGAAGATAGTTACATTGTTTCACTAAAAATGTATGGTAATATAGAGGGGATCGATTATGCTGTACTTATTTCTAGAAAATACAAAACTAACTAGGCAGTTTCAAGTATCTGTTGATAATTGATGACACTGGAGAAAATACCTGGAAACAAAGCAGGATCAGAGAGCTTCCATTATTTGACTAGGTATTTATTTCAAGAGAATTAAAAGAGGAAAAACAAATTTTACTGCAGTAACAGGCAGAAATTACTACCGTGTGTGGTTTTCGAACTCACTGTAGAAAATAAACTAATGAATAACTAACATTTTCTTCTGTATGTGGTGCCTTTTGCTATTTTCATTAAAGTAGTTATTTGTAATTTTTATGTGCTTACATTTGTCTGGAAAATGTGCTCAAACATCAAAATGCTCGGTCATTTTGAATAAGCGTTGAAGAATGTTACACTGCTATTTGCTGTTGGCAATTTTTTTTTTTTTTTTGGACATAAAGTTGAAGGTCTTGTTCTTGGTTCGATGATTTTTCTTGTGAACCACAGTCAAAGCCAGTTAAGCTATATTAAATTTCATAGGAGTCAAATCAGACTTTCTGAAAAAAAAAAGAATTGAAATCTGATATACTGGCAAAATTCTAACCTTTGGCTCTGAGTGTATAATATAGTTAGAGTGTTTTTATATTTTCATGTAACTAGCTCTCTGGCAAAATAATTTGTCTTTCTGAGCAGATAAACCGTGCAATATCTAAGTATCTGATGATTGGTACGTGCTATATTTTTGAAAATAGGAGTTCAGAGTAGCGAGCTGCTTGACTGTAAAGGTGGTGATACGAGACTTTTCCACTGCATTTGCATGTCATATCCTTCACCCTTGCTCTTCACTTTTACTTCAAGTGGGCAGCAACTGCAAGTGATTGGAGAGGCCCAGATGGCTCCTGTCAGGTCTGGGAAGCGGGCAGGTAGTGGAAGGCAGGATCTACCTTTTCATCTTGAGGTAGCTGCAAAGGTGACTGAGAGACTTCCCTTTGGGTTATTTGCACATGTGTACCAGCACTGATGCTCAGTAACAGTCTTTTAATGTATAACTTGCTAGTTACGGCTGTGAAAATACTGTACTCTTCCTAAAAGTGCATAATGGTTGAGATATACCTTCCAGTAATGATCATTTTATCACTTATTGGTAGAGTTGTTCTGAATGAGATCTGGTTTCCATTGTACAGAGTATTGTAAAGACACGCAGTAAGTTTCTTCCAAAGGACTTGAATTAAATAAGCAAAGACAAAGAGACTTGAACCAAGCTGTTATATGTGGAATCATCCTGTAGGTCGCTACAGGGCTATCTGTATAGCCCTTGTATTTCAGGTCTCTATTTCAAATGTGTGGATATTTGAGAATAACTTTGTTGTGCGCACAATTGATTAATGTATTAAAGTGTTTGCTTTTCAAGTTACATAAGTTAGTGGTAAGCATAACCTTCTTCATACTGAAATATCAAAAATAGTCTAATCTAGGGGATTTTATATGCTCTCATTTACTTATCTCACTAGTTGCACTTAGTATTTTCTTGACAGAAGTACAATGTGAATTTTGTGGTGAAGTTTTGTTTTGTTTTCTCAAGTGAAATCCTAAGTATATACTTTCTTAGGAAAAAAATGGATTGAGAATACACTCATGATAGCAGAGTCTTTTGCTTCCAGAAAGACCATAATTGAGAACTCGGTATTTGAAGAGCCCAGAGAGCAAAAAAGTATGTGAATACCATTTTAAAATATAGTAATGGATTTCCTTGATCTGCCCTTCTCCTTTCTCTCCAGAAGAACCACAAACAAACAAACAAACCTTCTGGAATGAGGAGGACCAGGAACAGTTTCAGTCCCAAAGCAGGAAGTGATTATTGTTTTAGTAAGTCATAAACTGGAAGAATGGCTGAAAATGAAAGTATAATTTTTAGTTATAACTAGGCACTCCTGCAAGTGACAACTTATCTCATTTTTCATATGAACTTCAGTTTATTTTGTTTTCCTCCTTGATAATTCCATTGATTTCTGGAGCATAACTGAGCAGTTATGCTATTGTGCACTTCTTAGCACCAGCCTACTTAATGGCTGTTCGTGCACCTGTTGGTGTGCAAACAAAAGAACAACATATCGTGGAGTTCTGCAAACTGCCATCCTTGACTTTCAATCAAAATAGAGCAAAAAGGAAGAAGAAAATTCAAACTGGAAACATTCTGTGTACCAATAAATAGGTCACTTACAATTTATATGAAATACTTTAGATGACCAGATGGTTACAGAGTTTTATCTGCATAATTTGTATTTGGTATGTACATCTGAGGGCATGAAATAGCTGTGAGCTGTGAACACACTATGTTCCTTTTGGGACCCAAAGTAGAATACCCTTACAACAGAGAGCCAAATAGTGGGGGAACTCAGAATTTATTGCTCTCATGAACACCTGTGCATTGGTTTTTGTTTTGCTTTTAATTTGTCTATATCTGAAAGTGATGTAAGCAGCATCTGGTTATTCTTATTTAGTATGCCTATGCTGCCAAAAAATCAACAGATTCCTACTGTACTGCATTTCTGAACTAATGAAGACATAATTATATCCCTGAGCAGGAAGAAGGAATTATGCTTTGTTGGGGACTAGACTAGAATAGAAAGAAAGTAAAAGAGCAAAAGAGTATTTTGAACCAAGTAAGAAAAGGGATTGCTTCTGTCAAAGATCTGATATTTTTATTTGTTGGCAGTTGACTGAGAAAATGATGCAGTAGTAAAACTTGCATTTCTTTCGAAAATATGAATGGCTTACATAGAAACAAAGGCTTTTCCCCTTTTAATTTTATATATGTTTTTGCCCTTTTTTTCCACATTCTGCTTGAAACTGATGTACTCATTTGTAGATTCTCATGAATATTATTAAAAATAGCTGATAATTAAAAGCAGGACAGGTTCTTCATTGACCTTGTTGGTTTGTTTTACATACAATTTTTTAAAAGTCTGAAAAATATTTAAGTCCAATGTGCTTGAAAAGTCATTTAATTTCCTGAAAAGTAATTTAGTATTTTTTGTAGGACGCACATGTTTTTCAAATAAGTAGTGGTAGAAATGCATACAAATCCCTACTTTTACTTCAATATTGGGACTTGTAGTGAGTGGGGAGGGCTGGGGAATCTCTGTCCTTGGACATTGTCAAAATTCGACTGTACAGGGACTGGAACGACCTTGCTGAAGTTAACCCTGCTTTGAGCAGGCAGCAGATGAGGTCACCTTCAGGGGTTTTCAAACCCTATTATTCTGTGATTAGAAGATTATAGCTGATTTTATGTAAAAATATTTACCAGGTTTGTGTCATCTTTCTGGTAGCTGGCAATCCTGTGTGTACCACCAGTGGGTCTTGTGTCTTCTTGCTGTTGTGTATTCCTTCTTCTTTTGACAGTATTTTAAACTGATCATGAGGAGATCATGGCGGTAATTGCTGATGTTTCATTCTCACAGTCTGCCAGCTACTACGATGGAGATAACAGTTTAGCTGCCTGCTGAAGATACGGTTCCCTTCTGACTTGAAAAAGTGTAGTTGTCTTCCTCTACCTGTGGATTCCTGTAACTTCCCTTGCATTATCACTGGTCATTGGCCAGTCAAATTGGGTTGCTGATTGAATGGAAGGATCCGTAGACAAAAAGTAGTTTTCAGTCCAGTTAGCCTACTTAGAGGTGGAAGATGGTAGGATGGCTTGTTTAGGGTCAGTGTTTCCTTAAATCAGTGAAAGCTGATAGTACAGTTGTATCTTCAGGATGGAAACAGCCACTGTGAGAAGGCATCACATGGCATCTGTGTATCATTTTAAAATTTTTGAATAGGATAGGTTGAATGAGATGGGAGGAGCAAATGGTGTCAGCATGTAGTATTTCTATGACTCTTGAGTCAGTGATTTTTCTCTTGGATCCCCTATGACCATAAGTAACGTAATTTTCAACTAATTTTCATTTGTTTGTCAAGGTGCATCTTCACAATGTGGTAACTTAAGAATCAGAGAGTTTGCTCACACTTTAGCATAGTATGTGATGATGGTGATTTAAATTAATTACAAAGTTACTTTGGGTTTTTTTTCTGTTTCATTTTTGCATACTAAATGCAAGATTGCTTAGAGAATAAGTCTTTCAGAAGGGATATTTCGTTGTGACTCTTAAGTTTTGAGCTTTAAATTTTGAAACTGATATTTTTTTCTAATTTACTCTGGTTTAGAACAAATGAAAACATCAGAGGGATAATTCTTACTGGCTATCCTACAGCCAATTCCTTTGAAACAATATTCATGTATTTTACCCAAGCTTTCCACTGTATTTTAAGGAAGAAATCCTTAAAATGACTGTGTAAGTGAGGTAATACAAATAAAATGACATACACACAGGTGGAAAATAAACACGTGTTCTGTTTCTCAGATACCTAAATTTATCCTGTTGGAGAACTGGGAATCAGCTCTTTAATTGAATCAAAGACAATGCTGGATCTTAGTCATGGTAATTAATGAGATAATACATGCTAAAATTGCGAACAAAGTATTTGGGAAAATAGGTTTTCTACAAATGTTTGTGGCTCTTTGTAGCAAGTTTGGATTTGGAGCAGGGGAGGTGGTAGTGGGTGTATCAAGATAAACTCTGAAAAAGAAAATATGGAGGCATATAAAATAACGTAAAGAACCCAACTAAACAAAAACCCTACCTTCTAAAACTTTTTAAAAATAGATGATTTTTTTGTTGTCTAAAATATTTATAGCCTATATATGCAATGTAAACACATAATCTCAATTGCCTGATGTTACACTTGGCAAAATTAAGCAAACTGGAGGAATATTAAATGTGATTAGTAGATGGTGGGGCCATAGCCTGTTTTAGATAAAACTGAAAGTTTGGTGGTGTGAATTACCTAGGTAGAATCGTACTGACTCAGTTTCAGAAAATTCAAGTAGCTCTTTGCCATTCTTAAGAAATATGGGGTTTTTTACAAATGACATACACAAAATTACTATATTCTCCATAGCACTAAATGCTGTTTTAATGTGTTTCGACTATATAGTCTGTAAAATGTTGGACACACTTGTGGTGCTCTACAAGTTAATATTTTAATTTCAAATTTAAACTGATTTTGAGTTCCTATATTTATAGGAAGATGTATGAGTTCCTATATTTATAGGAAGATGTATATTAGCAATGGGAGGTGACCTGTTACAGGTAAGGATTTCCACAATAGTGTTAAATAAAAGTCTGGTAAAATCTGTAAGGCAGAGGGAGCAGAAAAGAGCAGCCAGGTGGTCACCAGATTGCCTGTAGCAGGACCTGTGCTAGCCAGCTCGGAAGAGGGTTGGCAACTCAGCCTGGCAGACGTGCAGCCAGAAGAAGTTAAGTGCTGAAGAGATCTAGGTGGGGATTTAAGGGTAACCTGTAACGAGGGAAAATGCAGGGTGAGGCTTGCTTTGCTAAAGGAGTACATGGTTTAAAAGCACTGAAATACTACCCCCTGCTGTTTCTGATGCAGCATTGGAATACTTGATGCCTCAAAAAACCCACAGTTTATACATGGACTCTTTTAATGCCTTGTTTTCTTTTTAGCATAACACAAAAAGTAAAACGCTGGAGTATAACATACCTCAAAAGTAGCTGGCCTTGGCTGTGACTCAGGAGCGCAGGTTCTGGTTAGCTTTGCACTGAAAGCAGGATTTCTGTGTTTGAATGGTGAATGCAGCCTGTCCAGTGCAGAATACAGTATTTTTGGAGTATATAATGAAACTGCTGAGATTTTTGTAAGCAGTCTCATTAATTTGCATTGAAATGAATGAAGAATTGGATTGAGAAATGTAACCTTCTGTTTCAATATCTTTCTAACCTGAATTAACTTGGTAATGGATGAGATAAAGTATTTGAACTTTAGATGGAGCCAAAACATACTGAAATATTTTATGTAGTACCTTGAAGAATTTAGCTTGTAGTTATCTTGAGCTGCTTGCTACTATACATAATAGTCATGAATCTACAGCAAAGATTAGATAAATAGCTAAGGTTGTGTTAACTGTGACATCCTGTGACTTCAGAAGTAATTTCATCTGGTGCTTCTGCAGTTCATTTGTGTGTCATTCCAGTGGTTGTAGTAAGTCAGTCAGTTCTCCTTCATAGATTAAGTCATGCTTTCTGTTCATCTAGAGATTTGGTAGTTGTATTCTATCTCAGCAGGTGAAATAGTATGTCTGTTATGATTCTTTTTGAACATTGGTGTTTGTAGGGCTGTTGTCCAGTAAACGCAGATACAGGGATTTAGGAAATAGAAATATTTCTTTCTTCAGGATTCCTTTATTGCTACAGGAGAAAAGAAAGTATCTTTTTAAAGGACAGATTGGGCTGCAAATGCTAAAAAACTATGAATCAGAATGTTCATCTCTCGTTACATTTAGTAGAGCACAGTAGGGCAGAGTTAAGGTTGTTTTAGTATTTAATCTCTCAGTTCTGTGTTTTAAAATGTATGGATTTCTTTTGAGCCAGTTCCTGGTATTTGGAGTAACTGCAACATTCCTAAAACAAACAAAACCCTTACTTTTATTCATTTATTTCTAACTTTAGTTAACTAGAACAGAGCTTAGCTTCTTTGGATATGACATGTGAAACAGGATAATATTTAAAAACTACTGCTTTCAGATTCAGAATGCTTTCTGAAGCATAAATGGAACTTCACAAGAACTGTTTTGATTACTATTTTTTCCATTTTGTAGATAGGTAAGTATATCTGATTCTTTGTATCTATTACTTTTGTAAACAAACTGTCTGATGTTAATATACTACTTGAAGTAAAAAGGACATTAAGTGATTTCCTAAAGCATTTGAAGGAATCCATGTGTAAACTGGGATTAGATTTTACTGATTTTTTTTTTTCCTCATCTCACTTTTAGTAGCCTGGCTTTTACTATAAGGGGACTACTCTAAGAGTGCAGCAACAGGGATCAGGAGAAGTGAAACTCATGTTAAATTTGGAGACTTAAATAAAATCTGAATGTAAAAGTTGTCTTACTATTTCATAAGATCTTGTACCATGTTTCCTTTAATAGTATGAAAACTTGTATAGTAATTTGGTCAGAATAGTTTGGTCTGACAGTGGTTTTGGATTTTTTTTATAGAAAACAGGAGAAAGATAAGAGTATGCTTTTTCTAAATGGAAAGTGCAACATGCTAATTTTCTATAACCATCCTTAACCTGACTTGCCTGCTTAACAGTATAGTAACATGAAAGATGCATATTGATACCAGTGCATATTGATGCCAATATTTTTTCATTATATTTCTTCTTTTGCATGAATAGTGTTTCATAACAACTTAGAAAGTTGTTTGTTTTGGTTTTGGGTTTTTTCAGTGCAAATGTTGTTAGGGTGTTTTCCACATATTTTTGTGGTGGAAGTATTTTTCCTTTCTTTACCTTATCCCCTCCATCCACCTGCACACATTTGAGGAAAGACTGGAAGAAAAATATTTTGTTAGATCTACAGAAGAGAAAACAAAAAAGAGATGCGATAGAGTTCCCTAGTATGTGAAAGGGCCTGCTACAACGCTAAAATGTCTTTTGTGTCTGTTGGAGGTGGGACAAGGAGCAATGGCGGGGGGGTGACTGGAGGAAATAAGATTTATATTAGATGTTGTTAATAGTTTTTTAACATAAGCAGTGGGGAATCACTTTACTGTAGAGAATCAGTGGACTCTCCATCAATGGCATTTTTGAAACAGATGAGACTAACCTCTGCCAGGAAGGGATGGATCCCTTCAGATTGGTACCTGCAAGCAATCTTGGGATCATGGACAAGATAACCTTTTTAGTTATTTCTAGCCCCGTTTTCTAGGTTTCCTATTTTTTGGCTCACATCCTAGCTTTTCTAAAATTCTATGGGTATCAATGATTAAATAAAGTGATGTGCATTCATTGGGAACCAACTACTTTAAGGAGATATTAAAAGCATTTTTTCCCCTCTCTGGAATTGTTTCATATTTCACAGAAAATCATTAGTAGATACTTCAATTTCTATAGTGTGTATGTTGGTTTTTTTTTTAAATAACTTTTTGTTGTCAGAATGTTCTGTGATTTCTTAATTAACTATGCAAGTAATAATAAATATCCTCATATGACAGTACTATCTGATTAAAGCACTAATACTTTCTTTATAATGAAAAGTATGACAGCATTAACTTACTCATAATATGATATATTCTACAATTGATTGTTTACTCCATAGGTGTTATATCCCCGGCATTTTAAGAAAAAAAATATTATCAATTATACTGAACTCGGGTCAGTAGTGAGACAACTACTGGATTGCATTAACATAACTATTAATGTGATTATTGAACTTGCAGTATGAAATTTGAAGTAGAAGGCTGGCTGCATGGGAGACATTCAGCTGTGGCAAAAGAGGGCTACTGCTTACTGGTCTTGGGTTATGTTTGAATACCATATGGTTGTTTGCACTTGCAACTTAACCAAAGTAAATGTTTCAGCTTTTAGAGTAGATGTTCCAATAAAGTTCTGAGAGTAAATATGGTTTCTATCTGCATTAACATACGATGGTATTAACTACTTTTAATTCTGTTTTACTACCCTTAACGCAATTCCTGCATGATGCTAAATTTCCTATGCCTCTTTCGACACGTCAGCAGCATTTTTAAGTGATCACACAAGTAAGACCTGTGCTACCTGAATTAAATGGGAGGTTTTGCTGTTACTGTCACAAAAAATGATCCATAACTGCAGTGGTAAATCTGAAAGGTGCAAGGATAGGCAAGGCTAAGAGATTTTTTTTTTAATTAGTAGGCAGGAAGTTGGAAGTACATACTTGCTCAAAGGTACCAGGAATACTATTTGGGAAATGTGGAATCAGTTCTTTTTTTTTTTTTTTAAGTTAGTGTAATCTACAGAATAAATTTATAAATGCTTATAACTTGAACTCAGCAGTAAATATTTTTTTAAGAAATTTGCAAAACATGGTTACAAGACAAATGACAAGTGTACCACTATTCTTTTGAGTGTACTATTTTGCATAAAAAATATGTCTGTTAAAACTAAAAGAGTATATGGCATATGATGATCTCAGTCTACTTTTCCCATTATTGCTGCTGGCAGTACAGAATATGGGTGTGGTATATTATGTTAAATTACTGATATCTTAGAAAAGAGCCATTATTTTAATTGAGGGCAAGTTGAAGTTAAATGAATTCTAGCCTGCTGCTCCATGAATGTTGCTTTCTTCTGCCACTCTGTACCATGGTAGCTCATGTATATGTTCACTCCAGATTCAGAATGGGTCATCCCACTTTGTCCATTCCATCAGTCATAAATGCATTTCTTTTGTTAACACTAAATACAGCATCAGTAGAATACTAGTCCAAACAGATATTGCAATTATTTGCTTGTTTTCATATGTAACGTGGGGAAATGTGTGTTTAATTGTTAATTCCTAGGTATTTTTAATATAATTTTATTAGTTTCGTAAAGAATGTTTTTCAAGTGATTTTACTGCGTGTCTGTCTTCTCCAAGAGTTTGGAACCTGTTGACCAAGTTCAACCATGTTTGATGGAAAGAAATAAGCCTCAAACTCCAATAACTGATTTGATAATTAGCAGATGCATAAAGGAGAGAGACCCTAGGAGTGCTGGCTGTGAGGGAGGGGTTGGGGACAGCTTGGACAGTATGCATTCCAGGTGACACAGCTTTCAGCAGCCCCACACGTACCAGCTTGCACATTGCTGTGAACCAGTTGTACATAGCACGTGCTGCCCCTTGCCCGGTCAGTTGGAGAGGTGGCTGTACGGGGACTGGGAGCACTCTGCAGATCTGCAGTGGGCACAAAAGGGAGAAAACAGTGAAATTAAGAGAGTTGAGGACAACTTAGAGTATGTTGAACTGTTGTGATAAGGATTTTTGCTTGGGCCAAAGGGAGAAGTAAACATGTTAAGGGAATACAAGGAATATAAAGCACAAATCATGATTCATTATTTTCATTCCTCATGGAACAATTTTAAGAGTGTTTGTTTTCTGTTGTGTCTTCCCTGGCTGTGCTACTTGGTTTTTTTTGTTTGTTTGGGGTTTTTGGTGTTTACTAACCTGCTAGGGTTAAAGAACAAACAAAACTAGAGAAAATTATCCCTCCTGCTCTTGGTGTCACAGGATGCAGATACAGAAATATAGTTCTTTAAAACTACTTCTAAGTATTTGGCTTAGTATTTTGAAATGCCATGAGTAATTGGTGCATGAAACCAAAGAACTGTAAGAACCGAAGTAACGCATGCTTGGAGAGCTTTTCATATGGTGTAGCAAATATTTTCTTAATACAAACTCTAGATTTTAAACAAAAACTTAGAAACCACTGCTTTACCAAGTAGATATTACAGCAAGTTAACAAATCTTCCACCAGAGTGCAGTCTTTTCTAAGGATTTCAGACACCTTCAGCTAAGTATCTGCATTTTGCATGTGAATATTATTTTCTACTGCAGCTATTACAGGCAGACAATTAACTTTATTTTTTCCATATGCATTTGGCTGTTTAATTGTGTTTTCTCATTGTGTTTAACACCTGAGACAAAATAGATGGGATCAGTTTAATGATAAAGTAATGTAGAATCATCAGATTTCAACCGAGGAAAAAAATCTGTCTTTTTTTTTTTATTATTCTCTAGAACGAAATACCTTCTCTCACCCTTTTTCATTCATTAAATAAACTCACTGTTGCCTTGTGTCAGTAGCTGGTCTCAGAGAATACTACTGAATGAATGATTTTTTTTTTTTCCATTTAAATTAATAGGGTCTTAACATCAAAGCTTAATTGTGAGTATTTAAATTCTTTACACTTCTGAATGACTGGCCAAAATACAGTTGCCCAGTTGATGGTTGATATTTAAGTAGCATTCTTCTAACTGTGAGTAGAGTTGCAAGTCATAGGATGAAACCTGATCAATTTGCCATGTCTGCAATAAAAATATTTTAAGCTGTTGTGTTTGTCTTGGTTAGATATATATTAAGCAAATTAACTTTTACTATTGTCATCCTAATTCTGTTTCCTAGGAGCTATAAAGAGTCGTGCTATGTAGTATTCAATGTAATAGAAAAATGTTTGTAATTTGGCTTGCCTGTAGAGATTGTTAGCAGCAACTGCTATAGCCAAAGGCCATTTGATCAACAGATTAGATATTTCATTGTATTTTTGTTGTATAGATATTTCTACTTTGACTTGTTAAGAGGACGACATAAATCATTTGTGCACATTTGCACACAAGTCAGACTTACTATATCCCAGGCCAGTTCAGTTTTCTTTTGGGACAAACCAGTGTATTGTTAGGGTATTTCCGTGTTTTAAAAGCATCACGTCTGCCATTTCAAACGTGCCATTCTTTTGGGTACTGGATATTACTGTTCACATAAACAAATGTTTATAATTTCTAGTTTTGACTACACAGGGGTGTTTCCAGTGCTTTAAAATTTTATTCTGTAAAATAATGCTTGCACCCATTTTATCATAGCATATTTGGTAGCGCTTGAAAACCAGTAACAAACTTTCTGTCACTGACCAGGTTTTAGTGTGAGGACATAAGGGGTGATGCGGAATCAGAAGAATTTCCCAAATAAATCATATTTCTTGCTTAATTCAAAGATCCTTATTAGATATTTGAAAGTAAAATAACCCTCATTTTTATCTAGGGAAGAGTTGTGCAAAAAAAGCTAAAGTAATCTAATGGGTTACCAGTGGTTAAAGAATGAGCTACTGCTTTTTTCTGTCCATAGCTGTGAGCTCCCACTGCTTTTTTGTTTTTTACTGGCTCTGGCATTATTTTTTTAATTTATTTACCCCCCCCCCCCCCCCGAGATTTGTTGAAGTTTATTAACTTGAAAAAAACCTAATCCCAGAAGGAAAGAAAAGCCGGGGTAGCTCGCCAGTTTTCAGTGAGTAGGGTTGACTTGGAGAATAGTTGGCATGTCAGAGCCTTTACAAAGTCATATAGCAGTAGTAGGATGGTATAGCATAGCTTGGAGTGAGGGTGAAAAATGGCAGAAGTCACTTAGATTGGATAGTCTGGGAAGTGTAAGTTACCCTAACAGGAGCTGCTTTTCCAGGGCAGCATAATTTGATCTAATTTCTGGTTTTTACAGTCATGTCCTCCTTTGGTGTCAGCTCCAGCGCTCTTCTGACCCCAAATTCAGCTGCTTCGGTCGCTATACTGTGAAGAAACCTCTCTACAAGCACATTCACGTGTAATTTTGCTCGCGTATACACACATACGCAAGTTTTCTGCTACCTTAGTGTGTTGAAAGGGCTTGGCACAGGTCAGACGAACACCAGGGGGAGCAGTAATGCTTTGCCGGGGGAAAGTATCAATATAGCAGCTGCAGTTAAATGTGCTTCGTTTGCTGTGAGCCACATTTGCCAGTCTTAGTAAGTAAAAAAAAAAAAAAAAAAAAAAAAAAAAAAAAAAAAAAAGTCTGTGTGGGAAACCTGTCATTTTTCGATATGGATTTCTGCATACAAAGTGTTTTTATTTATACTTGAACTCCAAAGATGTTCAAGACTGTTTTTTAACAGGTCTTACATTGAACAGCTATTTAAGGAAGTGTTTGCATGTTGACTATTTAATCAAATATATTGGCCATGTTTTTAATGAATTATTTTTTTGAGACAATGGTTGTGGGGGTTTTTTTTGTTTTAGGAGTGTAGTAGATAACAAGCGTTATTAACTACTGATGTCTTAAATACTTCATAGCCAAAAATGCAGCAAAACTGTTTATTCTCCCTAATGGACAACTAATACTTGAACAAAGGTAACACCATATTGAAGATAAAACAATCAGTGATTTTTTTTTATTTTTTTTTTTAAGGCTAGTTAGTAAGTTGAGGTATGGCTTAATTTTAACTGTGTGCTAACTTGTGTGACAGCTGTAAATTCCTAGCCTGTATTAGGTTTTTGTTTTCTTTTTAATTAATGAAGCCAAGCTATGTAAGGGATGAATCTTTAAAATAGTGAGACATTACAAAACCCGATTAAAGGTTTCTATGTCATTAAAGGAATGCCTAAGGACTGAATCCTTTCCTGGAATCCAAATAAAGTATTTTAGAGCAGTTTAAAGATGAGATGTATCTAAACTGACTTTTATTCAAGTAATATTTTAATTTCTGCCATCTTTCAGTTGTGTGGGTGTTAGTTGAATTGTAATAAAACAGTTGAAGGTGGCATGAGCCTTCTAAGGCCCCATGAAGTGAGGGTCAATGGGAATAAATACATGGTTAAAAATGATTTTTTTTTTTAAATAGCATTCATTCAGGGGATCTGTTGCTATGGCAGTTAAAAATAAAACCAAAATAGTTAAAACAAAAAACAACTCACCACCCCCCCAGTAATAACAAAAGCTAGCGTAAGCATGTGTCACGCTGAAGTTATTCGACAAAGTTATGAGATAAATCTGGGTTGGATCTTAATTGTGCTTTTGTAAGGTGGTCGGCTTCCTACTCCCTCTCTTGCCAGTGGTGTAGTCCAGGGTGAATGGCTCTGTAGGTTGCTGATGCAACCCCTTGTGTATATTTTGCAGACACTCTCAGGTGGAAAACCTAATAAGCTCCTACTCTGCCCCCTGCCTGTATCTGTTGATACTGAAGAGGCCTGTGCCGAATTAGCACATGCTTTGCCTCCACATCCGTGTAGTTTAATCACTGTGTGGGCAGCCTGGCTGAGTGGATAGAGGTGGTGACTCTGCTGCAGGAATACAGACATCCCTCCAGGGCTGTGGCACCTCCTGTTTGGAAAAACCTCTGACTCAAGGAAGGAACTTTGCAAGAAGCTACAGCTCTGTCTATTATTTCCTGACTCCATAGGGCGAAACTGTAGTAGAAAGTGGAAGTGGAGGAGGTGAGCTGGCTGCACTCTCTCTGCAGTTGCTAATTCTTGAGTTAGTTTTATGCTTGCTTAAATAATTTCAAAAGTTATACTAATTAAGTAGTCCACAAGGTCACATAACAGATGTGTGGTGTAACACCTATAGTCTGCATGAATGCAAACTGTGTTGCTTGCATGCTGTTTGAATGAGTACTAGTAGGGCCTTTTCTGAGCAGATTTCAGAGGCTATTGGTTCTGGCAGACATGTACTAATAGAAATCAGCTGGCTGAAGCTATTGCTGTTTTGAAGCTATTATGCTACATTTGCCCCACTTTCTGAGTGGTGATGTAAGACGTGCATATGAATAAGCTCTTGAGCCACTTAACTATTTTCAGGTAAAATTGTCTCTGCTTCCTTGAATACGCTGGGCTGAAAGCAACAGTAATTCATGAGCTGATTCAGGAGTGCATCAGATGCCTTCATTTAGGAACAGCCACTTTTATCAAATGGGAGGGGCAGGTGGCTGGGTGGCAACAGCTTCAATTGTCTGATTTTTACCTACTGGTGAATGTCTGTCAGCACCTTATGTTAGTTTGCTCAGTCTAAGGTTAAAACTCAGGGCAATGTCTGACAAACATACTCGTGCGTGTTAAGGTACAATGTACCTAACATTGTAGCACAATTTGCCTGCTGGGCATCGCAGTTTACAACTCTAATTAAGAAATGGTCAATCTAGTTGTAGTGTAGACAAGTCTGAAAGTGTTGGATTTCTAAGACAGGAAAGTTGCAGGTAATGGTACAGATATATCTTTCTAGTTTCCCGCTAATTTCTAGGGATACGGATCTGGTAATAAAAAGAAGTTTGATACTTTGGAGAAATGTGGATGATTCTGAAATTACGTCTTCAGTTGAACTTCATGGTAGGGGCTGTGTTCTATGGCATGCTTGTAAATAAAACTTTTTACCAAATGTAAGATGTTGCTTATCTTTTTGTTCTTGAAAAGGCTAATTAGCTAGCCATAGTTCCTTGTTACTAGATTAGCCACAGGCTATTAGTCACAGGCTTTTTTTTGGATCCTGGCCCAGTGTGAGGTCAAACATATTTGAAGCATTCTCGTAATTGTATTTAACTGTATATTGCAACAGTATACCATATTTTACATCTTTTTGCATTGTTTGTGAAAAGTATATTTATTTTTTGTGCTCCCTTTAACATGTTTTTTCCACTCACAAAATTAAGGCCATTTCAATGATGTTTTTATAAAATAGCAATTGAAATCTGCCTTTGTAATGTTCCCTTTTTTATTAAATGAATATCAGTATTTCACAATATTACATCATTTTGATGTATGCATGGCTAAAAATAAAGCAACAGAAGCTTTAGGTTTCTTACCTAAAAAAATGCTCTAGGCAGCAACGGTGCAGGGTTGATGTAATCACTGCTATAACAGGGTTTTTTGGTTGTATCGTGAAATTACTGAAGTTGACTTTAATCACTTCCTAATTTCAGTCAGCAATTATAAACCTGAAATGAAATATTTTCATCATGTTTACACTTTGAACTTTTTAGTTATTTTACTTAAAAAAACTTCCTGAGGATAATACAAGCTTGAAATCATAGACAGTAGGCTGAAGAAAGGTTTTCAGAAATCCTTTGACCCTCCCTCCTGCCTTTTCTGGGGCAGGAGAAAGTAGAGAAAGAATATACTGGAAGATGTTCTCTTGCCCCCTGGTAATTATTTTAAACAACTTGGAAATTTCTTAGCTTGATCACATTCACTGTGTAGTCCATAAATTCTTAGGATGCCATGTGGCAGAAGGCTGTTTGGGGGATTGCAGGACTGGGCAGAAATGCTGGGAAGGATGAGCAACTGCTTACAAGGATACTGTTGCTGAAAAGTTACTTGTAAATCTATATACCTTGATGTCACTGAATTTGATAGTCCAGAAGGGCACAACGTTTGTTAAAAGCTACTTGGAATCACTGTTAACTTCAGGTTTTGTCATCAGTCTGTTCTGCAGTTTTCCAAACCTGACAAGATTTGAAGGTTCATTTGATGAAAAGTTATCATGTAGATTTATATTCAATAACCTACCCCGGTTGTGCAGTACCTAGCTCTTTTAGGACTTAATGTACGTCACAAAGTGCTTTATATCACTGTCCCCTTTTTACAGATGTCACTTAAAAGCAAAGTAACTTATGCAAAGTCAGCTGGCCCATGGCAAAGCAGGGTTTTAATATGACTGCCATTTTATTCTTTATTTTTTCTTTTCCCTCTTGTCACAGTTTTTATAGTGGAATGGAACTAGTTCTTAATGTATTGAGTGCAGTCATTAGCAGGGCTGGGGAAGGAAGCCAGGGATGTGGGGCTCACCTCCACCTGGCAATTTTCTTATGCCATTATCATAGCGTCTTTAAGCTGCTGGAAGAGAAATTAGCTGGCTTTTTCTCCAGCCTCCTCTCCATCAGTCTGTTAGAATATAATATTCCCTCTCGTATTTCATTTCACTTTCTTCTTCAACTCCTATGAATCTATACCGTGCACAAAGTTCTCTTTCTGCTTTGTGAGAGGGTCAGCTGCTGCACACATACTGTGGGCAAACCACAGACTAGGTTTGACAGTCCGTGTGGCTTCCTTTCCCTGCTGCTGTGCACTGTCAGCAGCCTTCTTGCGTAGGCCTTCCTTGTCCTCTACTCTTTGGCTGACATGTGCTTTATCCTTATATTGGGTGTGAGTTACTGTAATTTTTTTTTTATTTTCTGACTTAATTTTGATTTATTTTCTTGATATTCTTTCCCCTTTGTTATAAACCTAGTGCGTTTAAGAGAGTATAGACCTCTCCCGGTCTTCACTTTACCTCCTAAATCAGTGTTGTCCCACAGTATCTCACTGTTTTTTACATTCTTAAATTCCTTCTAATTTTTTCCTCTCTTCAAATTCTTTCTGTGTCTCACTATAGCATGACAACATACTTGCATGTGAGATTATTTTGATAAGCTGTAACTTGATACATGCAGTTTTAAAGGTATTTTATTTCCTTTTTAAAAACAATCTCTTCCCTATAATGGCCACAGCTTGTTGTTTTTAAGTCATCCATGTGTTGTAAAAACTCATTGCCTAGAAATGTAGTTAGTTGCTCATCTATCTTACATAAGTTTGTTGTAATTCATCTGGTATGTCCCTGTTCCCAGGAGCGTAAAACTTTTAAAAATAGTTAATAATACTTTCCATATCCTTTCCCAAAGGAAGCTACCCAGAATAAATGTTCAGATCATTTGGGGCGTGAATGAGAGCCTCTGGTCCATTTAAAAAACAAACTACCAAACTAACTTGTACGTGTGTTTCTTTGGTGGTAAAGACAGAGGGCAGCTTGCATAAGTAGTACTAAAACTGGATGCATAGCCCATGTTTGTATTGGTCAAGGCTGTGTAAGACAGATTTGAGACTAGTCAAGAAAAATGACTGTTAAACCAACTGTCTCTTAAAATTTAACTACAACTGTTTACAATAGTTTAGAATCGCAAGACGGCCCTTCCTCTGAGGGCATAGAGAGATTTCCTCAGAGTCTGACATCAGCTGTCAAATCTGTCCTGGCTGATCATTACCCCTCACCAGCTGGCGGGTACTGCTATCTCTACAACCTACTAACCTTAGGGATCTTTTGTAAATACCTTGTTGATGGCAGTACAATGTCAGCCAGTTTATTTCAACAGTTAGCATTAGATAACTTCATAAAACAGGAGTTAACAATTTAAACCTTCACTGCTCTCAGCTGTTTGTTGCTGACTTCTGTGGAACTCAGAGTTGTTGTAGCAGAGGTGGATAAGTAGTTTATTGAGATCATTTCCTGCTGTTCTGCAGGCAAAATAAGCCAAGTTAGTTTGAGTGGTTGAGCTAACCTGACTTAATTTTGCCTGAAGCAGAATTGGATTTATTTGGCAGAGATTTGGGTACTCCAATTTCCAGTAGAGGGTGGTGGCTTCTGCAGTTGCTCCAATAGTTCTGTACTGATTGTGTGCCTGAATGTGGTATTTCTTTTTCCAGTGGGGAGGATACAGTATATCAGTACAGTTATTTGAGTGGCTAGGTAGTGCAATACCCAGCCCTCCGTTTTTTTAAAAGAGACTTAATGTTAGAAAATGTTGAAAGGCATTTCTTACTTACCAGAAAATTTACTAACTTTATTTGTGTTTTCAGTCAAACTGTGTTTGGATTAAAATCGGAATTTCCGGTCTCTTTATTAAGTGAAAAGTACCTGAAATATACTAGATACATTAAAAAGTCGGTTTTATCTAGACATGTTCTGGCTTAAAAAATAATTTATGAAGTTAGGGAAGTTTGAAGTGTAGTTGGTGAGTTCCTTGCATTTTCAAAGGCATTTACTGATACAAAGAGATGCTAAGTAACATCTTCAACTAGGACCTGTGTAGATTTGGGGAGTTGAGTGATGGGCTTGCATTGAAATCAGTGCGAAGCAGATGCCTAAGTGCTTATGTGCTTGTGAAAACTTTACTTGGCACCCATCTACTTGTTTGGGTCCTTACAAACCTTTGAAGATCTGAAAATCTGATAACATGTCTTAGGGCTGGTACATCTTCATTTGCCTTTTTTTCTTTTGTTTTGTCCTTCATAATTATAAAAGGTAAGCCAAGTTTTCATTTTCTTTTAAATTCCCATTCTGTGCGTGTTTTGAATAACATAAATGTACTTCATGCCAACAGGTAGGTCCAGGTAAAACTAAAATTATTTAGCGAGAAAGTAGAAAAAATACCTGTGCAAAAACTGAAATGTTAGCATTCCAATTATATTTAAGATGGTTAATGTTGCTCTTATAGCATTGTGTGATACGCTGACTTATGAACTTTAAATGAACTCAGAAACTAGCTGGGTTTTCTTAAAGTTCTTAATACAATAAAAAATTAGCAATTTTTCATGAATTAAGCTTCCTGATGCATTTCATTGATGTCTATTATTATCTCTGTCTTTTGAATAAGTAGTAATAAGCTTAACCTTTAATGAAGACAAATATAACATGTAACTAAGCTGTAAATTGATTTCTTTTTTAGAAAAAAATAGTTTAAAAAACTGATTTAAATACAGCTGAAGAAATGGGTTTTGAAGTTAAGTAGGATCTCTTGGGTTTATATTTATTTATTTTACTATTAAATTTGCAGGCTGAGTTTAGAAAAGGTTGTTTTGTGCATTTCAAGACTTACAGTATACAATCTTCTGAATTTATTGATGTGTGTACTGTGTAGTGAGGGAAACCCCTATGTTTGCAAGTGTATGCATGTTGAACAATAAGTGTTTGCATTTAAAAAATAATATAACTGCTTACTGTATACTGATGTCATGTAGATTAAACTTGAAAGTATGTTATTGAGAAGTCATTTGCAATTCTGTTTCTTGTATTAATATTATTTAAAAACCACCCCAAAACCGAACTACCTAGGAAACAGAAATTCCCCTCCTCTTTCCTAGTGGACCGGTTTATTTTTATCCTGTCTGTTAAACAATACCTCTTATTTGTGTAAAATAGGATAAATGACTTCACACACACACATTACCCCCCCCCCCCATTATGGCTACTGCCATAGGAACCAAGCACAACATGACAAGTAATGCTACCACAGAATGTAAAATAGGAAAATTTTAAGTAATGTGATCCTTATGACAGGGAGGCCATCCATGGTTTGTAAGTACTTTTCCTACTCTTAAGTAACAACACCGATTGACCTAGTTTAATGAAAGGGGTAGGCTAACACCGGTTTGCTGAAGAGATGACCCACAACTTACATGAACTTTATCGGTGCTATTGTTGACCCTATTTACATGTTCTGCAGAGCTGTTTTTATTTTGAGGGCTGCATCTCTTTGATTCTGATTTAGTTACGGGGAGTACTTTTATTGTGTTTTTATTAATGTTTCTGAAAATAGAAATACTATAAAGTGGTTTATTGAAGAGCGTTTTTCAGCTTCAAGTACCACCTCATGCATTACCAAATAGATGACTAACCTAAGTTTCAAAACTGTGTCATTGTAGAGCTTAGTGATTTTTGTATTGTGCTCATTTCTTTGCTACTTCTACTCTCCCTCGAAGATGATTGTTTGCTTGAAAATAGGCAAAGAATGCTAATGTATTGAAATAATTGTATTATTTTATCATGAAACAGTATAAATAGAGAGTTGAGAACTTGATCTAAGATCAAGTATGGTGGTGTGTAACTCATGGTTTACTTCTTTGGAACTTGCAGAAGATGTCAGAGAAAAGGAAAGCTGTTGTTAATAGGCAATTAATGTGTTTCCACTAGAAATTTTGTAGTCAAAGAAGTTGCAAACACTTCTGTTGTTCCTGTGTTGATGAGTTCCTGTGTTGTGCCATTTCTTAATTTATAAATATCTGAATGCACCTCAGCATGTATTAGATATTTAAAATATAAATTACATGATTCTTTTCTTCCTTTACGTAATACAGTTCTCTGCTTTTATTTCACATTATGACAGTAAATGACTATAAAAAGGGCCATTCTTTTGTGTGTGCAAATATGTCAAATCTTGATCTTCGTTATCTTGAAGGAATTTTTGTTTAAGTGAAAAGCTAAAATACCTATACTGATTTAATCACAATTCCTGTGCATTTGTACTTTGAAGCGTTTCATTCTTAATGTGCACAGACACTGTTAACCCTTGGAACAGAGGGGAAACAAAAGGCAAATCAGTTTCTTCAGAATTTGATTTTCAGTAAAGGAGTTAAAAATGTAACTCCGATTCTATATTCCTGAGTCTTCAAACAAGCAGAACTTGAAAGTTTTTTCACTCATAACTTTTCTGAATTTTAAGGGCTAGAAATGAGCAAGACCTGAGCTGGTTTCACTGTACGTGATCATATCATTCTGAAAACGACAAACACAGTGGCAATGCCACACTCCAGCTGCTTGAAATATCTACTACTGTAGGCTTTTCTACAGAAGCTCTTTTTTTAAAGACAGAAAAAGAAGTGAAAAATGGCATTGATTAAGAGGAATTGATTGTTACTTAATAGAAGGGAAAACGTAAAGAGAGCCCAATGCTCAAGAGATTATTAGAAGTGGAAAAAAAGGAGATAAGAAGAAAAGTACTTTCTGTTCTTAAAGCAAAGTGTTGTATGTGGTTTGTTCCTTCTATTGGGGTCTTTCCAGAGGGTTGGACGTTACTGGTGGATTAATGTTTTTTATGCTACTTATGGATGTACCTTTTTCCCCAGCTGTTGCAAAGTATGATGTTACATGTGAGCAGATAATACTGAAGATTTATTTTTAATTTCTTGTTTGAAATTTATTTCTAAGAAGGTTTACTCTTTTGTAGAAAGGAGCTCTGCCTCTTGGTATAAGGCTTTACTGGCCTGAAGAAGAATCTTCAAACAAGTCCAGAGCTTAGGTGACACCTAGGTAGCCTGGTTTCAGAATACTGAGTACTTAAAAGGATGTTGTCATTTAACACAGCTGGCAACTAAAACAACCATGCAGCCATTTGCTGTTGTTGTTATTATTATGTTACTATTATTATCCAGAATAATAATAGTAATAATAATAGAATATGCAAAACAAATGATGAACAGCACTATTTCTCACCACCTGAAGCTGATGCTCAGCTAGTTCCTGAGCTGCCCCACCTCCTGGCCAATCCCCTAGTTATATACTGAGCATGATGTCATAAGGTATGGAATATCCCTTTCGCCAGTTTGGGTCAGCTGGCCTGGCTGTGTCCCCTCCCAGCTTCTTGGGCACCCCCCACCTTCTCGTTGGCAGTGCAGTATGAGAAGCTGAAAAGTCCTCGACTGCTTGGCATCAACCAGAAACATCAGTGTGTTATTAACATTATTCTCATCCTAAATCTAAAATGCAGCACTACACCAGCTGCCTGGAAGAAAATTAACTCTATCCCAGCCAGAACCAGGACAAAGGACCAGGATGATAGGCTAGTCTTAGCTGGAAACTTACGTAGTGTGTCTGTTTCCTGTTTAAGTATGCTATTGTGAACTTACAGCTAGGTTTTCTAAAAACCTGGTCATCTTCACCAGATACTGTGCACTTTAAGAGTCAGGTGAAAGGGTGAAGGAAGCATAAGTAACAAATCCAGTCATTACATGCTGGAATAATACAGAATCATAGAATCATTGTGAATGGTTTGAGTTTAAAGATAATCTAGTCTACCCCCCTGTCATGAGCAGGAACTGCTTTCACAAGATCAAGTTGCTCACAGCCCTGTCCAGCCTGATGGTAGCATTTAGTACTATTCAGAATTCATGTACAATGTAGAAGGCTCTGAGGAGAAAAAGGATAACAGATTATTAACTAGGAAAATGTTTGTTTACTTGCTTAGATATTGCTTAATACAGATATAATTTGAATTTGTTGCTTTCCATAATGAACTTTCTTCAGTCTGAAATACCTACTCTCTGCATCTTAAAAAGGTACACAGGATGTTAATTGCTGAGCACTTCTCTTCCCACAAATTACTTCCATTCAAAATAATGGCAATACAGTAAGCCTTACTGGGTTTACGCAGGATTTGAAAAGGCTGGTCAATCCACGGCTGAGGATCAGGTTTTATCTCCTCTAAACCCCAGACCACCAGCAGGGACTCAGTATCCTCCAAACCTTTTCTAATACTTAATATCTGAATTCTATTAATATTGTTTTCTATTTTTTAGCCTTCCTATAAAAGAATATGATTTCCAGTATACTCAACACATTTTTAGTACCTGTCTACTCAGTTTTAAGTAAGCTTAGCGTTTGGTTTTACTATGTATTTCACAACAGCATTCTCATTGAATAATTTGTTAGATAAAAGTACTATTTGATTGGGTTATTTTCCCCCTTCTAATATTCAAAATTTTTCTTCCTTCTGCCTTTAAAGCAGTTCACAATTGTTATCCTCAATGCCTGAGATTTCCCAACAGGAAATCAGATCTTTGGGCTTTATCTGTATTCGTTGTGCCCTTTTGTTCTCTGTCATTTATCTTTGTATGTGTTCTAATAGCTTTATGTTATAGTTATGCAAGGACAAAAGGAAATGCTTATAAATTCTTAAATGATTCTTATGTCACTGGTAATTTTAAAATCTTCTCCAAAGGAGTGACACTTCATCTATCGTTCAGCTTTCCCTGTGCTGTATCAGAATTAATGTTAAGCCGGAGGCCATCTGTGTAGCATTCAGTGTTTCTCTGGCTGTATCTATATTAGTCAATTAAGCATGCTTGAGGCTAATTGACACAAATTGGCTCATGTCCATACTCTGCCCCAAAACAGGGTAGCCATATCCAGATTTACTTCTGGGAATGGTCCCTGACCAAGGGGAGCTTCTCAACAGTGACTTTAAATTGCTTGAAAGAACGCTGGCTTGGACAGAAATTTTTTCAGGCCCTTTTCTAACAATTTAGTAGTACAGGCAGTTCATTTCCATGCATGGGAACGCTCCCAGCACTGTTGATTTCACTAGTATAGATGTGTAGCCTTTTACAACTTTAGACAGCTAAATTAAATGTTACCTCTTTATCATCAGCTCTAAATTTGTACTTAGCTGCGTTCTCAGAATGCCCTATAACTGCATATTGTTATATGATCGAAAGATGACAAATTAGTTATTGTTATTTTAGTTTCAGTCTGGATATGTTTGTGTTTATTTAAAACATACAGATATTTTTAAGTTGAATGTCTTTATGAAGGGCTAGATTGCATTCCTTCTTACAAACTAATTTCTGGTAAGGTCTTAAGATAGAGATGGGACTCGCTCCCAAGGCAGCTTTTTCCTCTCCATATAGAACTCAAAGAATTTATGTTCCTATTGTGCAGAATCCCAGCAGGATCCTCTTAATCAGATTTTTTTTTTATTTCATTCTCACTTTTTTCATGAATATTTGATCTATCTGTAAAGTGTTCAAGAATTAATTAATTTTCATGTTTTTGTTTGATTTACCACATAAATAGGGACTTGTAAACTAGTACATTTGCTTTGATTATGTGGTCAAAGTGTGGAATACAGATTAGCAGAGAAATTGTAAATACATTTAATTGCAGGAAAAGACTGATTCATAAGATGAAGGCAGAAAAGCGCAACTGTTAAAATTGCTGATTCTGTGCAGAATCTAATGATGAAATTACAGATAGTTACATAAGGTGAAAAAATGGCATAGCAATGTATTTTTAATAAAGTCTTGTAGATTCAGTAAACTTAAAAAACCAGTAAGTTCTATTTTATTATTCTGTGTTTTACATTTTTATTTAGTAACTGCTGAACAAGGCTGGAAGAAGTATTGTAGAAGTGTTTACCATGGCGGCTGGAGCAATTGCCAAAATCTAGAAAACCTATTTCTAGCCTGCTGTTTTCATGAGATTTGAATCTACAATTACTGTTCTCTTGTATAGTATCCTTCTAATTACCAGGCTTCCTATGGGAACCTTATCGGCCCTTCTTGTCAAAGTAGTGCCAGAATGTAGCAAAGAGTGTGGATTAATAATAGGCCGGGGAGAAAGGACCATTTTCCAGTAATTAAGATAGTACTTTGCCTGTGTAGAGTCTGGACTTTGAAGCCACATTCTAGAAGCTGCTGACGTGTTTTGCATTAAGAGCATAGTTAAAGTGAAATATGCAAATATGAGGTATTATAAATTTTTTAGTGTTTTAAGTCCCGAGAGTATTTTTGTCTTTTCACTGCAGTCTGAATGATGTGTAATATTCCTGAATTTCAGAAACATGCAAGATAAGTATTTGCAGTTGAAAAGTATGCAAGTCTTTGCAGATGAGTAGCAAAGTGTTTTGAGTTTGTGTATAATTGTAACTAAGTGATGTGAGACCATTCACATATTGTGTATTTTGCTAGATTACACCTTTATAGGGTGAATTTATTCTGCATAGCCAAGACAATGTGAGTGACTGTTACCTACTCTAATACTGTAGACATCTGTGTTATTTATAATGGTTTGAGAGAAACTCAAAGAACTGGAAATTCTTGGTAGGATAAATTCTCTTCAGGCCATTATTGCTGTGTAAATAACTTTTGTGTAATGGTTAGCAGGCAGAAAATGAAATAACTTAATTCTCATATGCAAAAAACCCTGAGTCTAATTTTTCTAAAAACATTAATGAAGTTCTTGAAAGTGCACAAGGGAATGGTTCTTGGTTTTGTTGTGCAAATACCAGCCCTCTCTATTTGCATATTTGGTAATGGAACTGTGAACTAAAGACAACAGGGAATCACCTCCTTAATTGTAGGTACTACAAGGCCAGTTTACATCCTGAATTTCAGGGGAAAAACTAAGACTGAATTGCAGTAGGGTGTTTTTTTGTTTTGTTTTTTTTTTTTTTAAATTGAGAACAACTTCCAGTCAGTGCACTGACAGAATGTTGTATTGCTCTAGTAAACATTTTTTTTCCTCTTTGCTGCCTTTTGTGTTACCTGGGAAAAAAAAAAAAAAAAAACCAACCCAAACACAACTTTCTCTAATTTATATTTTGTAACAGTTAAATAATAAACATGAGTAGTGGGCAAATGAATCTATACCTGTTTATAATACATACAGTCTTCTTCATATAGTTAATTAAATATTTGTACGTTGCTTATGTAGCTTTATAGAGTCAGTAGGTCTTCCAGCCAATTTAACAACTACTCGTGTTCACCGTTCTGAAAGTTACACAACTTTGTACACAATAAATTAAATGCATACATATGTATTTGCATTAAAATGTCTTTATGCATGTAGTTGCTTCTCTCGAGAAATACTTCTGGAACACTTGGTTATTTAATCTGTGGTGGTCAAAGCCTAAAATATGTTTAATGTACTTCTGCTTGTTTCTAATCTTGTGAATGACTATTAGATTTTTAGCTTTAGTAGTTGGCAAAATATGAGCCACTAGTTTTAATGGAAGTTCCCAGCTTTAAAACATGCTCTAGGTTATCACACTGTGTAGGAATGATAACTTTTGTGTTCTGAATTTTTTAAAAATAAATATATATTATTTTATATATATACACTTATATTTAAAAAAATATTTCCTCTTTAAATACACTTGTTAAATAAATATGTCTGTTGCTGTCATAATACCACCTGGTCCTAGGATATGTTTGTGAGAGTGCACATTTACAAATGATTTTAGTATTTACTTTGACACTTGACTTAGTGACCAAAATAGTGTTCACTGAATGCACGTTTTTATGTTCTGTGCAGACTCTGTATTACAAGACATACTGTATATAACTAATGTAGTTACAGCTATGTAGGAAGCTGTATTTAGTAGAAAGTATTATTATTATTTAGTAGAAAGTATTATTATTATAAGATGTATCACAATACATCTTACAGCGTAGAGACACTCACTTTTATAGCTACCACCTCTGCACTGGATCCAGGAATACTGAAAACTGCTGTAGCGACTTTCATAATGCGGTAGCATTTGGGATTTCAGTGGCTGTCTGAAACTAGATGGCTGCTGTGGGTGAAAGTATGTTCTTGTGGCTTGCTTTGGGCAAGCCACACAGTGCTTAGTTTCAATTTCCTGCACATGCCTACAGTGATTCCTAACATGTGGTACCATTTGTCTTAGTGCATCTTTTGCCATTCCGATACTCTTGTGTTCAGGCACTGTGGGGAGGTCTAAGTGGTACTGTAGATTGTCTCTCAAAATAGAGAAACTTTGGCTTTTCTAGAATTTGCAAGCACGTTACAGAGATAGCAAAAGATCTTGAGGATTCTGATGTTTTGTTTGCAGAGCTAAACTCAGACTGCAGTGATACTTGACAAACTTGATGAGCTGTCATCCTAGATGGCAACAGAATGACTACAATATTAGTAAGACAAATACATCTGGGAATTGCCTTTGTTGAAAAGTTAATTCCCAGATACAGACTGGAGAATTAATACTATTAATAATGGTACAGCTTAGATATTCCTGGATGTGAAGCCCATCAGATCTAATGAAACAGCTGCTGAAGCAGTAAGAGGTGATACTGGTTTTTGGCAAGCAGTGAGAATGCAGTAGAAGAATTAGTCCTGGAAAGTAACAGTGGACTGCAGCTGTGGATCACAAGTGGATATAGTTTAAATTAAATTTAAAAATAAATCATAGAATCATAGAATGGTTTGGGTTGGAAGGGACCTCGAAGATCATCTAGTTCCAACCCTCCCTGCCATGGGCAGGGACACGCTCCACTAGACCAGGTTGCCCAAAGCCCCATCCAGCCTGGCCTTGAACACTTCCAGGGATGGGGCATCTACAACTTCTCTGGGCAACCTGTTCTAGTGCCTCACCACCCTCTCAGGGAAGAATTTCTTCCTAATATCTAATCTAAATCTACCCTTCTTCAGCTTAAAACCATTACCCCTTGTCCTGTCACTACATGCCTTTGTAAACAGTCCCTCTCCAGCATTTTTATAGGCTTCCTTCAGGTGCTGGAAGGCTGCAATAAGGTCTCCTCAGAGCCTTCTCCAGGTTGAACAACCCCAGCCTTCTCAGTCTGTCTTCATAGGAGGGAAGCCCTCTGATCACCTTCTTGGCCCTCCTTTGGACTCACTCCAACAGCTCCATGTCTTTCTGGGGACCCCAGAGCTGGATGCAGTACTCCAGGTGGAGACTCAGGGAGGGGCAGAATCACCTCCCTTGTCCTGCCGATCACGCTTCTTTTGAGGCAGCCCAGGATATGGGTGGCCGTCTGGGCTGCAGGCGCACATTGCCAGCTCACGTTGGGCTTCTTGTCAACCAACACCCCCAAGTTGTCCTCCTCAGGGCTGCTCTCAATCCATTCTCCACCCATCCTCTAGTTGTGCTTGAGATTGCCCCGACCCACGTGCAGGACCTTGCACTTGGCCTTGTTGAACTTCATGTGGTTCCCACTGGCCCACCTCTCAAGCCTGTCAAGGTCCCTCTGGATGGCATCCCTTCCCTCCACTGTGTCAACCGCACCACACAGCTTGGTGTCATCAACAAACTTGGTGAGGGTGCACTGGATCCTACTGTCCATGTCACCAACCAAGATGTTAAACAGTGCCGGTCCCAATACTGACCCCTGAGGAACGCCACTCATCACTGATCTCTACTTGGATGTTGAGCCATTGACCGCAACTCTTTGAGTGTGACCATCCAGCCAAGTCCTTATACACCAAGTGGTCCATCCGTTAAATCCATGTCTCTCCAATTTAGAGACGAGAATGTCATGTGGGACAGTGTCAAATGCTTTGCACAAGTCCAGATAGTTGAAAACAAGCCTGTAAGTGAAGGATCTTGATTTCAAAAGAACAGATGTTAATACATTTTGGTGCTAGTTACAGCATAGTAGACCAGAATTTAGTTGCTTAACTATCAAGACTTTGTCAGCTAGGCACACTGCTTTTGCTGTGTGGAGACTTTCCCGCGCAGTCCTTCTGCCAGATTTTGGCAAAAGGATATAAGAAGAGTTAGAAGTTAAAGGAGTGTGGAAGTAGAAGAAGGACTAAATTTGTTTTTGGCTGCTATTTCAGCTATCAAATCTTCACGGTGAATGAAACTTTTGTCTTTTATTTTAGGACTTACTTCTTCCTCCCCTCTCCTTCTGTAACAACACAGAGGTCCTCTTACCTTAGAGATAGTCAAAGTATGTGTTTTCTTCTCCTGTTCTTAGTTATGCAGTGTATTTATCCAGAATCTATTTGAGATCCTGGTAGTGCTGTTTCTTTAGAGGCTGGTGGTGGTGCCCCCAGCCACCCCAGTCTTTTGAAGTTACACTCCAGCATACACACTTCAGTTGGCTGGCTTATGTCTTCTATTATTTTCCCTCTAAACTGGAGCAGTATTAGAATGAAAGCATAAAATAGTATCTTAATTTCCTTCCTCTTGGTGTTCCCATCAAGAATATATTTTCAGTGACTTTAGAATGATTTTTTTGTTTGCTTGTTTTAAACTTGGAAGGATTGCATCTTTTTCTTGTTGTATTGTCTAACAAAGCGAAACTTCCAGGGTTGCCGATGCTCGTGAATTTTACACTTCTTTTTCTAACAATAAATAATATATCTTGCCTTAACAAAGATTCAGAACTTTGTGAAGGAATGTATTTGGTTTTCTTCTGTTTGCAGAGGCTTCTTGGTAGGTAAAGAACCTTTAAACCAAATTTCAAACAAACCACAAATTGGACCATCTATCATGTAGTCTCAAATAACCTGTGTTACGAAATGTTGTTAACACATTTAAATTCCAGTGTATGTTGAACAAACCCAATTCTCTCAGCCTTTCTTTATATGGTAGGCTTCCTACTCCTTGGATCATCTTTGTAGCCCTTCTCTGGACCCTCTCTGGCCTGTTCACTTCTCTTTTGTATAGTGAGGACTGCAACTGAGCATGGTATTCCAGGTGTGGCCTGACAAGTGCTGAGTAGAGTGGGATAATGACTTCTTATCTCCGCTGATGATGTCCGTGTTGATATAACCTAGCATCCTCTTGGCTTTCTTTGCTGCTGTAGCACACTGTTCACTCATACTGAGCTTGTTGTCCACCAGGAACCCCAGGTCCCTTTCCACAGAGCTGCTTCCCAGCCAGGTAGATTCCAGCCTGTGCTGCGTTCCTGGATTATGTTTTCCCAGGTGCAAGACCTTACACTTGTCTCTGTTGAACTTCATATGGTTCTTGTTAGCTGACGCTTCCAGCCTATCCAGGTCTTCCTGCAGGGTGGCTCTCCTTTCTGAGGTGTCCACTTCCCCACTCAGTTTGGCATCATCAGCAAACTTCATCAGGGCGCGCTGATGTGGTCCTACATGCTATTAAACTTGCACATAGTTCCTGCACCGCTGTCGTCTTTCTCAGGATTTTAGAAGCCACTATTAAGTTTATCTTAAAATACCAGTCACTGATGTGTCCAAGTCGGAATTTAGCCTGTCAGAATACAAAAGCTACTGGAATTTTCTCGGTTTATACTTATCCAGTATTTTCTGAGTTCAGAATAGGGAAGAGAATGCTGATCAGTACATAGGTGTATGTGGTTCAAAACAACGAGCCTTAAATAAATGCTTTGGTCACTTGGAAGAATAAAATACTTTCTAGATGATTTAAAATAATGGATTTCTAGCTTTCACAATCAGAGATGAATGTTTTATTCCAGTAAACCTTGTTTTTGTAGCTGTGTTAGGGTATCTACACAGTTACTTTGAGAAACCAGTAGAGATATGCATGGAGTCATGGGACACATAAGATTGCATGGTGCATTATTCACCAGGCATTCAATTTCTGACTGTACACTTGAATGTTTGGCTATGCCACTGTAGCTTCGTGCTTTTAAAAATATTTTTATCAGTTATATTCCACAATGTGTATTTCTCTCTTCACTACTTCTAAATTGCGTAATCCCATTCTATATTTAATATTGATCTCGCATGCAGAGCTTGACCATGGCTCTGAGTTGAGCTCTTACGTGCTCTCCAGTGTGTGTGCGCGCGCACGCACACACTCTCTCTCTCTCTCTCTCTCTCTACTTGTGTTAACTGTTGGGGTTTTTTTAAGTTATCCTAAAATGTTTAAGAAGTTATCAAGTAAATGATAACATGGAAAATGGAAATTGTCATACCTAATCTTTTTGTGTGTGTGTGAGATTTGCCTTATTCAGTGTTCAGTGATGTGATGTTCATTTACAGGGTGCTTAACAATTCATTGATAGTGGAAGAAAGTGATTTTTTTTTTTTAATAAATCTTGAATAGTAGCAGATACTAAAGCAGAATAAAGCTGTGGTATTACCTCTCTGATAAAATGGAACAAGGAAATAAGTAATTACATAACTGTTTTATTATTTTAGGTCAGGCTCTCTAAATGACCATTTTAATGCAACAAAGTATCAGCTCTTTAGAAGAGAGCTGCGCTATTTCTTTTTTTTTCCCCCTTGGAGTAGGGTTTTTGCCCGTACACTGAGAGTCACCTTCTGCCATGTAGATTGTATTTGGTTTTAATCTTTGGATAGAAGATGTAAGGGAAAGAAAAGAAGTGGGATAAAAGGATAAGGAAAACATAGTGGAAGAGAAAAATTAGAATTTAGATTTAAAAACCTGTGGGTAGGAGAGTGGTGAGTTACGACTTTTAAAAAGTTACAAACAATTTAATTTTACAGGATTTTACTTTTTTGCAAATTTTAAATTTCAACCTAATTAGCATAAATGAGGATTTTTTGTTTAAAGATTAAAAAATCAACCATATTTAAATGTAATTTTTAGTTCCTAAAAGCAAATGATAGTGCAGGGAAGATTTTTTTCTGACTCCTTAACACACTCAAGAGTCTATGTAATAAGGATGGCACTAGAGCAGTGATTCACATAACAAGAATGTGTATAGCACTTTGGACATCCTGAACATTAGTTAGACACAAATCATAGTTACATGTGATACAGTGCACCATGATATGCCTTAGTAACTCTGAAATTCTTTCCTTCCTTCTGGAATGTACCAATTTCTTAGCAAAAAATATATCTGCTAATATTTTAAAGTTACGGTTATGTCACTGATGTCTCACTTCAGTAAATAATTACTAATTTAATGTATCTGAAATAATCCCCAGAGAGCAATGGGAATACTGTTTTCTTTAAATCTTCCTGATTCACCATGAGTTAATGACTTCAGTGTCTACTGACAAAAATGATACCAAAGCTTGGTTTTTTCCTAATATATTAAATATTTTTAGCACATACAAAGAGAAAGATAAATGTTTTAAATGATTGATTATATACTACTTTCATTATGATTTAATTGACTTGATATCGTCAGATTTCAACACAATGAAAGTTTGTAACTTTAGGCAACTTGGTGATCTTGGAATAATTTTGTGAAGGGTTTTGCAGCTATGTATCAGTGTGAAGTGAAGGCTGCAGTGGGCCTTTTAAGTTCACTTACTGTATTGGAGCATAAAAAGTTCTGAAGGTTACACATTTAATGCTAAAGTAACTATTAATTGAGGTAAATAATTTACCAAGCTGATTGACTCTTTACTTTTATTACATATAAATTCTGTGCTTGCAGTCCATTCTGTGTATGATACCTCAGCATTTTTTTTTCTTAAGAAGTTCAAAGGTATTTTCAATGATCGTTAGTTGCAGCCATGGCTCAGAACTTCTGAGCCTGAATTGTTGCCCCAAATTCTTTTACTCTTGTGTAGTTGCTAGAACTTGGTATATTGTTTCTCTTTAACTCAGAAGAAAAGAAATAAATGTTTTTCTGGACTTGACCTCAGTACGTGTATTGGCAACCTGCAGAGAGTAACTTTTATGATGCTTTCACCTACAGCATTATCTTGGGTAGCAAAAGCTGATTTGGGAAGAATGGACTTAGTCACAAGCGGGCTTAACGGGCTGCAATTTAGCTAGGGATTGTTGTTGAGAAATTTAATATCTAAATCCATAATTCCATGTATCTGCATTTTCTGTATCGCCTATTGTCAGTCTGACTTAGTTTTATGTTTTATACCACTTTGACTATTGTTTCCGCTAAATCCCCAGTTTGTTTCCTTTGGCAGTTCAGTTCTTGGAAGATGAAGGATTTACTTGTACTATGTATATTCAAAATCTTCGGGTTTTTTATTCCAGTTATCTAGAAAAGTATGAAAAAGTCCATCATTTTGGGGAGGAGGATGATGAGGTACAACCAGGCAATCCAAAGCCACAGCTTCCTATTGGTGCAATTCCAACTTCCTACAACTACCAGCAACACAGTGTGTCAGGTAAATTTTTGAAGAAAAATGCTATATATTTATATATATATTTGGACAGGCTACAGAAATAGTGTGTAGCTAAATTTGTAATATTATTAAAACCATCAAATCTGTGGATCACTCATTATTAATTTAATACACTCAAAAATCTTTCCACTGTGAACCAAAACAAAATAAATATGAAAATCCATAAGCTATTTCTCTTCTTTACAAATATTTCTCTTTCTCATTAGCAGGACTAAATAGTTACTTGTCTTGTGTGTTTCTGTCACATCAGTCATTTCTCTACAGAGCCAAATACCTGAACTGAACATACAATTAATTAATCGTTAAAAGCCAAGGAATAAAGCACATGCTTAAGGAGCCAGCATCAGCACCATTGTAATTTAGAGACCGAAATACCAATCTTGAACCAATAAACAAATCAGAAGCTGGTGGACTCTGTAGAATGGATGTGTAATTTGTTGTATAGAAAATGACTCCAAATTGTATTACAATTCTATTCTGCTTTAATTAAAGTTTGTGCGTTCAGTTTTTTTCTTTGGGAGAACATACTGCAATATTGCATTCCAGAGATGATAAAGGAATTAATATTAATGAGAAAGGCAGCCAGCAAAGTAGAATGTGTTCAGTATTTTGGCCAAAGACAAATGGAAAAAATAAACTGAATACTGTAAAAACTTGTTAAAACACACAATACCTTATTAATGAACTATTTGGAAAATACTTATCATTCATAATAATATTGCTTAATGTATCGTCTGAATATTATTTAGTTTAGCTGTGAAAATGTTTTAATTTTTTTTTTTCTTATTTAGATTACCTTCGTCAAAGCTATGGGCTGTCTATGGACTTTAACTCACCAAATGACTATAATAAATTGGTGCTTTCATTGTTATCTGGACTCCCAAATGAAGTGGACTTTGCAATTAATGTATGTACTCTTCTTTCAAATGAAAGCAAGCATGTTATGCAGCTTGAAAAGGACCCTAAAATCATCACTTTACTGCTTGCAAATGCTGGGGTGTTTGATGACAGTAAGTATATAACATTTTTGCAACAGAGAGAGTCAATACCTCTTGTAGCATCTTTCACAACCCTTGATAATCAAAATGTTTATAATTTATTGTAATATACTGTAATATAATATACTGTAATATACTTATCTCTAGTTTTTCTTTTTACCTTCTCCACAGTTACAGTTTTTACCAGACATTACAAATACCTTTTCAGTTAGGTAATTGAAAAGAGTGTTATTTAACAGGTTAGTGAAATGTAAGAATTAGTTTTTCAGTGTTAGAGTTTAATTGTTCAAGATGCTTAAATTTACAACATTGGATTTCCATCTGCTTGTAGTGCATTACGGCTTTCTTCTGAGTTCGTAGGACTGTGCTGACTTTTCATAATTCTTTTCTAGGAGCAGTCACAAATTTAAAAATTAAAAAAGTGCAGTCTGAACACAATGACCCACTAAGATTTTTATCCTGATTATTCATCATGTGTTCAACTGTAGTGAAATTCAGAATACAAAACTCAAGGGATAAAAATCTTAATCTGATAAAAATCAGAATTACTTAATGTGCTAGCACATAAATTTTAAACGAGAGTTTATTCCATCAAAATACTTCAGTATATGAAATAAATCCTTCTGTTTGACTTGTTCAGTGTATCCTCTGTTCCAGTTTGTTCCTTCTTAATTGCTTGTTTGTCTTCCTCTCAAGGAGAGGGGGGGGGGAAATAAGTTTACCCAAACCATCCTGAAATTGTAACAGCATAGCTTCTGTCTTGTGGTGGTGAGGAGGAAGTATTTACTGGGTTTATGCACTGATTTTTTTTTTTTTTCTTCTTATACTGAATTTCAGAAATTACCACCATAAGAAATTGCTCAAATGAGCTTTTTCAGCTAAGTCTGCTAGTACAGATGATCATATCTGCTTGAGTATAAATCTGCTTTGCATGTGTAAGCACAAACATAGTATGGTATGTCAGAGATTCTGTTTTAAAATTCCGAGAAAGAATCAGTGTTAGACATAATATACTGTTTGGGTTTTTCTTTTTAAATCAATATAATTTTCACATAATGATTTGTAGTTTCTTCCCCTCTTCCCCTCCAGTATTGCATTGGTGTTCTCCAGCTTTTCTCTCAAGTTTTTTATTTGTACCCATGTCCTTCAGATTTGTTTAGATCTTGGTCAGTTAGTGTCTGCATCTAGCCCAGTCACAAGAACTTTTAAAAAAAACAAAAACAAAAACAAAAACAACTTTGAAAGGAAGCTAAAGTGAAACTTAGTCCTGCATTTTAGTGATTCCAGGATGCTTGCTCTCTAGATTTTTGAGTTTGCCATCACTCCTCTGTTCTTTTGATGGAACTTCCACGAATGGAGGAATTTATAAATAATTCAATCAAGTTTTGTATTGCTATTTCCTGATTTGTTTTTTTAATATGTTTCAAAAGTAGACAGTGTTTTGTCAAGTTTGTAACTTGGACTCTGAGCACATGCTTGTTCCATAACTGGTCTGTATTAGTTTTTCATATATTGAAATATATTTGAGGTAAGGCCAAGAGGAATGGTGAGCATGTAATGGGCTTGCTCTTTTCGTTGTCTGGGGAAAACTTCATTTTTATCTTACCTGATTGCATTCTCTGGATAAATCCAGGGAGCATCCTAGCAGCATTAGGAGGGACTAATTGGGACAAGTCGGTGGGAAAAAAGGGAGGAGTGTGTTTACTTATTTTTGAAACATGAAGCTTTGATTTGAAATTCTTATATGTGTTCATATGATGAGGTTAAATCTGTCAAGTTTGGTGATTAAATGAAATCTGTAATTAGCAAATTCAGGTAGTATGAAAATACTGTCACAGTAATTTCAGGTGTAAAGAAATGATAGCCGATTAACTTTCTTTAATGTGGAGTTTAGATTTGGCTTGTCTATAATTAAGATTTTATCATTGTTAGCATTTATAATGCATTACTTGTAGGTAACGGGAAAAATATGTCTTGAGCTTTTTTCCCCCCCATCAAGTTTGAGGTGACAATTATATTGCATGTGATAGGGCAATCCCAGGGGTTTGGGGGTATGTGGTTTTGCAATTGAGGTTTGTAGCATTTTGTTCAAAACAATAAAGTGTTATGAAGCAATATGTTTAAGTGTAACTTAAATGTGTCATTAGTTCATTACAGACTTTGTAATTATTTTTTGATTGACTGAGTCATTTAGTCAGATTGACTTAATCTTTGCTGCTTTCAAGGAGTGATGATTAGAAAATATGTGATAGTGGCTCCACCAAACACCCAAGAACATCTGTTATGCTTTCTGGTTAAATATTGACTTTCAATTGAGTGCTGTCAAAATCTCACCACTACTGTTATGTTTTTTAGAAAACATTAGTGGGGATTTGTTTAATTACTAAAGTAGTGTTTACAGCTTATACTGTGCGTATGGATAACAGTTGTTAATGTGAGTTTGAAAATTCAGCAGTTATCTTGACTCCTGGAAAAGAGCTATGGAAAAGTTTCCTAAGTGTTTTTCTAAAGGATTCACAAACTAGTCCATTATTTATGGACTACTTCTTCTCAATTTAAACTGTAAAACTGCAGTAGTAGTTAATTGACTATAGAAATTTCAGTTGGTTTATGCAATTTAGTACAGGACTTTTTTTAATGAAAAGGAAACACTGGAAGAGTCTATAGTGTTGTTGAATATTTGGTTTATGGATTAGTAAAAAGTCAAAAATGTTATTTTTTTATTTTACTAAACTTTGCTTTTTATGCTTAAAGCTTTAGGTTCATTTTCTGCTGTATTTGGAGAAGAATGGAAGGAGAAAACTGATAGAGATTTTGTTAAGGTAATCTAAAAATTATTAAAATAATTTTGAACTGCATATGGCAGGTATCAAATCCTTTGAAAAGTTAGAAAATTGTAAGATATACTAGCATATGTCTTTTGAATTACTCTCAACTTTATTCCTTTGATTTAAATGTAATAGGACACTAAATCACAGTTGTCATAAAATGTTTGGATAAGCAGGGAGAAATGTATTAAGAAAAAAATAGGTGTGGGCAAATGAACAAAGAGGTTCTATGTGTCTTTATAAGAAAGCTAATACATTTGAGGAAAAGGAAAACTGGTCAACGTATTTAGCAAGAGAAAACAATGCTGTTTGTTTCTTTACTGATCATGGTAGTTTTAAAAAAAAAAAAACAAAACACATTCTGGATTATGAAAATTAAGTCCATAACGTAAGAAGCACAGAACAGATTTAAGTAAGCAATGTTGTGAGTTTGTTTCAGTTCAACTATTTTTTGCACAAGGCTTTTTTTATCTTTCCACTAGAGGGCATGATCTACTGTACAAGTAATGAAATGAGATAAAAATATAACTAAAGTTTCTGCGTATAAATGCTTCCTCTTTATTCTAGGTAAGCATTTTGAGGTGAATGAGAGTATTAAATACAGCTGAAAGAGTTTTCACATTTCAGCATATTTGCTATGATACGCAGTTTTGTTTAATTGGATTTCAGGTGATGATTTATGTGGCTAAAATAGCAGAAAGATTAAAATTATTTTGACAACTTACAGTTTTTACTAAGTAAAAATGTGAAGAGATTAGCTGATGAGTTCCTTAGGAACTCATAGCCAGGTTTCTGCTCAATTTCTTAATCATCTCATATACTGAAATGTCTTACCAGTATTATAGAGAAATATTTGTTAGGAGCTTTTTCCATTTGCCTTTTGTTTTATTTTTATGTAACTCAATTTTGGCACAAGGTCGCCCATAGTAGTGTTAGTTAAATGGTATGTATTGCTGAAATACCAGTGAATAGATTCCCTAACCAAAATTTCCTAGGTAAAAGTAAAAAAAAAAAAAAAAAGGTAAGGTCTCATATTTGTTAGCATATGAACTTGAAAACATGGTTCAAGTGTTCTGAAGGTAAGTGTAAAAAAAAAAAAAAAAAAGTTTCATAGTCTTTGTTTCCTTTTTCCATTAAAAAATATGTCCAGAAGTACTATAGATTGTGTTTTGATTTGGTTTTTTTGAAAGCACTTAGCACTTGTGTTGACTTCACCCTAAACTGTCACAGACTATTGCTGATGTAGAGCAGCAGCAAGTGCCATGTCTAGATCTGTAAACATTTAAAATTACATAGAATTCTAATTTATTATATGTTCATTAATTATATAAACTTAAGTAATTGTGATAGTTAAGGACAGATGGTTCTGATAAATGTTTTATAACAAAGTGTTAAGTAGAACCACTGTAACTGCAATAAGGTTTACTAATAAGAAACTTGGATGCTTTCCAAGCTCTATTTTTGAACATTACAACATGTATAGTACCACTCTGTAGTGAAATACTGCTGAAAGCATGTCAGAAACTAACACCAGATCTAAAAATACCTCTAATGCCAAGAATCTAGATTTTTCAGAACATCTTACTTCAAGCATTTGGTTGATGCTACTACTGGAAGGAATTTATTTTCTGCTCTGGCTGTGTCAAAACAGAAATCAGGGGAAGCATTATGGGAGCTTCATGACATAGGAGAGAGATAATTGGTTGGCAGAATACAGATTGTGTTTTAAATTTGCTTTTACAGCTTTAAGATTAATAGAATGGCTATTGAATGTGTGTCCCTCCTTTCACTGTTCACGTTATCTTTTTTAAAAGTCGTCTTTGTTTATTCTGCTGGCAGTTGTTTGAGTCTTGATTTTTGTAAGGTTATCTTTCCAGTTTTTCTCTTCTATAATGGCAGCAGATTAGAAATTAGTGTAAAGATGAAAATGGGGAAGTTTTTTATGTGGGAGAGGAAGAATGTAGACTTATGAATTACAGTGATGGCGTGGACATGTGAATGGTAGAGATTCATAGAAAGTAGAGTGGGGAAAGCAATTTCTTAAACATGTGAATTCTAAACTAATAGGAATTGAATTGATGTAAATTCTTTTGAGTTTGTAAATGTAACCCTCAGACTGAATTGGATTTTTCATGTGTTGGAGTTCTGGGTTTAGGGAGGTTGAGTGGCTGAGAAATACTAGAAAGCTTGAAACTGTTCTGAAAAGGATTCTTAGGGTTAAATTCAGGATTCATAGAGAAATCATAAACTTGGATTCTTGGCAATTGAATGTCAGTTTAAGTGTTGGTATGTCAGTTTTATGCAAAAAAAAAAAAAATTGAACTCCTAGTCTTTGTTAGCTGAAAACAGCTTTTCAAATGTAATGACACAAACATAAATGATCTATGATATATGTTCAGAATATTTGACATTTCATCTTTATAGCTACTCTTACTAACTTTTTTCCAAGTTCTTCCTGCTGCTTATTAAAATATAGGAACGTAAACTTGGAACTTACCATTTTAGAGAGGCATTTAATTTCTGTATTTCAATGTCTTTATACAGACATTGGGGATAACTTTAGAATTATGTATTTATACTAAAATGTTTTGTGGAAGTTTTTAATGCTTGCTTAAAATAAGCTTTTTTTTAGTCTCTTACTAAATTAGTTTTCAATAGAGAAAAATGGCCATGTATTTTTCTTCATTATTTTTATCTTCATTCTACTATATCTTTGCACACTAGGAGTGGTATAGTATGAGTGTTAGTATTTCTCCCACTCTTAAACAGCTACACAATAACTGTTGGTTGTTTGGTATTCAGGGAGCTCTTGAGTTCCATATTAATTTATCTTAAAGAATTTGTCAATTGTTTCAGCACCAACACTTTGATTTTTATATTCTGCTGTTCTCTAATTTTGACTTAAAAATCATTCTACTTTACATATGCAGTATAATGATTTTTTTCAGAAGGTAGCAAAAGAGCTTGCCTATTTCCTTGTGTCCTCCAACATCACTGCTGTTCCAGTTCAAGGTGAAATGGAAAACAATGTGTTTCTTTAGAATAAACTTTGAGGGAATCAATTACTTTTTCTTTCCCTCACCCAGTCCTTACTGCGTCATAAAAAACTGTTTGGAAAATTTGTAAATTCCGTTATCTTATCTGCAGCACTACATATTTTCTCACTTTCTGCAGTGCTTCCCTCTAAAGTGAATCAAATGTCTTTACTAGTTGGTGACTCTGATCCATTAATTGTCAGAATTTGAATATCATTTTAGTTGAACCTGCTGTTAGCCCTTACAGCTATGTTAATTTGTTGCTCTCTCCCTTCTTGATTTTTGCTGGTGCTGTCGATAAGCTTAAATCTCTAGTTGGAGTGGCTGCATGTCCTTACTTAGGGATCATAACAACTGACATTTAGTTTATATTCATATTACCAGTGTGCTGTCATGATCTAAAATATATATATAGGAATAACTATTGATAAAGACCTTCACTTTTTCATCCTTTCTTGTTCATTTCTGTTGATATGAAGTATCAGATTGCAGCTATCCATAGTTTATAGTAGGGAATAAATAACTGCTTGTGATGCTGAATTGATTTTTTTTTCTTGCCTCTGTAATGTAAGTACGTTTTTCAAAGGAATGTCCAGAGACCCTGACTGAACTCATCTTTTTCCACTTCTGTCTTTCCTTTGGGCAAACAAAAATTTTGTCATGTTTTGCTTTGTTCTCTTCTAACAGGTTCCAAACATTATGTGTAGGTTGTTTAATTCTATTTTCCACCTCATCATTCTCTGCCCACCTCCATCATTTTCAGGTATCTTTCTTGCTTAGGCAGGAGACAAATACTGAGTGGACTGAGAGCAATCAAACCAGTCTGCTTAAATGCAAAAAAGAAGGTGATTCAGGCCGATTCTTTCCTTGTTAAAAAAAAGAAAGGCTGCAGACTCACTCTGTACTTAAGACATCTGAACACCTTTATTCAGGAGTACAAGATAGTGATTATTGTACGTAATCCTAGTGCTTTGGAAGAACTGGGTGGGTTTTTTGATCATTTACTGGCAGGACACGTGATTCCAGCATGACGATTTGTCTGAGACGTGGAAACATCTGTATTTCACCGGAATCACAGAGGATAACTTTAAGAATAATGAACTATGCTTTTTTTTATTGGTGTTTTTTTCCCTACTATTTCCCTAAGAGGTGTTGTGATTGATGAGCTTCATCATTCCAGTTAAGGAATGGAAAGTGCAACTTACCTTCCTGAAAGTCTTATCAAGGACATTTTTCTTTTGCTCTTCCTTTCTGAAGAGTTCTTAAGTGTCTTGGAATCTGCTGTGGGTTTCTTGGAGTCCTCTGAGTGAGATGCAGAATTCCTATTCACTCTTGACTCAGCGTTATTGTTTATATGTGGGTCAGGTGAAATCTCTTTGTCATAGCATGTCTCAAAAAGCCAGCATTTTTTTTAGATGTTTGGACAACTTGTTTTCATGCCTGATAATTTGAGACTTTGATTGTTGTAGGCCAGGCTGATGGCACTTTTTTAATTCCTTACATGACTGTACATGCAGCACACAAGAGTATTGCTTCAAGGCTGGTTGTCATTCCCTGAACAGAGTAGTAACTTTCCTGAGGGAGGTAGTTGACTCGCCTATGTAATGGTGCCTGCTAGAAGATAGCTTGTTGGAATCAAATGGAAGGTTGCTCTACCTTCTAAACAGAGACAGATGCCTCTTTTGTTGGTTAGGAACTCACCTCAGCTATCTATGGTAAAGCTTTCAGGTGGTTTGCAGCTCAGTATAGTGACAAATGCATGTCAGGCTTCCATCTATACATTCATTATTGCAACATGCTTGTCAACAGCTAGAGTCCTGGGAAATCCTGACCCTTCTATAGTTAGCAGCCCATCTCTAGAAGAGATACATTAAATGTCACGTGTAATAGTTTGTGTCTCAGCTGCTTCAGTTTCTGAACACATGGCTTACTGATAAGCTCTTTAAGTTACTGGCTTGTTGAATGGAGGATGTAGGATAACATTTCTGAGGTTTTGGGTGATATTGCTGGAGCTTTTGCAGAATGTTTGAAATCTTAAAATCTGCAAAGTGCTTACAGGAAGCCTGGTTTGCTACTGCAGTAGGCGTTTCACAGTTGCTGAAACACCCATGACATGCTGGCTTTGGGAATACAAACCTACAGTTTTTAGCATGCGAAAGGTTCTGGGACTCTTCCGCAGGTAAAGCAGTGTTCATGGTGAGCATTATCACCCACAGTGCTTCTGGATGTAGAAATAAACATTCAAGAGAGGAAAAAATATGTATCTCTAAAAATTGTTCTTTTTGAAGTTATATTGTCTGCATATTCATGTCCTGTCCTCCAGATTCTCTTCCTTTGAGCTTTAAGAGCCTTTCCAGATCTCTAGGACTCAGAAGGACTGAGGCTGCAGGGGATGCACATTATTCTGGTGTGCTTCACGTAGGAAATGGGGCTTGTGCATATGCTCTACGCAATCCTGAGGCAAAACTTCTGTAGTTTGAGTGGTTAGCATCTTATGCTCGCAGCATGACTGTGTAATGAAACAATTTGAAGAATAACAGTTATGTGTGAGTAAACTTTATTTGGTGCCTTGGTGTATTGCCCATTTTAACTTACAGAAAGGGGGCATGTTCTGTTCTTTTCTAAAAAAGTTAATCTCATCTGAGCTGACTACTAGCATTGTTTGACAGACTGCTTCTTTAAGAAGGCAAGATTTTCTCAGTTGTTCAGGCAACTAGTGTGGATTTGTTTGTTCTGCAAGTTTTAGGTGAGATGTGCAGTTTTCCAACAATGTATCCCTGTCCTCATCTTTAGCCGTAGGACTTTGAGGCTTTATCTTTAGCAGTGTCTGTAGTGTCTTCATCTGCAAAAAAACTTAAATCCTCATTTTCCATCCCTTTGAGAACATATCCAGTATGATTTGCCTTCCAGATAGAAGTTTACTCCTTTATGACTTTATATTGTCAGAGGTTTTTAAATGTTTTATTTTGGACTATACACTTAAGTATTAAGAGGTGAAAAGTGGATTATTGGAAGATTCAACTAGCAAAATGTGATGATGCTGTTCTAACATTTAACGTGTGACAGGATATTTAACTATTGTATTGTGATTGACCTCTTCCAAAGAGATTCAGGTTGAAGTTGGAGGCTTTAAGTATCTCTGTTCAATACTCAGTTTTTAAAAAAACTCCTTAACTGATTAAACAGCTAATCTTTAAAAGCTTCTGAGGTTTTTCTTTTAAGTAGCAGTGAAATGTGAAGGCTTACTGTCTTCATTGCTTTTCCAAAAGGAAACATCCTGAAGGAAAGTGTGTACAGACTAGTACATTTCCAGACAATATACTTCTGTGGGCTTTTTAAAATAATGACTGAAGCCTCTTCCTTAAGTAGTCTCCTTCTCTAAAAGTAAAGGCAGCTCAAAATGAAGTAAATTCTGCAGATTTTACCTGCATGTCTTGGTCTTCTCTCGCTCTTGATGATAGCCTCAGTATTAATTAGAAAATTCTGTTTGTCACAAACAGTAAGTTGTTAGGCTTTTATGTGGCTGTTCTTGTCTTTGCTAAAATGAGGTAATAATAATCCTTTCTGTGCAAGTAATCCTCTTTACTAAACAGCACTTGGATGTCATTTAGCAGCATTGCAGTGGAAAATGAAATTCTTTTCCTTCCAATTTAGAAAAATCCATAGTATTCTATTTTTCAAGAAAACAATAGCATTAAGCTTGGTATGAATGCTGTAATTTAGTAATTACATTTGCATAGCAAAATTTCTCCTGCTGTTCAGCTGGTTGTACTTCCCATCCTTCCCTTTTTATCCAGATTTATTTGTGGTTTTATCCTGTGATCATAGACAAAAGAGGAGCTGTATTTCATTAGTGAGTCAAAGGAATGTATAAATTTTTATTAGTCAAAAGAATGTTTATATTTTTATTACAATATACACATTAGACTATATATCATTATATATGTTTATATTAATATACATCACAATGTGTATTTTTATTAGCTTGCAAAACTTAATCCCTTGATTAATTCCTAATTTCAGCAGGACCAGCATCATAACAACCATTTACAGATCAGACCATCTATTTGTAGAGTAATTTGAATTCCAGTCTGCTGGAGCATTGTGTTTTGCTTATATTTACAAAGTTTTTTTGATGATGGTGATTGAGGTTTTTTGATGATGATGAATTCGCATTGTTTGTGGGAAATTGTCCATATAGTTTTGATATGTGCTTCAGCAAAGTACGTCAGTGATAGTGTTGGTTGATCATGAATGCGTACTTCTGGTGCTTGAGAGGAAGAGTTTCTTAAAGTACTGAACATCTTGTACATCATCCCATGAGTGAAAAATACTGTTACAATTAGATGAATTGAGGTACTAGGAAATTTTTAAAGAACAATCCGTTTCATATTTTTTCAATATTTTACCATAATAGAGATAAAAATAATAAATATTTAAAGCACTGTCATCCCCTAGAAATTAAGTGTATTTATATTTCTTTCTTCAGTTTTGGAAGGATATTGTTGAGGATATTGAAGTTCGTGATCTAATTTCTGACAGAAGCAAATCTCAAGGTGAGACATCTTGACTAATCTTAATAAATACATGTTGATAAATATAGCTAAGGAAGGACTAAAATTTATTTATTTATTTACTTTGTAGATATTCCATCGGAAGAATGGATTTGGGAATCCTTATTTCATCCACCTCGCAAATTGGGCATTAATGATATCGAAGGGCAGCGGGTACTTCAGATCGCAGTGATTTTACGTAATCTTTCTTTTGAAGAGGGAAATGTTAAACTTTTGGCAGCTAATCGTACTTGTCTTCGGTTCCTGCTACTCTCTGCTCATAGTCACTTTATTTCTCTACGGCAGTTGGGGCTTGACACGCTGGGAAATATTGCAGCAGAGGTAATGTGCTTCAAAACAGAACAATTAAAATATACTTTGATAAAAGCATTACTTCAGTAATTAAATGAATTACTTTTTTACTTGATCATTGGATGAAGCAGGAAATAAATTATTCTCTGAATTTGTAAATAGCAATTTGAAAACAAGTATTCAGAGCCAAAACAAAAATACAGACTGTACGTGTCAGTTTGCTAAAATAGAATCACATGGAGATGACTGATTGTATAGGGAGATGCAAGATATTCATAGTGCATAATTTTCAGTTTAGTTTCCCAGAGAGATAAAAAGGAATTTAGTGAAATTCTGCAGACTGTACACTAGGTTCTTCATTTTATAATTATAACCTTTAGTCATAACTTCAAAACATTTGAGAAAAGAGGTGGTAGAGGGTTTTATGCTGTGTGTAGTGGGCACCAGTAAGCTAGCCATATGTCACTGATGACACTGCCTGAATCATGTCAGGCATCCTTTTCTTTTCAGAGAGGTTTGAATATAATAAAATGCACTATTTCAGTGTGTCATATAATTGTGCAGATAAATTACACAGATTTTATAGGTAGACACGTTCAGATGTTCTTTATATTTTAAAATACAACAGATAAATTTAAGTAAAATGGGTAGTATCAGAGAATGAGACTTGAAGTATTGGTCTGAATACACTGCTGAATATTGAAAGAAAGGTGCCATTTCCATTTACCATGTATCCAGCTTTTCTTGAATAAGAGAGAATGTTACATATTACAATGTCTGAGAGCTCTGAGAAGCAGAAGGTAGAAACAGGATGAACGATTGTGATAGCGTTGGGGAGGAATGTTTGTCATTACTCAAGGTCTGTTCATTGTTGGATATTAAAATATATTTGTGTATACTGTTGACTGCCTGAGAGTAAAGTTACTTTCCTTACTCTGAGCACTGGAAAGCGTAAATTAGACTACTACTTTGGAGCAGAAAAGGAGGAAGGGGCTCAAAAAGCTAGCTACAGTAAAAAGCTCACAGAGTTCTGTTTTTGTAAACACAAATGTCATTTATATGTGCTGCATTTAAGCACTTTTGAATTTTCTATTTTTATATGCACATTTAAGGATTTGAGCCATTAACACTACATGGATAGTGTTAGTCATAGATTTTTTTTTTCTCTTTCTCATCAGCTTCTTTTGGATCCTGTTGATTTCAAAACTACTCATCTAATGTTTCACACTGTTACAAAATGCCTCATGTCAAGGGATAGATTTTTAAAAATGAGAGGTAAGATCTCTAGCTATTCTTGTTGCTGCGTTAGAATCATAATTATTGCTGTTTAAAATTATTTGGTATTTGTTCTTTAGGCATGGAAATCTTGGCAAATCTTTGTAAGGCTGAAGATAATGGTGTCTTAATTTGTGAATACGTGGATCAAGAATCCTATAAAGAGATCATATGTCATCTCACGCTACCAGATGTGCTGCTTGTAATCTCAGCACTTGAGGTGCTATACATGCTGACAGAAATGGGAGAAGTGGCCTGCTCAAAGATTGCTAAAGTAGAGAAAAGCATAGGTAAGGGAGAAGCAAAATCTATTACTCTCACTTATGTAGGAAGAAGGACTTAAGAATATATCATGTTCAGTGGTTAAAACTGTGGCTTGGCTTGCTTGTGTGTGTGTGTGCAGCTTAGTGATGGATATTAGAATAGAAAGTTTTACTGAAATTTATTCTTTGTGTCCTCAAGAAATTGATGATGTTAATAACTCAGGAAGCTAAAACTTGTGAAGTCTTTTTTTTTTTTATTTTATTAAGTGCCATGAAGTGTGTTTAAAAAAACATAATCTACAGAAGCATACAGAGGCTTGTTTTCTTTCAACACATGGCAATTTTAAAGCAAATCAGTATTGTCCCAGCAGCATTCATTTGTCTTGTCCTAATGTCGTTGTCGGTTTTACATTTAATTACTTTAGATACATTAGTATGTCTGGTTTCTATGGACATCCAGATGTTTGGACCTGATGCACTTACTGCTGTTAAACTCATTGAACATCAGTGCGTTAGCCAGCAAGGAGTACCAGATGTAAGACCACAAGTAATGGATCATGGTTCCTCACAGGCCCATGCAACAGGTGTGCCAGGTTAGTATCACTGCCAGAGAACATACTCTTCTACAAAACTTCCTGTATGGCATGTATGATTTTTGTCTCCTGTAGGTTTCTGATTAATTTACATAAATCAGTATAGCATTATGCATAACATACTGTATCTTTTTCTGACACTTGTTCATGAAGCAAATATAAAGCCATGGTAGGCAAAACTGTTGTGAAACAAGCTTTAAGAGAATCTTAGTATTTTTTCAGTTGCTAGTCTGAAAATTTACTGAAAGTAAAATATACACACCTTATTTTAGCTTGTTCAGTGGAAGAAAAAGTATCCATTCTAGATTGTCCCCACAATTTGCAGAGAATTAGAGGTCCATCTTATATTGTATTTTACACAGAATATTATTGGGCAGTAACACATTTTATTTGATAGAATTGCAGAGATGAGATAGACACACAGAATCATGCCTCTATTGAAGCTGCTACACAGCTTATTGTGATGTGAACCAAACTAACTATTGTTAAAAACTTGAAAACTGTTTTCTTAATTGTAAATTAAAATGTAGTTATGATTTTTTTTTTTTGCAGTTTTATTTTGGAATTAAATACAGGCACTTTTGAAGCTGTTGGCACAGCTAACTATTAGTGGTCAGGGGGAATAGCATATGTACCCCATTCTGTCTTTGCTAATAAAAAAAAAGCACATAGCAGTATACCACAAGGGCACATAAGATGCAACATAGCTATTCATTCTGGGGGGAAAAAATGGAGAAAGGACCATTATGACAGACAATGGCTTGATGTGTGAGCGTACTGCTTCTGGAATGGGTGTGGATGTAACAGTGAAAGTGCCTGGAAAAGAATGTGACTAAGGGAATGAACAAGAGGGAACAGGAGGAACCAATGTGACATCGCAATAAAATTCTTTGTTATATTTGCTTCCACTTAGGAATTGGAAAAATAATAGCTGGGTATTTTTGCCTGTTCTGGTGGAGTATTGTGACGCTTTTAAATCACGCTCAGTACTCTATAAAGTACTGAGATCATGGATCATGATCGTGAATCTGGAAACTGTCGTTCACTGAGTGCTTACATCATGATTGCACTTCAGTGGTGGCTCTGGCCTTGGCATGCCCTGCTTCACTTTGGTAAATTGTGGTGCAAATCTTTGTGACTTGCCTTAGCTGGGTATATCCCTGCTTACAAACACAGGAGAAACTGTACCAGTGAAAGTCATGGAGTTGAAGTTCTTCATTCAGGAGGACAAAACAGTTTCAGCATATTTGTGTTTTTTTTTTTCCTCATTGTCCACAGCCTCCAGGACAGCACCACATGTTGCTCCACCACCAGGAATAGTAGAAATAGACAGCGAGAAATTTGCATGTCAGTGGTAAGTGTAGAGTTTTATTCAAATACTTTAATGAAGAAGAAAAACAAAGAAAAATGCCTGCATTTGTGTGTCACAGAATTTTCTAGCCTGCTTCTATTTACTGTTAGACACATTTTTTTGAAAAGTATAAAGCAAAACATTCTGTCATTGCTTTGAAGAAGTATGAAAGAGAAATTTCAACCAGAATATTCATTCTTCAACAGTTGGTACTTGAAATAAGTTGATTTCTCTCTTAGAATAGAATTTAATTTGACTTTTAACTCTGATCTTGATTTTATTTATTTTTTTTAAATTGTGAAGCAGCATTATCTTTCTATGAGTGTTTTCATCTAGTAATGTGTTGCTGTATTACTACACCAATATAAAAGCAATTGTCAAATTATGAAGCTAGGCCCTGGCGAAACTCTCATGTGATAGTTGTGAACCTCGAGCAAGTTAAGGAAGATCAAAGCCATCCAAATTGTCTTGCTTACAACTAATACTGTTGTTGTCAGATATGTAGAGGAAAACTATTCTGCCTGTGATCCTCATGTGGACTGAGGGTGATCTTTCTGAACTATTTGACTTATGTAACTCTACTCACATTCTAAATATTTGTATTAATTGATTCCTGATGGACCCTTCCAACTCTGCTGCTTCACAACTCGTGTTCATCAGTTGTCTTACTGATCAGACAAGGGCCCTCAAGATAAAGTGGGTAGAATTTGTCAAAGCATAGTTAGTGTTTTAGGTTATGATTTAGTTACGCTTCCAGCAAAGCTTTGATTGTATGGGGGAAATGTTGCAGATTCTTGTTGGTCAACTGATGTTGTTCCCATGCTTCTGTTAGCATACTGCAAAGTATTGTTAATGTGTACTGCTGAAAGACTGGGAAATTTCACATTTAGACATTTTAAACAAGGATACCTGGAGTTCAAATCACTGCGCTCAATTTAGTGATCTGCAAGTTGGTTTCTAGCCAAAGCTAGTTTTCTGGGCTCCCTTTTTAATTAATGGAGTGGAAGATTCCCTAGTTTCTGATGAGATTACGAATTACCTTCTGGTGCCACCTTCTCTCTATTGACTGCAGAGAGCACTAGACATCTAGCTTTCAGCAGTACAGTTGTTGGCAAGGTGAATTTTGCACTCTGTATAAAATGCAAAATACAAGTTTCGACTGTTAAAATAAGTATGGGTAGGCACCATGCTGCAACTGCGTGATACCATCAAATGACAGAAAATACTGAAGCAAATCACAGAGCATTACATCAGGAAGATTTGGAATGGCTGCTTTGGTTTTGATTCTGTGTGCTACTGCAGCTGTCAGTGTTGAATACTATTATTTTGTACTTGATTTTCTTCTGGTTAGTCTTAGGTAGATATGAGCTAGTGAACAATAAAAAATTAACATGTAGTTCTGAAAGTTTTTTCCTTAAATACTAACTGTGCTGACAAAAAAAAAAATCTGCAAATTGAGAGTAGAGGAGTAGCTTTTTCTAAGTATTTTCATCAATGCTAATGTGGAGTGTCTTGCATTTATGTAAATTTTCATGGTATGTTTTAGTCATTGCTTCCTATTGGGAGAAATGGGAAGATGAGTAAATCATAGTAACTTTTCTAAATTCGACTGCTATCTCTTGGAAGCAGCAGAAAGACAAGGTTATTTAAACTGACTTTCCTGGATATATTATTAGCTAGCTTAGCCTGAATAGGAGTCCCTGTAAGGTAAGTGCATATGACAGTAAAGTGCTAATCGCAGATCCCATTTCATCATTGTAAGTCCTGAGTATCTTCAGTTCGCTGGTACCAGTAATAGTGTGTCAGCCTAATATAACATACCCAACTGGACAATCATTTGTCTGATATGCCAAATTTATACTTAGAAATTAATACTTAGATTTTCTGTTACACAGTGTGATCTCAATTTTTTGTAATAGTAAAATTGTAACTCAACCGCAGGAGAAATGGCATTATACTTAGCTGATTATGAGGGAACACAGTTTAAAGAATGTAATAATTTGCTTTTTCTCTTTTGAAGCACCTAGTTATATTATGAGTGTAGGACTCTCCAAAGGAGAATGCAGTGTAGTTTCCCAAAGTGTTAGCCCCATATAGTAAATGTGGACAATTTAAAAAATATTTTTATTCTGAGTCTATATTCTGGTACTGGTATTTGAGCATTGCATGAGAGTTGTTACTGATCTCCATTTGCTGCTGGGGATGAACCGTTCCTGTGTCTCTGGAGTGGAATAATGGATCTGAAAGGAAAAAAATTAAACTGATAGAAAATGTTTCCTTCTCTCACAGCTTCCTGGTTGGGGGTTGGATGGTCTGTGTGCTTGTAGAGAGTCTGGAGGGGATCCAAATACTTTCTCTCCATTAGGCAGAACAGGTTGTTGAAAGATTTTATTGATATCTGTGTAGAGTGGGACTCCAGGAATGGGAGTGTGTGTGTTTGGTGTGCGTACTCTTTTAGAATCCCAGTCCCCTCTCTCCTGCCTTCCCACCTCTATCAGAATGACAGGGTTGAGATTAAAATACAAGTAAAACAAGAGGTAGAATAACAAAGTAAGACTGCAGTAGCAGATCAGTTAACAAAATCTTGGTTTTGATACAGATGTTGACTTTTGATAGAAATTTCTGACAAAGACTTAGCTAGCATTCAGTCCGTCTTTTGCTAAAGTAGAATTATTAAGAAATAACAATAGAGCTGTGGGGAGGAGATGTCACCAAACAATGCATTCTTTTATGGTTTTGTTTCTGAATATACAATAAAAAAGCCATGTGTAGAGACTATTTTGCATATAACATATGTAAATAAGATGTTGCATGTAAAACTGACTGCAGTGCTAGGGGTCCTATGTGTTTGAATCATGAGCAGTGAGAAGGAGAAAGTATGGAACAGACGTTTGACAAGACGATATACTAAAATGCTATTTTCCATGTTGTTATCAGGTCTCAAAAGTCTCTGATACAGACAGAAGTGTTTTAACAACCCTTTTAAAAGTACTCTCTCTCTTTTGCTTCATAGTTTATTTTTTCATCCTTAGGTTGAATGCACATTTTGAGGTGAATCTTGATTGCTCAGTCTCTCGAGCAGAAATGTACTCTGAATACCTCTCTACCTGTAGTAAATTAGCTCGAGGTGGAATCCTAACATCAACTGGATTTTATAAATGTCTGCGGTAAGACAAAAATTAATGCAACAATAAAGAAGCAATTGTATGTGCTCAATACTAACCTGTAGCTTTAGATTTCTTTGAGAAAAGATCTACCAAGTTGAGTTTGAAAGACATCCAGTTTGGGAATTTTACTTGAAACAAAAGTTTAGAGATTGTTTCATTTTATTTCATTCTATTTAAGGATCTTTGATAGGGTTCCTTCTCTGCTTATAGTCCTAATTCTTTCCAAAGTAGTTTTTGGAGGTACTGTAGTTTTCATTTAGCTTGTATGAGTTTTTGGGCAAGCATCTGGTGGACTTGTTAGTCCTCAGTGATGAATACTCAGATGCTATTGGAGAATCCTGCTGTACTGCAAAGATGCAGGCATTAGTGCAGGTACTCTGCCTACCAGAGCAGTTAGTTAAAAACGTTGTAAGAGGATTGAGTTACTGTGTTTATTAACATAGGTTTATGTTGTGTTTGGCAGAACTGTCTTTCCAAATCATACAGTGAAGAGAGTAGAAGATCCAAGTAACAATGGTCAAGCACATATACATGTGGTAGGAGTGAAAAGGAGAGCTATACCACTTCCCATTCAGATGTACTATCAGCAGCAACCAACTTCGTCTACCCCAGTTGTCCGGGTTGATTCAATTCCTGATGTGTCTTCGTCTCCTTCGCCAGCAGGTTTTTACATTAATTAAATATCAAGTATTTTGCATTGATTCTGAAATGACAATAAAAGACAAAAGTTTTTGAACATAGTTTGAAAGTGTTGGAAGTTGGGGCCACGTGTTTTGATTGATTTTATTCAATAACATTAGGAATAATATTGCAGTATGTGCTTGCATGCCATTCTAGTATTTGACATGTAATCCATAAACTTGTCAGTCCACAGACAAGCCACTGTTGCCGCATCATTAATTCAGATGCAGTATAGCCGAGAAGAGAAACTGTTTCATACCTAATTACAAAATCAAGCTTTTTTCCAAAAAAATTGTTATGCTAATGTGTTTTGAAATAATTTTTGCTTCTTAACTTTTACTGTGTTTATGTCAACAGGAATCCCGCATGGGCTACCAAGCGTAGGAAATCACTATCAGAGGACCCCTATTAACCAGTCTTCAACTTTGACAGCAACCCAGATGTCTTTTCCAATTCAAGGTGTTCATACTGTGGCACAGACTGTTTGTAGAATTCCACAGAGTCCTTCTGTTCACACACAGCAGCAACAAAATGCTCCAGTGACTGTTATACAGAATAAAGGACCAATATCCTGTGAAGTAGTGAAGGCCACAGTAATACAGAGTTCTGTTCCCCAGTCTGCAGTTCCTGTTACTATTGCTGTAGGAGGAGCACCACAAGCTTCTAATCAAAACCACAGCGCTACAGGACAACAACCGTCTGTAACTGTTGTTAGTTCTCAGACATTGCTTCACCACCAACCTGTAATTCAACAACAGTCTCCACTGCATGCAGTGGTACCAGGACAGATACCTTCAGGCACTCCTGTTACGGTAATTCAGCAAGCTGTACCTCAGGGTCATATATTTGGCAGAGTACAAAACATACCAGCATGCAGTTCAGCAGTTTCACAGGGTCAACAGCTAATCAACACATCGTCACAACCTGGGCAGACATCATCTCAGCAGTCCTCTGCTGGTAACCAGCAACAAGATACAGTCATCATAGCACCACAGCAGTACGTCACAACCTCTGCATCTAACATTGTTTCTGCCACCACAGTTCAAAATTTCCAAGTAGCAGCTGGGCAGGTGGTTACAATTGCAGGTGTTCAAAACCCACCAACATCTAGGGTAGGGTTTCAGAATATTGCACCAAAGCCTCTGCCATCTCAGCAGGTTCCACCTGCTGTGGTACAGCAGCCGATGCAGCCACAGCAGCAGCCTCCACCTCCATCTCAGCAAAGCGTAGTGATTGTAAGCCAGCCAGCTCAGCAAGGTCAAACGTACGCACCAGCCATTCATCAAATAGTGCTTGCTAATCCAGCTTCTATTCCGGCTGGTCAAACTGTCCAGTTGACTGGACAGCCAAGCATTACTCCATCTTCTTCACCATCCCCAGGTCCTGTTACAAATAATCAAGTCCCTACAGTTATGTCATCTTCATCTACCACTCCTCAGTCACAAGGGCCCCCTCCTACTGTCAGCCAGATGCTTTCTGTAAAGAGGCAGCAGCAGCAGCAACATTCACCAGCATCATCGCAGCAGCAGGTACAGGTACAACAACCGATACAAATGCAAGTTCAGTCACAACAAGCTAATACAGGAGTTGGCCAGCCTAACTCTGGTGAGTCTAGTCTGATAAAACAACTGCTTCTTCCAAAAAGAGGCCCCTCAACTCCAGGGGGGAAGCTTATACTCCCAGCTCCACAGATTCCTCCACCTAACAATGCAAGAGCTCCTAGCCCTCAGGTGGTTTATCAGATGGCCAACAACCAGGCACCAGGTTTTGGAGTTCAAGGACAGTCTCCAGCTCAGCAGCTGCTAGTTGGACAGCAAAATGTTCAGCTGGTCCCGGGTGCAATCCAGCCCCAAGGGGCAGTACAAACAGTACCCATTTCTAATTTACAGATATTGCCAGGCCAGTTGATCTCAAACAGCCCAGCAACTATTTTCCAAGGGCCTACTGGCAACCAGGTTACGATAACAGTTGTGCCAAATACGAGTTTTGCTACTGCAACTGTGAGTCAGGGAAATGCAACTCAAATCATTGCTCCAGCAGGAATTGCAGTGAGTGGAGCACAGACAGGAGTTGGGCTACAGGTGCAAACGCTTCCAGCTACTCAAGCACCTTCAGCTGGACAATCACCGTGTACTGCTGCTCCCCCGTTCAAAGGTGATAAAATAATTTGCCAAAAGGAGGAAGAAGCAAAGGAAGCAACAGGTTTACACATTCATGAACGTAAAATTGAAGTTATGGAGAATCCTTCCTGCCGAAGAGGAGCTGCAAACACCAGCAATGGGGATGCAAAAGAAAATGAAATGCAGGTGGGAAGTCTTTTAAATGGGAGAAAGTATAGTGACTCCAGTCTACCTCCTTCTAACTCAGGGAAAACTCAGAATGAGGCCAATCAGTGCTCGCAAGTCAGTAATGGGCCATCATTAGAAATGGGTGAGAACGGAGCTCCTGGAAAGCAGAACTTTGAACAAATGGACACACAGGAAATTAAAAGTGATTTGAAGAAGCCCCTAGTTAATGGAATCTGTGATTTTGATAAAGGAGATGGTTCTCATTTGAGCAAAAACATTCCAAATCACAAAACTTCCAATCATGTAGGAAATGGTGAGATATCTTCAGTGGAACAACAAGGGAATTTGGATGCCACGCAGCAAGATACTGCCAAAGGTGATCAAGGGGAAAGAATTTCTAATGGGCCTGTATTAACTTTGAGTAGTTCACCTGTTGTAAGCGGTACACAGGAGGCTGCAAAACTGTTAACCCAGCAACTTAGTGGTACCAACACTGATTTACCTAATGGACCTCTAGCTTCAAGTTTGAATTCAGATGTGCCTCAGCAACGCCCAAGTGTAGTTGTCTCACCACAATCTACGGCCTCTGTTATACAGGGGCATCAAATCATAGCAGTTCCACACTCAGGACCTAGAGTGTCCCAGTCTACCTTGTCATCCGAAGTTCGGTCTACTAATGGCACAGCAGAATGCAAAACTGTAAAGAGGCCAGCAGAGGATAATGACAGGGAAACTGTTCCAGGAATTCCAAATAAAGTAGGAGTTAGAATTGTTACAATCAGTGACCCCAACAATGCTGGTTGCAGTGCAACTATGGTTGCTGTGCCAGCTGGAGCGGATCCAAGCACTGTAGCGAAAGTAGCAATAGAAAGTGCTGTTCAACAAAAGCAGCAGCATCCAACCACGTATATACAAAGCATGGTCACACAGGTATGTTGCAGTGTTCTTTTTATGTTTGTTCCGATTGTGATTCTGACTAGTACTGTGAAATAATGTGGGTGAAAATGTAAAACTCAGTCAATATCTCTTGCGTAGTATTTAAAATACTCAGAAAATTATGGTTTCTGTTCTTTCATGGACTAAAGTTCTAATAGTTTGCATACTACTTCAATGTCAGTGACAATAGTGGAATTTAAAATAGTTTGTAGCTTGATAATAGGCAGTAAGGAAAAAACTCCTGCTCACTGATTTCTTCCTTAAAGGATTAACTGTTTTGAAAACAAAAATAATTTGTTCTACAGCCTTGTAAAAATGTCAGTATTGTTCTGCATTTTATTCCTGGTCATTATTGCTTATGGAGGGGTGAGTATGGTTTCTTTGCAAGTTAATCACTGCAACTGCACCTGGCTTGCTGAAATGAGTTGAAGTTCTTGCATTTAAAGGTGGTCTTTAAAGGCTTGCTTCAGATGTTCATTACAGTCAGGAGAAAATATTGTTTTGTACATTTGTTGAAATACTTTGTTTATTACAAAATATTTGCAATGTTTATCCCTAGAATAAGCGTTGTTTGGGGTTTTTTTTCTGTTTGACAAACTTTGGAGGGGATTGTTTGATTTGGGTTTCTTTTCCTTGATAAACTTTTTTTAACCATTTGAAAGTGGTTACTCCCTAACACTTTATTAGAAATGAGGTATAACCATCATTTGTATGAGTATTAATAAGTACAAATAATCATGTTTGAGATTATTCCAGTCTCTAGAATTTATTTTAATTGTGTACATGGACAGAAAATCTCTCTCCAGAAAATTGTTTCTAACCTGAATAAGAGCAAAAAGTGTAGAATAGTAGGTCTGGTAGTCAGCAGAGTTCTGGCAGACTGTGGAGTGGAGAAATGAAATTTTGAGTGTATGTTAGTGCATTTTGACCTTGAGGTAAGACAGGTGTTTTATTTCCCATCTTCCTTTCTTGTTTGGTTCATTGGGGTTTTGTTTGTTTTTGAGAAGGTAGCAGGTATAGACCTTATGGACTTAAACAGAGCTAGAACTCAAAATTCAGTAAGTGATGGCTAGTGCTGCTACTTTTTCTGTGTCAAGATAGGTTTCTGTTGAAAGCTCTTCTGACTATCTTTCATTTAGTTGTCAGAAATCAGGACTAACAGTTAACAAGTTTTCTTTCTTTGTTTTTTTCTTTTAACTGCCACACCGCGTGGAGTTATGTTCTTAAAATGTCTTCAAACTCACTCATAAATTTTCGCTTAGCTGTTATCAGAATCTATATTTTTCTGATACATTTGTTATTTTTATTCGTACAAGAAATGATGAAAATGAAAGCGTCTTGGCAGCATAGGGACAATACAGTAGATTTTCTATAGTGTGGATATATTAGCTATGCCTTGTTTTTTACAGTGAGTGTCTTTAGCTGTTGCACAGTTTGAATTTCTGTTCTAGTTTTGGTGAGGTTTTGGCTGGAATGGAAAATGGTATGGCTATGTCCCTGGAATGGAAGAAATGTTATCTGAGGTTATTTATTCCCTGGACATGTGGTTGACAAGAATTTTCAGTTGTGTCTCAGCTACTAAACTATCAGACTTTCAGATTTTTGAGAAGAGGGGGTAATAGAGTTAATTTAATTTGTATTAATAACATGTATCATGATAATAGAAAAAAAAAAAGTATTTTCTGTGCTGATAGCTTCTTTTTTTACACTAATATCACTATCATTAATAGTTCCTACATTTTCCATTATCTGTACAAACAGAAACGCTGCCAGCTGGGTGTGCCATTCAGTACAAATTTGCAGATCGAAACAACTTAGTTTAATGCCTGCTTTCATGAAAGTTAGTTCATTCTTCTGTCTGTAAAATGCCCTTCCTTTCTTCAAAATTACAGGAATGTGGGAGAAAAGGAGTTAATTAGTTTTGATATTGATGAACAATCTAATTTGTTAGCTAATTGCCTTAACCATTACATATGGCTATTTATGAATCATGTCTCTGGTGATAATGCTAAGCACTGACTTATAGTAGAACACACTTTATAGTATTCTGTTCAGATACAGAGAACATTGTAGTCTGTCTTAAGGTTTTTAAGGATCTTTACCAGTCCTTTAAAATTAATGTGGTGGACTATAAACAGTACCAAAATCAGCTTGACCAGCTCTCTTTTTTTTTCTTTTTTCCTATTTCCCCCCCCGCCCCCCCAAGCTGCTGAGTGGCTGCAATAGCCATTAGTTTTCTGGAAAAGCAGATGTTAAGTATTTCCAATATTGAGTCTGCTTTTAGGAGTATCTTTAAGACATCCAGAAATACTAAGATGTAGCCGAATTCTCATGAACTCTGTGCAAGTTATACTGGTGACTTCTTTTGAGGTTAGGCCCTGTATAATCTCCTAATTTTTCCCCTTCCATTTTGATTGTCTTCCTTGTATGATAAGCAGCTTCTTGTCCCTGACTTTTTGAAAGACAGCAGCTAAGGAACACTTTTTTCACTTGAGCATCTGCATTGTTTTACCCTTTTTGCAGTACCTAATGTATACTGGCTGTCTTGCAGAAGAAATAGGAGAACACGGTTCTTTCTGCAGACAGTGTGAACTTTATTATAAATACAACCCAATTGAGAAAAACAGTAAGGGACAGGGAATAAAGGCAATTTAGCTATGCCAAAATTACCTAGTTGCTGAAGCTGTTAGTGTGTGATTTCCTGTTTGCTTGTCATCTTCAAATTTTATTTTAAACTAGACTTTGTGTTTCAGAGAAGTGAGAAAGGAATAGAAGAAGAAAATTTGCTATAAAATTAGAACCAAACAGGAAGGCTGGAAAAGGAGATGTAGAGGACAGAAGGAGGAGAGTATTGCTTATGCAACTACAGGTGGATTAGTTGTCGTGAATTGCAGAGAGGAGAAAGTAAAGATGCTTGGACCGAAGATAAGGGGGGGCAAACAAACAGGGGAGGAAGGGAACAGCAATGTGAAATATAAGGAAAGCAAGAAAAAAAGTGAAAATCTTTAAGGGAATGTAAAAGTTAAGAGAAGATTTGTTTAATGATATGAATAATGGGCTGGTACTATATGCTTGGGGGAGAATGTTGATTTAAATGGCCTATTAAAATAATGAAAATTATATATTTACTGTTTACGAGATAGCCCATGTAGTGTTATTGAAATCCAGTTAGAAAAGTACAGGTATCTTCTGAGTATAACCTGTGATTGTTTCATAGTAATTGTACACCTCAAGCAGAACTCATTGAAAAATAACTACATATATACTGACTCTAAAGATTTTTATTTTTATTCTAGTGGAGGGTGTCCCTGCCTATGGCGGGAGGTTGGAACTAAGTGATCTTTGAGGTCCCTTCCAACCCAAACCATTCTAGGATTGTATGATTTTTTGCATTTTTATAAAAAATTGGGCTATGGGTATGTGGGTTATGTCAGAAGAGGAACATATGATACACACAGTGTTGCAATTTTTTTTTCTTAAATCTCCATCTGTATTTCGTAAGCTCATGAAATGTAGTCTGAGAGGAGACAGAACTGGCACTTTACTTTATGGCTTCCTTTTCTTTTAATTCCGTGTTCCCTGTTCCTGGATTATTGCTTTCCTGAGGCATTGTGCTGGACTGGTGGATGAAAAAGAAAAGAGCAATTACCTATCTGTGCCTTTTCTTTTCTTTTCTTTTCTTTTCTTTTCTTTTCTTTTCTTTTCTTTTCTTTTCTTTTCTTTTCTTTTCTTTTCTTTTCTTTTTTCTTTTTCTTTTTCTTACTCCTCTTCAAACGCCTCCAAAACATCTGTGGAACATAACCATGTCGGTTTGTCCCAATTGGCGTGTGTTTTGAAGGAATACTCTGATATCACGCCAAGTTCCTAGAAGTGAGCAAATCTGATTTAAATTGCTAAGCTTATCTGGCTTTTAAAATAATCACTTCTCTGCTCATCACTGTCATCCCCTCATAAACAATGCATGCCCATTTCTCTTACAGCCGCCCACTTGAAACATGCTTGTGTGGAAATTTAGGTGGCAAAAACTGTGTGAGCAGTGCCTTGACTATTTGCTCCTGCTTTCTGTTGATTGGGAAACTGAGAATTACCATGCACCAGAAAGCAGGTGTGTAGCCCCAGGAGGTGTAATTCATTCATAGCCGCAAAGCAAATGAGTTTCTCAGCTGGAAGTACTGAAATACAGAATCTCTGTGCTTTTATTGCGCTTCACTTATGAACCACACTGTTGCAAGGAGACTTAAACTTCAGTAATCTAACAAGAAAAGAACATTTACTTTAGTGCCTACCCATCTACCTGACCCCTTCCTCACACTCAAATCTTGCTATATTCATTTTCAGCTTATAGATTACCTTTTTACATATGTTCATTATCACGAAGAAGCTATACATAAAATTTTGTAATACCAAACTGTAAATCCTATGATATTTTCAAAAATATTTTTACTAATAATTAACTTTTTCTCATTGAGTTAAGTGTATTTACTATGGGTGTGAACATACTAATGGTGGGATAAAAAATGCAGCCTAATGCTTTTAAACTGCATATGGCTTTATATGTCAACAGGACACCTATCACACTGGGATGCAGTGTGTTCTCTTGTTCATGGCACAGTAGGCTTTTTAAATAAAATGGGCAAGTAACATGCTGAAATAGTTATCCATTGATACATAAAGGGAATGGCACCATTGCTTCTGTGAAATGGAGGTGGAGGCCACTTCTGGCCCCCAGCCATAGGGTTTGTTATTCCTACCACACAGGGAGCTTGTGTGCCCAAATGGAGGAGCTCTTGTACGTAAAAATGAATCACTAACTTTTGTAAACAGTCCATTTTAGTTAGCAGAAAGCTCTTAGCTTTAATGACTATGCTGGGCTTCCTTCCTCCCCAGTATCTCAATCTGAAGTCACCCAGTCTAGAGATAAAATCTCCTTCTGCTTATTAAAGGTAGGCTGTAGCATCTGTTCTGTGAGTAGACTGTACAGACATGAAGGGTTTGTATTGTCGTTTCAAGAGTTCAGTGCAAACCATACTGAGATAGGTGATGCTGCTAGAGGTCCCTTTCAGTCCTGAGAGCAAGTGAGATCTGATTTGCAAAAATGCTAAGTGGTGGCAATTCCAAATCATATCATGGAGAGGTCTAATCTGAATAATAAACAATGCCATGAAGTGCTTTCAAGTGTACTAGAGTACTGGGCATTTGATTTCTTGAGGAACCTGGAATCATTGAATGTTTTTGCTAGAGAATGAGATTTGTGAAATCTTTGTGCCACAGGGAAATTTTTTTTCAGTGTTACATCTCCTAGAAAGACTTTATTAGGAAAAATGAAATGTGTGTCATAGTTCTGTATGTTCAAGAAATAGGTGAGTTTACATACTCATTGCATGTCAGTACTGTAAACTAGGTAGCACATAGCAAGTATTTCTAGGTACATTTCTGGAAATAAGGAGTTACATTTCTGAAAGACAAAGACTATACCTAATTTTAGTGATGGCCCATGTATTATGCATTACTAAATAGATATATGAAATTAAAGGATGGGAAAAAGAAAATTTAGCAGTATTTCTGATCTCTTGAACGAAGAGAGGAAAGCTTTGAGATGTTTGAACATAGAACTTATGCTTCTAGAACAAAACCTAGGGAAACACATGTCATTTTGCTTTATCTGTTGATTATTTTAAAATATACTTTATAGCCAAGCAATAAATTTGACTTAACACATGGAAGTTGTAACTGCCTCATGCTACAAGTTTGAGCAAAACTAGTCTGTAGTACAGCAGTAATACGAGAATTCTAAACAACAATTATTTTACACATTTCTTTTCAATTTATCAGGTTTTTTTCTCTCAAAAAGGTAGAAAGAAATTGGAGAAGAAGCTGAATTTGAACTTTTTGTCCTGCAAATTTGTTTCCCTTTCTGTGCTCTTTCATTTTCAGCATGTAACATTTTGTGTTGTGTATCTCAGATCCTCTTGTTTAAAATAAACAATTTTTGATGACACTGTATTAAAACCTTTGAATACCACTAGGAGAGCTTCCCAGAAAAACCCTTGAGAAAATTCATAATTTTGGATTAATTGCAGGGTTTGCTTAGAATGCAGTAAATAATACATGAACCACGTATTGAATGATGAGAATTAAATGAAACACTGAATTCATTCAGTAAGCTCAGCACATTAAATGAGATGGAAGTTCTATAGGAATAGAAAGTTGCATAAAGGCCATCATAATGTATCAATACCAGGATGCCAAGTGAAGGTTGCAAAACAAGCTGTACTTGCTGACACATGTTGATTTTACTTGCAGCTTCACTTTTAAAATGCCTTGTTAAAGGGATGTGTATCTTAAAAGCTTACACTTGTGTTTACCTTCTGTTAAAAGATACATTGTGAAGATTCATCACCCAATCTGTAAAATAGCGTAGATGAAAATCATTGCTGAGTTCACAATAATTTGTAGTTGTGACTAACGTACTCGAGTCCTTTCTTACAACTTTTCAAACGCACAGATCACAGGCCTCACACAGTAATTGTTTTGCCTTCAGGAGCTTTGCTGAGTTTTGCCTTATTTTTATCAGGACCTATGCTTGGGTATGGAAAGTGTTTTGGTTTTGATGAGGCTTTTTTTGCTGTCTTCTTGGTCATGTTAGAGCTGTAAGATCTGTGAGAGTTACTAACTCATTACCTTGTGTGACTGTTGTCCACAATGCCAACAGAGAGCAGCAGGAAAAAACATCAATATGCAAATGAAGTATTATAAGTTGCACTTAACTGTTTGTTTCCTTACAGTTAAAGTCTAAAGCTATTCAGTAACAGCTGCAAAGTTGTAAACAGAATATTGTGTGCACCATTTGAAACTGCTGCTTTTATAATACTCTTAAACGCAGACTTGAAAGTAGTTTTGTTTGGTCTCTTTAAAAGTGTGTTATGTTCCTTTTCTAACAAGGGAAGAAAACAATGTTAGTTTTTTGTTCCTAGATAATATTTAAAAGCTTCATTTTTAAATTTTCATCTGGTCTTGCTGGCCAGAGCTTTCCAGGAAAAATAAAGAAGCAAGCAGTATTCTGACATAAACATTGTTCTGAAATGGAGAAGTCCATCATTCAGTATCTATTATTCAGAAAAAGAAATAAAATTTACATATGTTGGCTTTGGTTTTATCTTCTTTAGGTCACTTTTAAGATTATTCACTGTTAAAATGCCTTGTAACATTGCAAGGGAGCAAGGGGAACATCTTTTCTTTCTGAAATGGTTATATTTCACTGTGTACAAGTTGTACGGCATGTTTAGGCATTCTGGGCATGTGGTGTTCTGTGTAAAGGTACATGTGCTGGCTGGTTTTACAAGAGGCTGAAAAATTGTATCATTTGCCAAGTTTTATAGCGAAAATGGTATGCCATGTTTGAGCCTACTGGTCTTTGACAGTGTTTCTTCAGCATTGTTGAATGTACCTTTCTTACTCTCTAATACAGGCTGATGTGTACTAATGCTGCAGTTCAAGAATTCCACAGCACATAAACTCATTTACTCAAAGAACATAAAGCACTTTTAGCTGTATCATTGCTCGTTTTACCACTTCTAGCAATATTTTCTCCTCCATTTATGTAGGAAAGCAAACTACTCCCTGTGCTAATGGTATTGTGACCCCTTGCATTTGCGTGTTTTTTTCTTTTCTTGAAAAGCAAATGAAACCTTTGCAAAATAATGCTAACCTTTCCTCTATTAGTGCCCTTGAGAATTTCCTTTGCAGTCATAATTCTGTATTTGAATTTAGGCATAAGGTTTAGTAATTTGAATATTAGAAACTTCTGCATAAATACTGCAGTGTAAAAGTTGTATGTCCATCATGTTATTGTGTCTGTTGATGTTTATTCAGAATTCAAAGTGTTAAAATCTGAAAACTTGTGCTGGATTGAAGTGTAAAACAAAAGATCTTTGGACGAACAGTAAACTGTATGTCAAGTCTTGAAATAAGCCCTATTTAAAACTGTGTTTTAACTTTTTCTACAGAGCACACCTGCAACGTCGATACCAACAGTGCAAGTACAGGGCCAGCAGATCAATTTGCAGCCACCTTCGTACACTGCAGCAAGTCAGCATGCAGAGCAAATGAAAAAACCTGGACAGAACTTCATGTGTCTGTGGCAATCTTGTAAAAAGTAAATGGCTCCTTTATTTAACTACCTTTTACTAATATGTAACAGATGCTTGTATATAGAAGGTGATTCTACAAGTTCTATCCATTCTGTTTCCTTAAGTTACCTTATACTTTGTCAGTGGGGAAAAGTAAAAGTGTTGAGCAGGCTGAAGCTGAGATGGGGGAGTGCTAGACATTTAACTGCTCTCAATTATTCTTCAGAGCATAAAATGAGTATTATGCAGCTTTCTTGTAATATATTGAGTCTTCAGTAATAAATAAAATATTGACATGTAGTTAGGATTTAAAAAAAATTCCTAGCTCTGAAGCTTATTCTCTGTATTGCAAATACAAAAATAGTTACTGTACTCCAGTTACAAATCCCGTCTTGACATTTTCTTGTGTTTCCAGTTTTGCAAGAGCAGGGTGTTGCACTTGTATGGCCTGGTCAAAGTCTTATTTAGATTATGACTAATTTTAGTAATTAAGATACTATTTGTGTGCTACAGGACTCCATTGTCACGAAAGGAAATAAAAAGGAACTTAGCCTTAAGACTAAACAGTAATGATTAGACTAGTTTTTGATTTGTTGTTGTTGTCCTTAAAAGGAGTGAGTTAGCAGACTTCTGGATGTAGGCTTATAAAAAGATGATACTATCCTTGTTATCAGTATGTATATCTTGACACTGATTTTTAAAATAGCGTAAGTTTGTGAATATGCTTAGTTTTCAGTGAAGGGTACAGATGGGTGAAACAAAGGTACCTGTCACATAGCCACTTTGAAAACAGTGAGAAAAACTGCATAACACACAGGATGGGCATGAAAAAGTGTGAGACGCTTCATCGTTGTAGGACAAAACAAAGGAGGCATAAAGATGAGCAGATTTGGCAGAAAGCTGGTGTGTAGACATTCAGAAAGTTGGGATGAAATGGTGGAGAAGTTCGAATGTTTGGAAGCACAGGTAAAAATGAAGCATTTGAACAGAATTAGAAGAATACTGAAGGACACTTAATCTGTAGGTCCCTGAAGCTGTAATTTCTGTTTCTTCTGGTCCTTACAAACCTAATTCAGAGATCATTAAGTCAATGCAAGACATACTGGTTTTAGATAAGACTCTGACTGGTACTGTAGAGATCTGGTGCTTTTCAAATCATTGCCCTATTTTCACCTTAAAAGTGATTTGTTTCTTTGATAGGTGACACTTCCCTATATAAGAAATACATGTAAGGCTTTACTTACTTTTTACTTTACTCCTTTCCTACTAATAAATGTAACTGTAGAGCCATACTGTACTGGGAGCACAATAGATGCATAAACATGTGTGTTGGTACAAGAGTGGCTTGTATTGAGGTGGAAATGAAAAAAAGCGGGGGCGGTTTCTTAGCAGAAGCCTCACCAATTTATACCATCTTGAAGAGTTTACTGAACCACAGTTTTGAAGCGTAAGTTAGTCACCAACTTTCTTCTGTGTCTAAAGTTATGTAGGATGAGTTGTGTAGAGTTGAGGTGATATCTAACCATGGAACAAGGTAGATGTCACGTGCAAATTAGGATGTGAATATGAGCAGACAAATTTTGGGGCAGGAGGAGGAACAGTACAATTATGATTACCTTACATTGTCAGTCTTTTTGTAAGTCTGTCTTAACATATTATTCCAGTAAGTTTCCTGAGACTGAAGTTAAGGGCTATGAGGCCCATATTTTACAGCTTGATCTCTACATTTTATTTCAAAGATTAGTATTTCTGTTGCTTTAGTTTCTCCTGTCGTTATTTACTGTACTGGTTTTTGTTCATGGTTAACTCTCATTATTTTGAAAAGCTTTCAGAGATTTTTGCAGTGATAGATTGCAGTACACGTGACACACAGCTCTTGTTCTTACGCTGTCTCTCACTTTTAAAATACTTATTTCAGTCCCAGCCTAAGAACAGTTTAGATAAACATTACACTCAGCGTTCTCTGTGGTGGAGAGAGAACCAAAATGTTAAGTTAGCACCTTCCTCAAATGTGTATTGTTTACTCATATTCCTTCAACAGCCTGATTAAATACAGGACTATCATATCTCCTGTAGGCTTCCTGCTTCTAGCAGACATAAAGAAGAATCTGGAATCACCACCTGTTACTGTAACTTTTATTTACAGCTATCAATCTTACTGGTTTTATTGAGTTCTTTAAGCAGGAAACAAAAAGATTCTTTTGAGTCATTAGTCTATGCGAACTTTAGTTCCACCACTTAGTTTCATTCATGATTGCTTAGCAGTTTTTTTCCCTAGGTATTAAGCAGGCAGGCTTATAGTAGAATGAAAGAGCAGTGTTTCTTTCGTGGTGTTCACAATTAACTGGAAGGATGTGACATGAGACAAATTTGACACGGTCATTTGCACCTGCTTGTCTATGCATGTTCTTTAGTTTAATTCTCATAACATACTAGCATTAAGTTTTCCTTCTAGGATGTATTGCAGAAGGCAGCAAAGACTTTCAAAAACATTTTATTATTTATTGAGAATCAGAATTATTAAAAATAAATAAAATAGTATGTTCTTTTCCTACCAGCTAACTTGGCTGCTGCAGTCAGCAGCATTCCAGTGGCGTGGGTATGGGTTCTGCTGTCTTGTTTTTTAGAACTGAATTAGGAAACATTAGACCAAGATTTTGAAATAAAATGCAACAGATTTAGTAGTGGCTGAAGACCACAACCAGATCAGGCCCAATTATGCAAATAGTTGTGATGACTGGCCTCTCACAGATGTATTCAGGTTTAGTATCTGAAGTGGAAGTAAAACTCTAAAAGGTGTCAGTCAGCACACTACTTTGCATTGAGGATGTAACAGAGAGTAGGTGTTTTCCTTTGAAGTTCAGCTGTCTGCAAGTACTGCTAATTGTATTCGGCTTAATGTAAAAGCTGCTATTTTGTTTCACAGGTAGGCAGGAGATGGCTGCTCTTGAATTGCTTAGTATTTAAAAAGTAAATTGGAAATGCTCTTGAATCTCCACTGCCTGTCAAGTCAGCTATTAGTTTAATGTTCTGTTCAGCAGCTGAACAGAATGATGGAGAAATTAAGTGGGAAACAAGAGTCTAAACTTAACTGACCGTATTCTCAGTACTTGAGCTTTTTTTATTATTATTATTATTACTATGTTTAGGTGTTTCTTTAAGGAAAAATAGTTTTTCTCTGCAAAATGGTAGTAAATTTGAATCTTTTCAGATCAGTGATTGAAGTATAACACTGTGAATGTATTATACAGTGAATGAACCAACATAGCTGAAATAGCTTAATTTTTCTCAAAGCCTTACCATGTTGAATAAAATGTTTTCATCTACATTTTGGGTTTCACTTATGCCATAAAATTTGTTTCAACCATGCCAGCAATTATTCATAAATAGGTTCGTGCCAGTCTTACATTTACATACTGACTTTCCCCTTTATTGTGGAGAGACATCTTTCTGTCCTCTGAAACATCAACTTTTGCTGTTGAGCCAGTGTAGATGTAAGACATTTGACTCTCATTTCCTACTGTGGGCTGTCTGGACCAACAGCAAGAGGCAGGTATTTCTCCTTCCTGCCTTCCCTTCAGTAAGAGCTGAATGCTTTTTAAGAGAATGGTATCTATTGCCCATGCAGAACATAATTGCTATGTTACAGGTGGTTATTCCAGTAGGATTCAGTTTATAACTAAGACTTGTCTCTGGGTGAAATTAGCTCTTTGACACCTTTACAGGGTTCAGGTAACAGCAGCTGTACACTTAGGCCTACGTATTGATTTGCAAGTTATGTTTGCATAAGGGACAGTATTGAAAGTAGTAGGAGGATGTGGCTGGATCAAAGCACCTACTGATCTACTGTTCATACGCTAAGAGTTGTGGCTTCAACTTGTCCATAAATGACTGCTGTAAGTTTAAGATGTTGCTTCAATCCTTGGCCACTTGCTGTAGGTCTCTGATTGGAGGTTGTCTCCCTCTTGGCGCTGTTCAGCCCAGCAAGTTCAGTCAAACATCTTAACACAAATACTTTTCTTGTTAACTGAAACTAAAATACTGGCATGTGAACCAGAGTGGCTGAGGTGGGTGCATGTGTTTCCTCTTTGGTAAGACTGCTGTGCCAGTGGCATCTGTCCAGCAAGTGTGTGAAGACAGCTGGTGGTAATGACTTCCCAAATGGCAGCAGCTAGGTTTCTAGACCTCTTCCGTCCAAGCCGTAAGTGGGTGTTGATGAGCTGGGTTAGTTGTATTGAAATGAATTGCAAGCAGCTAAGTCTTTTGTTTATTTTGGCCGTTTTTTCTCTGTTGAAGTAAGGGATGTAATTTGTAACACTTGAGATACCCTTTAAAACATATCTAGACTAAAAAAGACTCACTTTGAATCATTCACTGTTTTTGTTTAATATTGATACATGTTAAGATAACACATCTTTTATCTATGTGACAATTTGAAAATACAAATCTAAGAACTGTTTGAGAACTGTTGACTCACCAGTATTTTGAGGTGACATTTACAGAGTGTTGTAACTTTTGTACCACTTTGAAATGGAAGAGAGCCCCTATTGGGCTGAACTCAGTGTAAGGCTCTCACCAAATAGAACATACAGAAAACACAAAATACACTGGCCGAGAGCATTACAGGGTCAGGCTTACAACAACTACATCTTCTTTATTGATGCGGAAGTGCTTCATTTGCTGAAATACCTCATGTCCTGTGCTTTGGGGCTGTTGGCAGGCAAAGCGTTTAGTTTGAGGTTTTGGAAAGTCATTTAAAAATTGAGGTTTACGTGAAGGTGTTAAAAAGGGACACGTAAGTGACATTTTTTGACTTGTGTGTGCATCAGGAAATAACATCTAGCCATATGCCTGATATTTAGAATTCAGGTGCTAAAGAGCACTAATTTTAGATTGATCTCTTATTCCATCAGTTGACAAGCGTGTAGTATTAAGAGCAAATAGGATGAATGGTGTGCATCTCTTTTTCCCAATTAAAGTTTAAATAAGGTCTAAGTATCACTGCCACTAAAGAAGGAAAATGGGAAAAGGAATACGTGAAACCCAATTTTTTTAGCTGTTTATTAACAGTATTTTGCTTGTATTGCAGAGAATGGATTTGTTGGAATTAACATGCATTATTTCTATTATAAATAGAAAAATAGAAGTGTGATATTTCAATCAGATTTGGCAAAACCATATTGCCATTTATTGGTAGCTCACTGGTTATATAAGTACATGTTTTTCCTTTTAAAATTTGACTTTTCATTTATCAAATCATGTCTTGTTTCAGAAAATAAAAATGTTTAGCCAGCATGGGTTTATGTTTGTGGTATTTGTGCTCTAGCATTAACTGGGAAAAATACCTTAAATTCCACTCCCCCTCTTTTTGTAGGTGGTTTCAAACACCATCACAAGTTTTCTATCATGCAGCAACTGAACATGGAGGAAAAGATGTCTACCCAGGGCAGTGCTTATGGGAGGGATGTGAACCTTTCCAGCGGCAGAGGTTTTCCTTCATTACCCATTTACAGGTGCAGATTTTCTTTCACATATTACTTCAGAAAACAGTAGGAATTTCATAGCAAATTTTCACACACCTTTCTCACTGTCTTTATCTTTTCGCCAAACAGGATAAGCACTGTTCCAGAGATGCTTTGCTCGCAGGATTAAAGCAAGATGAACATGGACAAGCAGGAAGTCAAAAGCCTTCCAATAAGTAAGAGACCTGAGCCTCATTAGCAGTAGTGAAAATAAGAGGATTAGAAATTATTGGAGGAAGAATTTGTGTATTTATAACCTGGCTTATCGGGTGAAACTCTGCATATGTAGGGTCTATAACAGTAATCAAATTTGAGGTCCAGTACGGTAAGGCAAAATGGGCAAAAGAGGGAGTAGTTTCTGGTGTGGGAGTTGTGGTTGCAGTTATAAAAAGAACAGGTAATTCTTTAAGGTATATGATTGAATATTCTGTCATGGACATTGTTCTCAACATATTTTCCTGATTTTTTTTTTTTCCCAACTGGACGGCATTTTCTAACTTTCACAAGAAAGTGCTTGTAATCCAGACGGAAAGTTATTAGTTGTGTACAGTTCAGCTGTTTCATACAGCTGAGATGGATTGTCCTGTAACTTGCTGTATTCCTTCCAGTTTTGTGGTCTAAATTTGGACTGATTTGATCCAGGGAGTCTTGTAATAAGCTTTCCTTTAAACAAGCAAACAAGATAAACACCAACTCCTCTGAGTCTTCTAATTTTGTGCTGCTACCTGGAATTAGCTTTGGCTCTCCTCTTTCCCAAGATTATTTCTACCATCTGGAATTAATATTGGAGAGCGCAACTCCATTGCAGTGGGGTTGTGGGGATGGTTATATTATATTAGAGTTATTCAGGGTTCAGTTACTTGTATAAGTGTATTAAGACTAGGTCTTTGTTAGGAACTAACTGGAATCTCTTTGTTGCAAGCTAAAGATGTAATTACATGGTCCTGGGCAGATTTTTGCAGTCTGGTTAAACTGCTACCAAGCTGCTGGAGGCAGCAGAGAAAGCTGAGAAATTTAATTTGGGAGCCCTTTTATTTTTTAATATAAACAAACTTCTTAGCACAGACTTATGATTGCTTTACGGTGCCTTGTGTCATTATACTGAACAACATTCAGACCTCTGAAAACCACAAAATGAAGAATTATGGTACTGTAGTCTTAAATATTTGTAAGTGGGAAGCGCAGGGCTGATACCATCTACTAGCATGTTGTGATCTCAGCTCCCTTTTCAAAAATGTTCCATCACACAAATAACACATCCAGTAGCTCTGTGTCATCACAGGCTTCTTTAAAATTGCCACAAGTACTCGTATTAGAAAAAAACGTTCATACATCCCCTCTTCTAAGGCTGAATTCCCTAATTAGGTCAGATTCAGAAAGTAGGAATGTATATGCATAACCAGTTCTCACAGAAATACTGACACTGTAATATCACAAGATATTAAGGATGTGATTTCAGAATGCAAGTTGAAATAAGAGCATTCTGCTACTCAAAGATGTTTTGACTTTCCCTGCCATCCCTTGTTCCTTCTTGTGGCTATGCACTGCTTGCAGTGAGAGAACTAGCTTTAGTTTTTGTCTGATTGCATGGTAAATCAATTCTGTTTTTTTAAAAAAAAAAAGATCAAAAAAATGGGTTTACCAGATGAGTGGAATACACTTGCCTTACAGTCAGTTGAACACCAGTACAGGAGGTGGGCTGGAACAAAAGGAAGGCATGAGACCTTTCTCTATCAGCACTTGTGACAGTTAATACACTCAGCTGTTTTATAATATCATAGAGGTTCCCTGTCCGTTCCTTTTACTCTCTTCCCTCATGTCTCCATTACTCCTCTTTTACCAAAGAACTCAACAAACAGCAATATTTTGATTATATGTAAATGTGTAACCCACATAATCTTACAGCGCTGCCGCAGAGTTATGTTTGCACAACTGAAAAGAGCATCAAGCTTCATGAGGGAGACAAGACTTGATAATTTCCTTTCCAGAATCAGTGACTTGTCAAATGAAACTCTAAGCTCACTCCAACAAGTCCCCTCAAGTTGGCTTTACATGGTCATGTCTGAAAGCTGACTTACAAGGGTTTGGCTTAATTTACTTTTTGCCGAGTCCTAGAGACCTATCAGATGTATCAATGATGTATCAGCAGACCACTGATAGTCCATATGCCTAAACTCATGTATGGAGCTGAAACAACTTAAAGAACTGGTGCTGAGATGAAGCATGTGTAAGCCATCAACTTTTAGGCATTTATTACACCAACTTTCTTCACTTAATCCCTCACCATTTAGTAAAACTACATGTATCTCCAAGAGTGCAGAGTGAGTGAGTGTTACTGATGCTGGAAGTAAAATCCATGGAACACAAGGGCCTGTTACCCTAATCGTCATTTCTGTCTGTCATAACACCATATATACTGGCTAAAGTCTGGAATGGCTTTTGCCAGAACCAGGTAGGCAAAGCTAAGGTGCATTACAGAGTTGGTTGTATACCTTAACTCTGTATCTCTTTGCTTTTAAAGTTGTATTATATTAACTCTTCCTCTTCTGGTTTTCAGAGGTAGCTGAATATTACAGTCTGGAAGGTCAGGTAGCACTAGCAATTAACTGTATGTTGACTGTAGCTTTGTGCATTTAAATCTTTTTGGATTCACAGTAATTTTTTTTCCTTGTTGCCACTGAAGCAAAGGTGGTAGCGTGAGCTACCAAAAGTATTATTCATGCACCACAGGAGTGAGGCAGCAGAGGACTTTAAATCACAAGATGAATGGTGTGGTTTGAAGTTAAGTTGATAATACAATTAATGAAATTCAAGAAATCTACATGTTTCTTGAGAGAGATACTTGCCCACAGACACAAGTCAGTCCACTTGATGGCTCAGTAACTTTTTATCAACTTTTTTTTTTCCAAAATCAAAAAGAGAAGACAGTATTTTAGTATCTTCCTGATTTATTGCAATTGTCCCTTCTGCAGTATTTCCAGAATCAAGGTAATAGTACTTCAACTTCCTAAAATATAGTATGCTAGCTGTTGAAGAGAACAGCCTCCACTGATGAACCCTTGTTCTCCTCAATATAAGGAAAACAAAAATGTTCCAGAAATTAAAAATAAAGATAATTCCTTTACTGTGGTACTCACTCTCCTATAAACATATGTCATTGCCCGACAGTTTCTTAATTCAGCCCCTGCACTTCTCCCTTTACTTCATAAAGGTTTTTAATCTTTTATTTCCATTTGTGTGATTATGAGCTAAGTTTTTAGGGAGAAGTCTGTCTGTTACTACTTCTTAATTTTCTGTTTTGTGGTTTAAAACCACTGATATGAACATTTTTTCTGATTATTTTTTTTTAACTAGGTTTCGTTGTTGTTAGAATTTCAGATTATGAAGAAAGTCTCTGAATAGAGAATTCAAGTTTTATTCTTAGAATATTTGCTTACAGTGAAAGATACCTAAATAATACTCTTACAGGCTAACTTTCATTTAAAAAAAAAAAAAACATTTACATTTGATTTATGCTACCTTTGCAAGTAAGCACTACTTGCATGTCTAGTCAGATTCTACTAGGGTATTGAAAGACTTGATAGTAATATTGTTCAATATATTGAAGCATGGTGATTTTTTCACCATTGATACGGTAAAACTTTCCTTTGAGATAACATTGAGTCTTACTTATTAAGTAAAGTTGCTATTTCTACATTCTAAACTCTAATTGTATGAGTAATTTCAAAGTTTTACTTTGAAAGAAATAGAGCTTTGACTTCAGTGTTAATACTGAAAATGGAGAATTTGCTTCCACTGTGTTTGTTATTTATACCAGCTTTGTAAAATACCCTGCTCGATTTATTAATCTGTCTGAAAGCTGCAGTAACAGGTAATTGGCTTCACAAATGTTTGATCTGATTTAACAATTACATGGTTGAGGTCTCAGATCATAACTTCAATCACGTGACTTGATATTATTCCTTACTAACTACAGTTAATACATGTTTTATATTGTCTTAGTGTCTGATGGTCCCAATGAGCTGTGTCAAGTTTTGAATAGCTATATTTTAAGGACATTCTGTGGCTAAATCTCAGATGACATTTGCATAGCTGCTATCACAGTTCCTGTTAAATCCTGTCTGATAAAATATTCCTTTAAATAGGCACACTTCAGGAAGTGGCTATGTCCGTAGTACAATATATTACTTTTCTGTCACGGATGATGAGCAGTACTTCTTCAAGAGAAGTGTTTTTTCACATAAAATAAAGCCCATGGCTCTTTTGAAGGCTTTGCAGTAAGGCTTATCTCTGTGGAAACAAAGGACAAATCACATATCAGCACCAAGTATTAATGGATCTTGGTGTGTCTGTTCAGATAGGTTAAAAAATTGTCAATAAATTTGCAGAGTTGTTAATCTTCTAGAAAGGTGGTGCAAAACTTATTTTTATTAATTCTTTCTTTACTAATGTAGGCAGCCAGCTGCAGGAGGTACTGCGTCTACTCCCAGAGCACAGAAGGCCATTGTGAATCATCCGAGTGCTGCTCTAATGGCATTAAGGAGGGGATCAAGAAACCTTGTCTTCAGAGATTTCACAGTTAGTATTGTTAGGCTCAAGCATTAGATATTAATTGTTGCTGGCTACTACAGGACTTTTACGTATTTTTATTTTTCCTCTTTACTTTTCTAGGATGAAAAAGAGGGACCAATAACTAAACACATCCGATTAACAGCTGCCTTAATATTAAAAAATATTGGTAAATATTCAGAATGTGGTCGCAGGTAAGCATCATATGATACCAGTGGGCAACGTTGTTTATGTTCTTTTAAGTACCAAACAATATAGGTAGGTTTTACCCATCCTTCAGAAAAAACCACCCACCAAACCCTATAAGTATACTGACAGAACAATTTCTCTATCAGTTCTGCACTGTTTAGTTCCCGCACAAGTGCTCAGCATCATCTTACCTAAGAGAGTATTTGTGATCCAGACTTTTGAAATGTGTCTGGTAAATTTGACAGGTTAAATTGTTGGAGACAGATGAGAGAAGCCTTTGCTCTGGGTCTGTCCCTTTTCATCCTGAAGGCAGTACCACATGACTCTGAAAATTAATTGTTCTGTAAGCAACTTCCCATTGGCAGTACCTTTTTATCCCAACTGGAGAAAGAGGCGAATGAGCTCTTCTGAACATTTTCTGAAGTTGCGGAGTGACATAGTTGCATTCCACACTTACTGCCTCTCTGTTGCTTTCCCCTCCAAACTTGGGTTAGCTCTAATAAATGACTCGGCTTTCCTCTCGCTTGTAGAAATCCTTCAGTAAGTAAACAGACCAATACTGACTTGTGGTACAAAGTAGGAAGTGTTCTTTATGATGCAGAAGGAGTAGTAGTTACTTACTGTGCCAGTAATCACCATGCATGCCGCTTATGGTTTTTTTCCCAAGAATTTACAAGCTGAGTGTTTTCTTGGTTTTGTTTTGCATTGTTTCAGCTTCATAATAGCAGAAGTAATTATTTCTAATAAGAACCTGTTAATTTTGTCTGTTCTTCAAAAACCTGTCAATAAGGAGGAATTCCCTAGTCATAGTTCTAAACAAGAGCCTTGATACTGGTTGTAGAAACTTTCCTGCTGTCTTCAGCAGGATTGGGGGTACATGTATACATATGGTATACTTGTCACAGAAATAGTGTTCCACATATTGATGAGGTGTTGGTGGGATTTTGTGCTGTAGTATACCCTTCTTCTGTACAAGGGTTGGCGTCACACATGGGCCATGATGGCTTGAATTTATTTTTTCCTATTTAAGCGCTCAGTTTCTCACACAAGATGTGAACAAGTAGACACTGAACAAAAGGTGGCTCAGTCTCCCCAGAAAGCTTTGCCTCATTCACGTTTTTTTTTAATTAAAGAACAGGGCTGAAGATAATTTTTAAAGCATCTCTGTTGTGCTTTGTCCTGAGAACTGCCTGATCTCCTTAATGGTTTGTGCCCCAGCTGTCAGTGATCATGAGGGACGATGCCCATCTCTGAGGCAGGGTCTTCATTCTGACAGTCAGCCGGGGAACTGGGAATCCTTACCGGAGCAGCTTTCTTTGTTACTGGACCAGCATTTGCACAAGTCGTCTCACTCATTTGTTGTATCCGAACTCCAGTTATTTTTACTTTAAGCTAGTGAGCTAAGGTACTGCTTGCAGTGCAGCCAACAGTGCCAAACCTGCTTCAGCATTGACGTGATTTCTTGTGTGATTAGCATTTCATTCTGAGCTCCTTGCGAGCTACACCCACTACATTGGAGCTGGTCGTAGCAGGTTGGGGAAATCCTTCATCTGAGATGCTTGGGTTTAC